>NC_085841.1:103211293-103515935 GCF_035594765.1 Anolis carolinensis
ATTATTTGTCTTTTTGCCCATGGGATATACAGCCTCCTCCTCCAGCACCACATTTGAGATAAGCTGATTCTCTATCAGTCAGCTTCCTTCACTGCCTAGCTTTCACAACCATACAGAGAAATCTCAAATGCTATGGCATTGACAATCCTGTTTCTGCTATTTAATAACATACCGCTCTTTAGATGTATAATGAAAGATCTTCATGCCAAAATTAATCTAGGTGAATTTTAATTAAGCCACAGGTTAATTAAGCATTTCCTTTTGCTGCCAGGCAGGGCACTTTCTATTTTATTGCACAAACAAAACAAAAAACCTAACAGCATGACAGTTTTATTAAATCTGGCAGTGCTACTTAACATGTTTAGCTTGGCTAATTTAAGAATACCTGTATAGTAGTTTTGCTGATGACATGCTTGTGAATTTATAGAATGAAAAACAGCATCTCCAAAGAACTATGTCTTCTTTTATATAGTAGCATCTTTACATATCATTCTGTAATAGATTGGTTATGGCATTTGGCAAATTTTGCTATATATTCAATGTTGTGTCCATCATAAATAATAATGAGAGTTTCAATTCCTGTTCCTTTCAGAAGGATCAGATCTAAAGCTATTCAAAGCCAAGACCATAAGAAAAGCCATTTCTAGACCACTTAACAGTGAGCATAATGAAAAGTACCTTAGAAACACTTAGGATAAAATGTAACGACTTGCTAAAGAGCTGTTCATTTAACACTGATAATGTCCTGAGTGGTTTGCAAATCAATTAAGTACAGATGAAGTGTAGATAAATGTTTCCTGTTGAGAAATGCCACAGCGTTCTTTCTGCTTCATTTCCTTGGGGCATCATGCATAAAGAGCCTTAATCAGATGACAAGCTGCAATGCAATTTACAAAGCCACGAGATAGCTCTGGTTTTTCGTCATCACAATAAGGGACAAGATTTGGGGAGCAAATAACTGGATAGGGTTTTTTTCATACATTTTTTAAGACTCAGAAGACAACTGGATGACTAGATCTCCCCCTCTAGTATAAAAAAAAAATCAGCTTGACACTAAGAAGTATATACAGTCTTCCTGACCTCCTCTTGATCTTGCACACTGATACAAATGTGAGTCACATTTAACATTATATAATAAATAATCCAACACTCCCATCATTCAGGAAAACATCAAGAGTTTAATGGAGTTGAGAAAAACTTAAAATGTTTATATTTTATCAATTACTTGCACTGTCAAGAGCCTCTGATGGAATATCAGTAACTCAATTAACACACATCTGACACATAATTCCAGTGATAGGTAAAGGTAAAGGTTTCCCCTTGACATTAAGTCTAGTGGGGTCCAGCTCTGGGGGGGTGGTGCTCATCTCCATTTCTAAACCAAAGAGCCGGTGTTGTCTGTAGACACCTCCAAGGTCATGTGGCATGGAGCGCCATTACCTTATTTATTTATTTATTTATTTATTTATTTATTTATTTATTTATTTATTATTTTTTATATATACTGTGTGTGTGTGTATGTATATGTGTATATGTGTGTATATATATATATATATATAATATTTTTATTATACAGTAGAGTCTCACTTATCCGACATAAACGGGCCGGCAGAACGTTGGATAAGCGAATATGTTGGATAATAAGGAGGGATTAAGGAAAAGCCTATTAAACATCAAATTAGGTTATGATTTTACAAATTAAGCACCCAAACATCATGTTAGACAACAAATTTGACAGAAAAAGTATTTCAGTACGCAATAATGCTATGTAGTAATTACTGTATTTACGAATTTAGTACCAAAATATCATGATGTATTGAAAACATTGACAACATAACCCATCATCCATGCCTCTAGGTTGATAGAACAAAAAGAAAAGAAAAATAAAGTCCTAATTAGAGGGAGCGGAATAATTGTTTTTATCCAATTGCTGCCAGTTAGAAGGCTAAGCTCTGCCCACTTGGGCTCCTAGCAACCCACTCAGCCCAGGGGACAGGCAGAGTTAGGCCTCACTGAGGCCTCTTCCACAGATTATCTAATTTGCACGGGATTATATGGCAGTGTAGACTCAAGGCCCTTCCACACAGCTATATAACCCATTTATAATCTTATATTATCTGCTTGGCACTGGATTATCTTGACTCCACACTGCCATATAATCCACTTCAGTGTGCATTTTATACAGCTGTGAAGAAGGGGCCTCATATAATCCACTTCTAAGCAGATAATATAAGATTATCAATATACAGTAGAGTCTCACTTATCCAACATAAACAGGCCGGCAGAATGTTGGATAAGTGAATATGTTGGATAATAAGAAGGGATTCAGGAAAAGCCAATTAAACATCAAATTAGGTAATCATTATACAGATTAAGCACCAAAAACATCATGTTATACAACAAATTTGACAGAAAAAGTAGTTCCATGTGCAGTAATGCTATGTAGTAATTACTGTATTTACAAATTTTCCACCAAAATATCACAATTAATTTAAAACACTGACTACAAAAACACTGATTACTAAAAGGCAGACTGTGTTGGATAATCCAGACCATTGGATAAGCGAATGTTGGATAAGTGAGATTCTACTTTAATATGAAATAATTACTGTGATAGAATAATACAGAACAATATAATTTCTAAAACCAGGACAATAAATAAAGAGCAACACTCTGAAAGCAGGGAAATTGGAAATTCCACAAAGGAAACAATCGGAGAGAGCCCCCACTGTTAGCCCCAGCTTCTGCCAACCCAAAAGTTCGAAAACATGCAAATGTGAGTGCATCAATAGGTACCGCTCTGGCGGGAAGGTAATGGTGTTCCATGCAGTCATCCCACATGACCTTGGAGGAGTCTACGGGCAACGCCGGCTCTTCGGCTTAGAAATGGAGATGAGCACCAACCCCCAGAGTCAGACACGACTGGACTTAATGTCAGGGAAAACGTTTACCCTTTACCATAACTACCACCAATTCTTCAATACTTTATTTCCCATACCACCAACGCGTGGCCGGGCACAGCTAGTAAAACATATATAATAGTTGTAGAATATCATTTACAAATAAATGTATGTACCTTAAGAATTTACAGAACAACATTTGGACAACAATATGTTCTCCAGCCTTACATCAAAGAGCATAGAACTATTATTTGAGTATTTTGTTTTTCCTCAACCTTGGTCAATGCTAACAAGAACTAGTGTATGTGTATTCAGAAATTGCTTTGAATATTGCCAGTGTACTTTCTGCAATATTTTAGCTGCTGTAGGTCTATCAGTGGTCCCCAGTTTGGCACAACAATCTCAAATAATGATCTGTCGTGCCACTTTAACTGTTTTAAAATGTCCTAGTATCTCCATCTTTCTCTTCCATCCTATCTTTTGTTTGCTCATCTTATCTTGCTTTCATTGTTTTATACTAAGTTCAAAGTGCAAAAGTAGTTCAGAAGGTGGAGAGGAGAGGAATTGATGCAGTCTAGTCCTTCTAGGCAAAAGCAAATTGCTGCACAACTTGTGTGTTCTTCTTCTGAACATGCCTGGCCACATGTGTCCCGGTTTACATCTGTGAAATGTTGAAGGGCATGCAATAAAATTAATCTGTGAGCTCTG
The DNA here is from genome assembly GCF_035594765.1 of Anolis carolinensis. Lineage (NCBI taxonomy): Eukaryota > Metazoa > Chordata > Lepidosauria > Squamata > Anolidae > Anolis > Anolis carolinensis. The sequence continues at coordinate 103,214,902 of NC_085841.1, forward strand.
TGATTCTTTCATAATATTGCCTGTACATGCAAAATAGAACAGTGTTCAGAAAATAACCTGCATACAACATCTCAGCCAGAAATAACTGTGCTCCATACTTAACAGAAATCATGCAAGTAGCTGCACCTTGATAACATTTTTTCTTGTCTTTTATCCAGCTGGAAATTTTGTGGATTGCTTTGTATGTTTAAAATGTCAAAAAGAGTATGCATATCATCTTCCAGCACCCTAAAGGGGGGCAGTGCATGCCTCGAACCCACAGCAGTTGTTCACCTTTGTTTCAGCTGAACATGCTAAAGATTTCATACACCATTGCAAATTGAAGCATATATTGAATGGCTTGGACCATATGGGAGAAATTATGAGGATTTGTTGCTTGGTACCTTCTGAAATTCAAGGGATTGGCATAAGTCAGAAGGTGACTTGAAGGTGAATGCACACACACTGTTTGGGGAAAAATGGCAGAGGTGAGCATTGAGTCTTTTAGTTTGTTAGTAGTTATTATGTGTGAAGAAGTTTTATATCAGTGGTTCTCAACTTGGGGTCCCCAGATGTTTTTGGCTTTCAACTCCCAGAAATCCTATCAGCTGGTAAGCTGGGTGGGATTTCTGGGAATTGTAGGCTAAAAACATCTGGGAACCCCAGGTTGAGAACCCACTGCTTTACACTCACATGCCAGCAGCTATTGTAGTATATTGATTGGAGCTGGTGGTCATGCTGGAGAGGGGTGATTGGAGTTTTAGTCCAACACATATTACCTATGTTGGAGAAGTCCCTGAGGGCACTGGGGAACCCATGTTCCAATCTCCACTAAGCCATCAGGTTCTCTGAATAACTTTGGGCCACCAACTCTCTTTGCCTTACTCAGGTCACAGGGCTGTGATAACAAAAGTGTGGCAACGCTTAGAGTTTCTGGAAGGAAAGGCAGGATATGCGTGCCACAAATACATATTTCCTGTTATGTATTGCCATGTCTCAACTTATTGTTATCAGATGAATTTAACAGGGTTTTTACTGACTCTGTGAAAGGGTGATCTATGAGGATATTTGTGCTGAGGTGCCTCTTCATATCACCCTCTGTCTCTGGAAAATAAGCTTTATCCACATCCAGACATGTATGTGTGTGTGTGCCTTCCAGACATAAAAATATGCTTTTATAGTTAAAGTGTGGAATCATTTGGAACAGGAGCAAGCCCAAACATTGGCAAGTTCACAAGTACTAAAAAAAGAAAAAGAAAAAAGGCACTATGCTATTTTAATATCTGTCTTGGCAAGCCAGTATGGAAGCATTTGTTGCACAGAATGCTTCCAAATTTCAAGGAAGCCAGCCATAAATAGATTGTCCAGGAAATTCAGAAAGTGAGGGTGGGATGCAAGAACTGGAACTAGTCAGTTTAGAAGACATGATGATTGCATTTTTGAGTGTCAAGGAAAGCACTAGATGATGGATTTTTCGGTGTTCTGTGGCAGCTTCCCTCTTTTGGCATATATCTGTATTCAGGCTGCACTCTTCAACTCCCTTACCAAGGTAGATTTATGTGTAAGTAAACATGCTCAAGCTACTGGAAAGAGCCTCCCCTTCTTTTCTGAAGGAGCCCTTGAATGAGAAGAGGTTTTCTGAAATCAATTTCTTATTCAGACCTACTATCCCCTCCAGTTTGTGTGGAGAAGAGGGGAGATGTCACAATAAAGGAGATTCTGATAACAACAGGAAAAGCATAAGAAAAGGAAAGAGAATGATGTTGAAGGATGTGCACTAGTGACAAAATAGGAGAAAAGGACAGAGAGGTGGGGGTTGAAAGAGAGGGGAAAGAGTCCCAAAGGGATGAAGGAGTCCTGGAAGGAGCTGTTGTTTTTAAGAGATGGCATTGATAGGTATTGAAGCAGGGATGGAGACTGGTCACTGACCTTTGGGCAGGCTCAGGTTACATTGGTTGTCAGTCTCAAACAATGGCAAAGCTGTCTCTCTCCCCAAGTCCTTTGAAACCATGATTCTATTATTCTACATTGTACCTGAATCAAAACATAGAAGGAGCAAATGGTGTCCCCTCTCCTAAGTCAGGTTTATTGTACCCCAGTTCAGGCAGGTTTGCTTTCACAGTTGAGGCAAGAAATCCCACATGTTTTGAGGCAATTGTTGCTGTATGTGGTAATGCAGTGGGTTAAACCCTTGTGCTGGCAGGACTGATGACCTAGAGGTTGCCGGTTCGAATCCAACCCCAGAGAGAGCGTGAATGAGCTCCCTCTATCAGCTGCAGTTCCATGCAAGGACATGAGAGAAGCCTCCCACAATGACGGTAAGCACATCAAAACATCCAGGCATCCCCTGGGCAACGTCCTTGAAGACAGCCAATTGTCTCACACCAGAAGCGTCTTGCAGTTTCTCAAGTGTCTCCTGACACAAAAAAGCTAACCTACAGCAATCCAAAAGTGCTCCTATTACTGTATTTCTTGGTAGGATTTATTCAAAAGAGATTTCTCACTATCTTCCCCTGAAGCTGAGGGAGTGTGACTTGGCCAAGATCACCCCCATAGGTTTCATGGCTGAGCAGGAAATCAAACCAATGCTCAGATCAATATACTACAATTACAAATACAGCAACAATAATAATCTTTCAAATAACCAATATTTTGCTGTTCCAAAATAGAGAAAAGAAGTGAACAACCTGACTTCCTGTGGGAGCAAATTCCACAGAGTTCCAGTCTCTCTATAAAATCTCTATGCGTAAGTATTTCAATAACTCCACTATATATTAAATATTTGTTGTTAACTGCTGTCAAGTCAATCACAGCACATGGTGATCACATGAAAGAGAGACCTCCCTGTCACTTTATTGTCAACAATCCTGCTCAGGTGTTGCTCTTTACTTTTCAAAACAGATCCTGAAACTTAGTATCATTGCAGGTATCATGTCATTTCTCTTTTTACTGATTTATTTTGTTATGGTTCTACCTGGATTGGATTTTTAATTATGTTTTGTAAGCTGAATTAACGGGGTTTTGATGCTTCTCGTTTGGGGGAGATATTTTAAATAATTAATGGAAGCCATGTGTCTCACAGCCACATCCTATAAAATATTTTCCCTTTTGCATGATCACAATCTGATTTCACATCAAGGGAAAGTTTCTGCTGGGGGCAGCCTTGAGAGCTGGCCATTCACCATTAGAACCTTTTCAGAATTAAGTTGTAGGAACAAAGCACAGTGTGTCTGGAATATATTATCTTTCTATACAATCTCTCTGCTTGTCCTCATCCAGCTGACAGCTATATATATCAAATGTTATAAGTGGCCCACTTTCTCTTACTGGCCCTGATCCAGAAATTAGTTAACCCACAATACTAGGAATGATTCCCCAGCAAATTAAAGGAGTTGAATTCTTTTGATAGCAATCTTTACTATTCATGTAACATGTTTAAAGAAGTTCAGAATGCTTCATACATTTTATATTATTATTATTATTATTATTATTATTATTATTATTATTATTATTATTATTAATAGTTTGATTTATGTATATCATGTCTTTTCCCCATTCCTGGGACTCAAATTTGCTTAGAGTGCCTTTACACTATAGGATAAAAGCAGTATGAAATCACTTGTAACAATGATGTCTCAATGCTATATAATCATGAGAGTTGTAGTTTAAGAAGGCCTGCTCTGAAAAAAGGATGCCGGTGCCTCACCAAATTACAACTCCCAGGAACCCACAGCATTGAGCCATGGCAGTTAAAGTGGTATCAAACTACATTCAACCTATAATGTAGATGCACTCTTAGAAAAATTATAGAATCAACAGCATGTTTCATCAAAAAGTTAAAATATTATCAAACTATATTGAACTAAAATCCAGTAAGCATGCTCATTAAAAAGATACAGCAATTATTGCCAATACAGGATATTATTAAATATTTTAAAATCATTCCTCAAGTCCTGCCAAAAAAAGTCTTAGACTGCATGCACACTCCCATATAATTCATCAACTGCATCAAACTGCATTATATAGGTCTACACCAGTGGTACTCAACCTGTGAGTCCCCAGGTGTTTTGGCCTACAACGCCCAAAATTCCCAGCCAGTTTACCAACTGTTAGGATTTCTGGGAGTTGAAGGCCAAAACATCTAGGGACCCACAGGTTGAGAACCACTGGTCTACACTGATTGTATAATGTAGATTTGAACTGCATTATATGGCAGTGTAGATCCAGCCTTAATCTGCTCACAGAATAACAAACAGTGTTCAGCAGACAGAAATCCTCAATAGGAAGAAAGGAGGGAGCAGGACGGGGATTGCCCTGAGTATGGACAAATAACTTCTTCTCTTTTTTTGGATTATCCTTTTAGAATTCACCCAAAGTAACTTTTCGAAGCTCAAGCACAGCTCAGAACCATGACAATAAGCTCACATATCAGGTTTAATAAGAGTTTATGCAAAAAGGCTGCACCCCTGGGCAAAACATTAAGATATTGTTGCATGAAAAGGGGAGGTTACTATGTAGAAGGCACACTCCAGTCTCTGGTGCCCAGCAGATCATATTATCCTTACTGGGTGTTATATTCTATAGTCTCCATATTTATGGAGGACACATTCTTAGCTAGGCTATGGTTACCTGGATATGGCCAAATACCATTACTTTACCTTGAAGACATGGATGTTTGAATGTGCCTTTGAACAATAGGTCAGCTCGTAATTTATTTCTGCCTAGTCCATATTATTTATTGTCCTGGCTTCCAGCACTTTATTCCCATTCCTGGTCCTATTGTCCTGCGTTTTGCACAAGCCCTGCCCTTTCCCTTGCCATTTATTTTTCCCACTTTTGATCCTTTGACGCTCATTCATGTATTTTATGACTCTTTTATTCTGTGGTTTTAATTGCTTTCAATTTTATTGTTGTATGCATTTTGTTTTATATCTTGTACACTTATTTTTCGGCCTTGGTCCCCATGTAAGCTACTCCGAGTCCCTTTGTGGAGATGGAGGCAGGTTATAAGAATAAAGCTGTTGTTGTTGTTGTTGTTGTTTACCTGACTTCAGGTCATAGCATACCATAGAATTGTCTTGGAGCACTTCAACCTTCCTAGACATGAATCCTCTCTAGGAATCTGCTAGGTCCTCAGGGTGTCTCTGGTAACTTCATAGAATCATTTGAAGGACCTATTAAAGCTAAGTGAAACCATGGATGGGGATTCCATGGTTACAGAAGTACTACAGTACATGACTTTGAGCTAGGGGCCGGGCTGTGGCGCAAGCTGTTGAGCAGCCTGCTGCAATAAATCACTCTGACCATGAGGTCATGAGTTCGAGGCCAGCCCGTAGCGGGGTGAGCACCCATCAATTCAAAATAAAAAATAGCCCCTGCTCGTTGCTGACCTAGCAACCCGAAAGATAGTTGCATCTATCAAGTAGGAAATAAGGTACCACTTATAAAAAAAGTGGGGAGGCAAGTTTAACTAATTTACGACTTGGAATGAGGAAGTGCCGTCAGAGTGGATGATGAAGCAGCTGCTCCCCCCTGTGGCCAGAATCGAACATCCCCTCAGGAGAAGGTTAAGTTGCCTCTGCGTCTGTCTGTCTCTGTTTGATGTGTTTATGGGCATTGAATGTTTGCCCTATGTGTGTATAATGTGATCCGCCCTGAGTCCCCTTCGGGGTGAGAAGGGCGGAATATAAATACTGTAAATAAATAAAATAAAATAAATAGTATTTCACATGCAATTAATATAGTTTAACAAAAGAAAAAGTTGTTTTGATTCTGAAGTATCTGTTCATAGGCCTGGGCTGCACTTCTTTGGATGTATTACAAGTTTCTTTAAGGTGCGGATATCAGTTCTACAAACATTTTCCTTTTCTCCCCTGGAGAAGTGTGGAAAAGAGAAGTGAAATTGGATGCTGGGATATCACTTTTTGCAATGGAAGAGATTGCTGCAAAAGAATGTCTGTATTGCCTGTTTGAATCTTATCTAAAGAAGCACCAAATCCAAAATACAAATGTACTTTCTGTTTGTTTGCAAGGTTGCGGGGTGGAATGGGGGTTGGGGGAGAACTTTGTGTTTGGAAATACCTCTTTGATCAACCTGCTGCCCCGGAACTGTTTTCTGGGTTTTACGATAAGGGACAGCCTGTTAGCAACTCTGTTTTGTGAGAGTAAGACAGGTTAATTGGGCTTGACGATACTGATGACCCTTTCAAGTCATGTAAAAGGAGACGGGGCAGAGCTTATCACAGGTAGATAACCATTAATATTCCTTGTACTGTCTATGGGAAGAGAAAGGTGGTTGTTTGTTTTAAGTATTTCTAAAGGTACTCAACAAAGGACACAAAGCAAGAACCTATCTACCCATAGGAGATAGGGCAGCCATACAAATAGCTTACTGGGAATGAAAAGACAGCTTCCTCCTGCTATAAAGAATCATTTGGACGAAAGATCAGGAATTGACTTGTTGCTTTACAATAGGATTACCTGTTCCATTGATGCACTGGGAGACTGAGAAAGATGGGAAGAAATCTTTATCAAGACATTTCTCGCAACAGATTTTCCCCCTTCTAGTTGAACCATTAATTTCTTGCCATTGCTCATTTAAGGATTGTCAACTAGATACAACAAAAATATTATATCAAGATTTTTCTCAACTACCAACATGGACTTTAAAAAGAGTTTGGTAGTTGAACTCTGTCATTGCTGTTGTTGTTTTGTGCCTTCAAATCATTTCCAACTTATAGCAACCCTGAGGTAACCCTCTTACAAGAGGGGTTAGCCATTGCTTTCCTCTGAGATTGAAAGACTGTGACTTGCCCAAGGCCACCAATGGGTTTCCATGACTGAAGGGGGACTCAAAGTCTTGTCACCAAAGTCCTAGTCTTACACAACTGTATTTCTTTGACAGCTGTTGATAATGTACTGAGAGGATACTCAACATCTACAAGACAAATGTGCAGTGATCATATACATACATAACAGAACTAGGCTTCTGGTGGAGTGTGAACTCTCAGTATGGCAATGATATTTCTGCTTGAATAGAAAAATTTACTATGAGATAAATATTTTCTTGTTGAGTGCTTTTTAAAAATGCATCAAAAAGAATCATATTATAAGGAAAGCATGTTCCTGTCTGGGAAGATGCTCAGTCTTTGGAAAAGAAATTTTTAAATAAAAATTATCTTAAAAGGTTCTAGACAACCTGACTTGGCATATGTTGAAGTAAACTTGTGGGGAGGAATAAGATGCTAACCACATGTTTAATAAGAATTGCAATTGACCATACTTGATTGCTGACAAATTACTGCTTTCCCAATGTATTACGGTCTGATCGCACAAGATTATTTCCTGCATGAATTCCTATTATGGGTAAGAAAACCACATGTACGCAATATATGGCAACAAGCCCTGAATGTATTGTGGTGAAAAGCCACACTCGGTGGTGGGTTTGTTCACTGAGTTTTTCCTTTTCATATATTTTTTCTTATATTTTCTTCTATTTCCAGCTTCCAGGCAGATCTTGTGCTTCTTTGTTTACTGTTTGTGCATATAAGGTCTCCTAAAAGTGCTAGGATATATAATGCTTTATTCCACTGGACTAGACAGATTTGGGTGTTGTGATGAATTGACATATGTACTCATGATTTCGTCCATCTTTGGAGGTCTTTAATCAGATACTGGATTATCATCTCTCAGGTAGCTGTACCTTTAAGACGTATTGTTGTTTATTTTTGCATGAGCTTTCTTGGATACAAACCTGCTTCTTTGGCTGCAATACACAATGAAAATAAATACTCAGGTATAAAGCATATTTGCACAATTGTGGAAGTGGAATGAAATTCAATAGGATCCAGAAAAATGCAAATCATGATTATTGTCCTAAGTTTTCAAATCTTGGGTTTGTAAGAGGGTTTTATTCTATCTGTTTCACATTCTCCACTGCAAAATCTGAATAATCCTAATCTAGTTTTCTTGTAATAACAATAAGAATAATTGCAAAACAACAGCTGAAACTAAACAAAACTTTGACAGTTATGATATTTCACATACAATCAATTAATCAGGTAACTGGTTTTCAGATCATGTCTAACTATGAAGTTGAACAGGAATAGTTCAGGTTACTTCCTTGGATGAGAGACCATCAGAAGTCCCATGTAAGACATGTGCATTAATTCTATAACTTGCATTCCTGATTGTAATCATGACCTTTAAAAGATCCTTACATTACTTCTATGTATGGGCATTGAAAAATGGTGAGACAAAAAAATCAACTCATTTGAGATGTGCAGCTGGAGAAGTGTTCTTCAGATAGTGTGGACTGTTAAAAAGACAAAACAAGTGGGCCCTTGAGTAAATCAAGCCTGAATGCTGTCTAAAAGGCAAGTAAACCAAAGCTGTTGTACTCTAGTCATATCACGAGAAACCTTGACTCAAAACAAAACATGAGAATGCTTGGCAAAGTGGAGGGCAATAGGAAAAGAGAAAGACCATATTACAGATGGATGACTCAATCAGGAAAATAATGGCTGCATTTGTTCCAGATAAGGTGCCTTGGAGGCTCTCAGTATAAACTGAGGGTCAGCATAAGCTGAAGTCAACTTATTAACAATAGCCGCTAATAATATTAAGCAAGCATCAGAGCAATTGGTAATACAGTAGTTATATGGAAAATAGCTTTCCTTTGGGCATGTAGCATGTTCGGGTCAGAGGTGGCAAGTGAGGAATTGCAAGAGTGCAGTTAGTGTCAATTGGAATGTTTTCATTGTTTGCTAAAGGATAAGAAGTATGTGGACTGGGTCATATATGCTTCATTTCAACAGTTTTTTTTTTTAAAAAAAGAGCTTGTATAATACTGAGCATTGAACTCATGATATAAAGAAAAATCTCTTGAAGGTATACAAGGGATATATAAAGTGGGTTGGATAAGACATTCAAGGTCAGAACAGCAAAGATGTCCCAAAGGTTATTGCTTGTCCTTTTACCTCTGTATTGTCTATCAGACCATTATTAACACCAATTTTCACAGCCTTGACAGCACAGGATGATGAGTTGGGGCAGGATAGAAAGTATGTTTAGATCGAGGAACTCTGTAGCCCATGCTGCAAGTTAATAGAAACTTAGTTGAGGATGCAATTTGGAGTGCCAACGTTAGAAAAAAAAATCTTTAAAACCTCCTCTCAAGCCTTTTAAGGTATGTAGTTAAAATATGAGAGAGCCAGTATGATTACTACTCTGGAGACCTTCGTTTGAATTCTTGCTCAGCTGTGAAAACCCACTTGGGCAAGTCACATACTCTCAGCCTCAAGAGGGAGGCAAAGCCAAACCACCTCTGAAGAAATCTTGCCAAGAAAACATTGCAATAGGCTCTTCTTTGGGTTGCTATAAGTAAAACATGAGTAGAAGGCCTACATCAACAAGTTAACATATGAGACATCTGATTATCAGGAGCCATGGTGGCACAATGGGTTAAACCCTTGTGCCGGCTGAACTGCTGACCTGAAGGTTGCTGCTTTGAATCCGTGAGAAGGGGTGAGCTCCCGTCTGTCATTTCTAGCTTGCAGGGACAGGAGAGAAGCCTCCCAACTAACACATCCAGGCATCCCCTGGGTAATGTCTCTGTAGACAGCCAATTCTCTCACACCAGAAGCGACTTGCAGTATGTTCTCAAGTAACTTCTAACACGATTTTTAAAATGTGCTCATCTTCATGTCATTGAATGCATCACGAAATACACCGTCAATATTCTAAAGATGTGTAAAATAAGAGGCTATTTAAGGTATGATGGCAGGCTACTTTAGTCACTCCCAACGCTAGTGGAGTTAGGTTTGATCTGCTGTTAAAATGCCAGAAGAGGTCTGTGACGGCGCGAGTGGCGCCATCTATGTGTTGGAACTATAAGTTGCAAGATTTGAATTGTTGTATCATGCCTGATTTTGCCCTTACCCTGTAAATGTAGTTGGATTGGTTATTTATATCTGTCAATCAATGTTGTTTGTACCTGTTACATTGCTCACTCAGCAAAACTTTTTGGCGCCACCTCTTCCTGGAGTAGGACTGTGTTTCCTCCTTTTCATTCCATCAGCAAGTTCTCTTATCGGATGGACGTGAAAGAGAGGCTTGGCTCAAAAAGCCCTTCAAAAGTTACCTCTCAGCATCAATTCTGAGGTTCTTACCCTTGGGACTCACACTTCATGTTCAGGGCCAACCTGAACAACGTTGAGGAGTCTCAAGCGCCTTCACACCAGTCCTTTGGCAACAGAGGAAGACTCTTGTCTTCAGATATAGGTCATTGGACTAAGGTTGAGTTTGCTCCGGCATTTACAGCCAGAGAAAGAGGGATCTGGACAAGCTTCATGGACTTAAACAATCAAAGACTGTAATGTATATTTTCTTTTACCCCCTTTGTGAAGAATAAACCCAGTTTTTGAGTTAACTACAGTGTTTTGGTCCTTGGGAGTTCCAGTTTCCTTAAAGGAGGGCAAGAAGCAATCCCCTGGGGAAAGATGTCACGTCCATGCCTCTTTCACTAAGAGTTTACAGCCCCAGGCGCGACGGCACAGTGCTGAGAGGACCCTTCTTTTCCAGCAGTGCTGAGAGAAGCCTTCTTTTCCAGAAGTACTGAGAGAGAAGCCTTCTTTTCCAGAACTGCTGAAAGAAGCCTTCCAGAAGTGCTAAGAAGGGAAAAGAAGGAGTGAAAGGGCCTTAAATTTGCCAAGCCCATAGTCTCCTAAAGATAAAGAAGTCAAAGGAAGCCCAGCCTTCAAAAAATTGAGACATTTACAAGCTTTCCTGCTCTTTTGCATCTCAAGCCACCAGCAAATTGCTACATTCAGCTCTTGTAGCTGCAGCAAGTTCAAGCCTTCTGCAAAGTGGATACATTTGCTAGAAGCCTAGCCTTTGCAAAATTGAGACATTTGCTAGGTTTCCCGCCTTTTTTTGCATCTCAAGCAGCAAATTGATACATCCAGCTCTTGTAGCTGCAGCAAGTTCAAGCCTTCTGCAAAGTAGATACATTTTGCTAGAAGCCTAGCCTTTGCAAAATTGAAATATTTGCTAAGCTCCCGCCTTTTCTGTTTCCCAAGCTAGCCAGCTAATTGCTACATTCAGCTCTTCAACTGCACAAGATCAAGCTTTTTGCAAAGTAGATACATTTCTCCAGAAGCCAGCCTTTGCAGCTCAACCAAGCCTCTTCCAGAACTCTGTTTGCAAAGCAATAAATTTCCAACCTTCTGCAGTTCCTGCCATTTCTTCAGAGCCTGCTGCAAGTTTATGAAAGCCCAGGCTTAACTTCTCAGTTAAGCAGCTGTTTTAATTGTCTTGTTTAAAGTATTGCATTGCCCTTTTGTGTGCCTTTAATTGTATAGTTATATAGTATTGCATTTTGTACTGTTTGAAACTTGGGATAAGTTTCCTTTTGAATTACAGAATGTCAAGTTATAGCAATGAGATTTTGCAAACAAGGGTCAAATCCCCCCGCCCTGTCAGAGAAAGGCACCCCACAGAGAAAACAATGCTCTGCCTTTTGCAGCAGGAAGGTCAGCTTAGGCAGAGGTTTAACAGAGCTTGGCAAAACCTGCCGGCCATAGCTGATGCAATAAGGGCATCCCTTTGCCCAAAGGAAAAGGAAATTCTTAGGCAAGAATTTTTAAAGGCCTTCAATAATGGGAGTGCTATTGCAGAAGAAATAATCTATGTACTGAACAAAATTAACACTCCAGAGTCTTTAGATAGGGCTAAGGAAATTTCTTTTAGCCTACAAGAAGAGAGGAGGCGTTACAGCGTGGTTCTATCTGAACCAGAGTCCAGTTCCTTATTCAAAGGTGCAGAAGAAAGGGTTCAAGGCTCCCCATGTGTAAGCCTTAGATCTAGTCTGCTCAAGATTCCATCTAACGATGCTAGCCTTAAATCCAAGCATTCATCTAGGCATAGCAGTTCCTCCCAATCCACACACTCATTCATCAGTACTTCTTCCAAAGCAGCCCACTACAACAGAGAGGCTGTCCGTTTGAAAATTAGAAAAGAGGTTTTAGAAGCACAGGCGTCTGCAGAAATGGCTAAGCAAGACCTTTCCTTCAATGAAGAGGAACTCCTCCTTCAACAGGCTAAAGCCAAGCAGAAACTGCTTCTAGCGCAGGCTGGGGCCCAGCAAGAAGCTGACCTAGCGCAGGCTAGGGCCCAACAAGAAGCTGGCCTAGCGCAGGCTAGGGCCCAACAAGAAGCTGGCCTAGCACAGGCCAGGGCCCAGAGAGAAATAGAGCTTGCAATGGCTGAAGCCAAGCAAGATGAGCTGCAACGGGATCTAGATCTGCTTCAAGTAAAAAGAGACACAGCACAAAAGATAGTCAGAGCTAACATTCTAGCCAAAGCCCTATCACAGGAACTAACACAAGAAAACCTTAGTTTCCTGCCAACACAAGAGCCTACAGCAAAGGTTTCAGCACATCTGCAACTGGAATCACCTGTAGTGCAGAGTCATATCTCTTTTTGCCACCTTGAAGATCGCTCACCTGTTCCAGTGTTCGCAACTTCAAGGCCAGCCCATTCCTCAGAAGTACAGCAAAGCACGGCCGGGAGAGTGCCATCATCTCTGTCAGAGTCCATCCCTGTACTTAGGCCTCAGAGATACCACTTGTCTACTTGGGAACGAAAGGATGATGTCTTTCAACAGCATCCAGATGTCCATTCAGATTGGCAAGGCATGGCCGGGAGTGAACCACCACATTCATCCCTGCATACCAAGTCAATTCTCCCATCGCTGAAGATGAAGGCTTCAGAGGTGCTGCCTGCCAGCAATCTGCTGAACCCAGCATCGCCTACCATCGCGACAAGATGTGTTCAACCGAAGAACATTGAGTTTGTCACGCCACATCACACTACTCAGATGTACCCTTACACACTGGAGTCTCAATTGGGTTCCCTCTTGAGAAATCCAAGAAGAGACATCAGAGACAAAGGCGTCCAGAAATTCACTGACCGACCGGATGACTACCTTCTGTGGAAAATCACCTTCATGAGGGCCATTCGAGATTTCAAGCTAGAAGCAGATGAAGAACTGTCCCTTCTCATGGCGTGGCTTGGACCCAGCTCAGCCGAGCAAGTAAAAAGACTTTATGCTGCTCATGTAGCAGACCCCCAAAGAGCTTTGTCCACAGCGTGGTCTCGCTTGGACCAGCGCTTCGGTGCGAGCACTGAGATAGAAGCATCCCTCATGGATCGACTCAACAGGTTCCCATCACTGAAGATGAAAGATTGCAAACAGCTTTGGGACTTTAGTGATCTTTTACTAGAGCTAGCTTCAGCCAAAGGAAATCCAGAGCTGCCAGGTTTAGCATGTCTGGACCAGCACACATCACAGAGTGCCATTCTCTGCAAACTTCCTTTTCCTCTTCGAGAAGCTTGGGGGAAACAGGTGTTCAAGTACAAAGAGGAGAATGCAAATGTATATCCGCCCTTCACCTTTTTGGTGGATTTCGTCACTAGAGCAGCCCGTGAGAGGAATGACCCTCAAACAGGTCTTCTCGCTTTGTACCAAGACCTAAAGCCTGAAAAGACCTCCAAAGAAGACAAAGCCCAGGGCAAAGATCTTAGAAGGAACCTAAGTGTCAAGATGACAGACACAACTCCTGCAGCTTCTGCTCAACCAGTCAGCAACAACAGCATATCCTGTCCCATTCATCAAAGGCCACATAGCCTAGCTGAATGCAGAGAGTTCGCAAAGAAGCCTTACAAAGAACGACTCCAAATAGTTCAAAAGGCCAAGGTGTGCTTTAGATGCTGCGGCGCCACTATTCACTTCTCCAAAGACTGCAAAGAAAAGGTTAAATGCCAACACTGCAACAGCATCAAGCATTGCTCTGCAATGCACAACTTCGATTCCCCTCAATTCAAAGCAAAGTCAAATTCTCCTGCCAAAGAAGAAACCAAAGAAGACCAAAGGCCTACAGAACCTCAGGTAGCCCTCAAGGCTCCTGCGGTTGCCTGCACCAAGCTTTGTCAAAATAGCCACAAGCCCAGGATTTGCCACCCAATCTGCCTGGCAGAGGTGTATCCAGACAAGCAGCCATGGAATAAGAAAAGGGTCTACGTCGCTTTGGATGCCCAAAGTGACGCATCTCTTGCAACCCCAGAGTTCTTCAACATGTTCAACCTTCATACCGAGACAATAGATTACACCATATCCACTTGTTCTGGAAAGAATAAGATGAATGGCAGAGTTGCAACAAAGTTCAAAATCTCGCCTGTTGGACAAAAGGTCAGGTACGATCTTCCTGACCTTATAGAATGCAGCCTGATTCCCAGGAACAAAGAACAGATAGCGACGAAGGAGGTGGTACAAACCCATGCTCATCTCAAAGGTATTCAAGATCTAATACCAGCTTTGGACTTGGAAACAGACATCGTCATGCTTATCGGTGCAAATTGTCCCACACTGTTCCGTGTTAGCAACCAGATTGAAGGTCCTAAGGGATCACCCATGGCCCAGCAGTTGCCTTTAGGATGGACGGTGTTAGGCCCAGTCTGCCTGAACAAGATGTTCCAGCCTGTCACTAAAAGGCCTTCACTAATGCAAGGATGTGCCAGCCACATCTCAGTTTGCTGCCAGGGAGTAATGCCCGATTACTCTTCCCTCATCGAAGTCACAGAGAGAGATGAGCAAACAGCCTTCTCTAAAAATGAACAGAAGTTCCTTGAGATGATGAACAGCCAAGTCACTCAAGACTCTGAAGATAATTGGATAGCACCTTTACCTTTCAAGCCGGAAAGACCATCTCTACCCAACAACAGAGATGTTGCCCTTCATCGTCTCCTGTCCTTAAGAAGAAGGATGCTAAAGGATCCGAAGGTAAAGACCCAGATCACCCAGTTTGTGGAAGACCTCTTCAGAAGCAACTACGCTGAACCAGCTAGCGCGTGTGCGGAGGGAGAAGAGCAGTGGTTCCTGCCGTACCACAAAGTGACTCATCCTCAGAAACCTGACGAAGTCCGTATTGTTTTTGACGCTAGTGCAGATGGCCAAGACTTATCAAGGCAAGGTTTAAATCCAGCCAAGTTTGAAAGATTTTCAAAATGGACTAGACTTCAGGCAGCCATTGCCAGGCTCATACATTACATCACTACAAAAAACAGTGGTGCAATTCAGCCCCAAGATCTTTCGAAAGCCTCAACAGTCATCCTGAGATCCACTCAAAGACAGTGTTTTTTAGAAGAAATAGCTTGTCTAGAAATAAAAGCATCTTGCCCAAAAATAGTTGTTTAAAGGACTTGAACCCCTTCCTGGACAATGAGGGTCTCCTTAGGGTTGGAGGTAGACTAAAAAGAGCAAATATTAGATCCTGTGTTAAAAATCCTTTTATTTTGCCACACCATAGCCACATAGCTCTGCTGTTGACACAGCATTTCCACACAAAAGTCAAACACCAAGGAAGGTCAATTACTCAGTCTGCCCTAAGAAACTATGGGTTTTGGATTGTTAGGTGCCAACGTAAAGGCTGGGGATTTGGTGTTACTTAATCAAAGATGCTCCTAGATACCAATGGGCTAAGGGTATTGTGTCAAAATTATATCCTAGCTCTGACAATAGAGTGCGCAAGGCCCAGGTTAAGGTCATCTCTAACGAAAAGGTTTCTTTATTTGACAGGCCTATTAGCGACATGGTCGTATTATTTTCACAAGACATACAGTCTTAAAGTTATTAGAGTTAAAGGTATTTAACTCCATTTTGTTTAAATTTCCGAAAGTCCGGAAATCTAGGCCGGGAGTGTGACGGCGCGAGTGGCGCCATCTATGTGTTGGAACTATAAGTTGCAAGATTTGAATTGTTGTATCATGCCTGATTTTGCCCTTACCCTGTAAATGTAGTTGGATTGGTTATTTATATCTGTCAATCAATGTTGTTTGTACCTGTTACATTGCTCACTCAGCAAAACTTTTTGGCTCCACCTCTTCCTGGAGTAGGACTGTGTTTCCTCCTTTTCATTCCATCAGCAAGTTCTCTTATCGGATGGACGTGAAAGAGAGGCTTGGCTCAAAAAGCCCTTCAAAAGTTACCTCTCAGCATCAATTCTGAGGTTCTTACCCTTGGGACTCACACTTCATGTTCAGGGCCAACCTGAACAACGTTGAGGAGTCTCAAGCGCCTTCACATCAGTCCTTTGGCAACAGAGGAAGACTCTTGTCTTCAGATATAGGTCATTGGGCTAAGGTTGAGTTTGCTCCGGCATTCACAGCCAGAGAAAGAGGGATCTGGACAAGCTTCATGGACTTAAACAATCAAAGACTGTAATGTATATTTTCTTTTACCCCCTTTGTGAAGAATAAACCCAGTTTTTGAGTTAACTACAGTGTTTTGGTCCTTGGGAGTTCCAGTTTCCTTAAAGGAGGGCAAGAAGCAATCCCCTGGGGAAAGATGTCACGTCCATGCCTCTTTCACTAAGAGTTTACAGCCCCAGGCGCGACGGCACAAGGTCCATAAACAACAAATCTCCAGGATTGTAGATTGGAGCTCTAGTTAAGCTGAACTAAAAAAAAAAATCTTTGTCCTGATCCACTCTGGTAATTGAACAAAATCTAGAACATACAAGTTTAGTTTCTTCCTCACCTAATTCTCTGCAGGTGATTATTTTTAAGTAGGGCAACATCAGTTTTATCAGAGGCATGTGGAATTAGGCCAAACCTTCCATTCGAATGAGAAGAAAAGACCTAATTCTGAACTAGCCTAGGAATTCCTGTCTGAGAATGGCAGAAAGCTGAAATCCTTACGGGTACCTTGAAACTCAATGTGTTCATACAGTCAAGTAGCACCATGAGTAGGACCATGGTCACTTCAATGGCAGGGTCCACATCTGCTGCTGCTCAGTCGTTTAGTCGTCTCCGACTCTTCGTGACCTCATGGATCAGTCCACGCCAGAGCTCCCTGTTGGCTGTCACCGCCCCCAGTTCCTTCAAGGTCAACCCAGTCACTTCAAGGATACCGTCCATCCATCTTGCCCTTGGTCGGCCTCTCTTCCTTTTTCCTTCAATTTTCCCCAGCATTGCGATCTTTTCCAAGCTTTCCTGTCTCCTCATGATGTGGCCAAAATACTTCAGCTTTGCCTCTAGTATCCTT
Organism: Anolis carolinensis; assembly: GCF_035594765.1. Classification (NCBI taxonomy): domain Eukaryota; kingdom Metazoa; phylum Chordata; class Lepidosauria; order Squamata; family Anolidae; genus Anolis; species Anolis carolinensis. The sequence continues at coordinate 103,231,982 of NC_085841.1, forward strand.
CTCTCCAGTGAGCAGCCGGGCATTATTTCCTGGAGGATAGACTGGTTGGATCTTCTTGTGGTCCAAGGCACTCTCAGGATTTTCCTCCAGCACCAGAGTTCAAAAGCATCTATCTTCCTTTGCTCAGCCTTCCTTATGGTCCAGCTCTCGCATCCGTAGATTACTATGGGGAATACCATTGCTTTGACTATGTGGACCTTCGTTGCCAGTGTGATGTCTCTGCTCTTCACTATTTTGTCAAGGTTGGCCATTGCTCTCCTCCCAAGAAGTAAACGTCTTCTGATTTCCTGGCTAAAGTCTGCATCTGTAGTGATCTTCGCGCCTAGAAATATAAAGTCTGTCACTGCCTCCACGTTTTCTCCTTCTATTTGCTAGTTATCAATAGGTGTAGTTGCCATGATCTTGGTTTTCTTGACGTTTAACTGCAACCCAGCTTTTGCACTTTCTTCTTTCACCTTGGTGATAAGGCTCCTCAGCTCTTCCTCACTTTCAGCCATCAGAGTGGTATCATCATTTTTTAACACAGCCCATATATTACATAGAGCTAATTATCTTCAAATTATTTTACAAGATCATCTGATATGGACCATCATTTAACTTTTGCAAACAGTGTACAGTTCATGACAAAAAAGGCAATCATACAGTCAGTAAATAAACTACAGCCATAATTCTTCTAGTGAGCTATATTTATAATCAAAGGTTATACTAGCATTACTACCTTTTCCCACTTTGTATAAGGCGATTTTACCAGGCTTTGCAACATATGCAAGTGCCCACTGGCTGTCCCACACCCTACCCAAGCAGTCACTGGTGTGCCAGAAAACTGGCTACCTTTCGTCTTCACCTTTAATTGCATTCATACTTTGCTTTCATACAGCCCAAGACCTCAGCATAAGATGTTGCTGTTGTTGTGTGCCTTCAAGTCATTTCTGACTTATGGCTACCCAAAGGTAACCCTATTATGGGATTTTCTAGACAAGATTTGTCCGGAGTGGGTTGCTTTTGTCTTCCTTCATAGGCTGAGAGAATTTAACTCGCCCAAGGCCACCCAGTGTCTTTCCACAGCCAAGAAGTGATTCAAACCATGGTCTCCAGAGTTGTGATCCAGCACCCAAATCACTATGCCATGATGGCTCTTCTGCCTAAATACACTGCTGCAAATTAATACTCACCACTCAAGTAGGATCTTAACCATAACCGTTAACATATTTCAGCTTATCAAGTTCACAAAATGCAATCCTAGTTGTGCTCGTATAGACCTAAGTCCTAATGGTGTCAAGAGAAAACTGAACATAGTCAGGAGTACCGGTCTTACTTGAATGGTTGCAAAATTCCTTTTCCATACATAGAAGTAAAGGGATGAATAATGGGTAGTAAGAACATAATACAGCTATGTATTTTTGCAAATGAAAAGAAGTCTCAAGAGGCAGCAAGTGTGAGGAAAGAAAAAGGTCTGCTTGTTACATCAGTGGTAAAAACTTCGGGATGGAGGTCTCAGTCCAGCCTTCTGCTTCTCCTCCACTGCAGCTGGATTGAGGAAGCTACAGCCCTGAGCTTGGAAGACCTGACCAGGATTGCTGATGAACAGGATTCATGGTAGTCATAGTGTGCCATAAATCAAAGCTGACTTGATGGCAAATAACAACAATTTGCCTCTTCTATACCTAATGCCATTTTTTGGGAAAATTTCCTGGCCTACATCTAATTTAATTTAATGCTAGCAGCGTGAAAAATTCCCCTTGTGCAGTTGCACTGAATGGCACTTTTGCATGAATAAATGTGATTAGCAAGCTTGCAGAATATGAGTGAAAATCTACTATACAAACTAGTAATTTTTCCAAGTTCTGGTCTCGGCAGAACAAGGCCTGTCTCTGTAAATGTTGCCTTAATATCTCTCTGCAAGCATAGAAACTCATCCATTGTCACACGAATTGATGGGTACTTCCATGTTTTCAGCAATGATAAAGGTAAAGGTTTTTCCCTGACATTAAGTCCAGTCATGTATGACTCTGGGGGTTGGTGCTCATTTCTATTTCTAAGCCGAAGAGCCAGTGTTGTCCATAGACACCTCCAAGGTCATGTGGCTGGCATGACTGCATGGAGCGCCATTACCTTCACGTAGAAGCGATTCCTATTGATCTACTCCCATTTGCATGTTTTCAAACTGCTAGGTTGGCAGAAGCTGGGGCTAACAGTGGCCACTCATTCCACTTCCCGGATTCGAACCTGCAACCTTTTGGTCTGCAAGTTCAGCAGCCCAGCGCTTTAACACACTGCGCCATCAGGGGCTCCTTCAGTAATGCTAGGGTCATGTAATTGTCATTTTAAGATGTCCTTTTGTTCCATGTTTCCCCTTCTCTACTTGGCTGTTTGATGTTGGTCTGCTAGCATTTCTTCCCACTTTCCCATCTCTCTGTGTATAACTTGCATATCATGGTATTGCTACCACAGATTTATTTACCTATGTCTGACAAAATATGTCATCTCTGGACATTTTCTAGGTCCTCCACTGGAATTCTATGATATTATTGGGCTGGACTTTACTTCATTTATATAAGATTCACTATTAAGTGGAATTTCATATATTCATGTGAAGTTGGGGAATATATCACTCATGGATATGGGGGTCGTACTGTATAGGATTGCACTATTACTTACATACAAGTATATAAACTGACTAGCTGTGCCCGGCCACGCGTTGCTGTGGCGAAGTATGGTGGTATGGGAAATAAAGTATTGAGGAATTGGTGGTAGTTAAGGTCAAGGGTAAAGGTTTTCCCCAGACATTAAGTCTAGTCGTGTCTGACTCTGGAGGTTGGTGCTCATCTCCATTTCTAAGCCGAAGAGCCGGCGTTGTCCGTAGACCCCTCCAAGGTCATGTGGGATGACTACATGGAGCGGCGTTACCTTCCCGCCGGAGCAGTACCTATTGATGCACTCACATTTGCATGTTTTCGAACTTCTGGGTTGGCAGAAGCTGGAGCTAACAGTGGGGGCTCTCTCCGCTCCCCCAATTCAAACCTGTGGCCTTTCAGTCGAGAAGTTCAGCAGTTCAGCGCTTTAACACGCTGCGCCATCAGGGGATATTATTTCCTAAAGGTTGTGAATATACAATATTTCTGATTGGTTTTTTTTGTTTGTTGGAGGCAAGTATGAATGCTGCAATTAGGAAAAATGATTAGGATGTAATGGCCTTGCAGCTTTAAAGCCTGGCTGTTTCCTCCCTGAGTGAATTTTTTGTTGGGAGGTGTTAGCTGGCCCTGATTGTTTCCTGTCTGGAATTCCCTTGTTTTCAGAGTGGTGTTGTTTGCAATATTTTATGTGCTTCTACTGTCTGTGGCCCTGAGAAAACAGAGGATTTTCCAGACTTTGATGATGGGAATACTTTGTTGGGAGGTGTTAGCTGGCCCTGATTGTTTCCTGTCTGGTATACCCTTGTTTTCAGAGTGATGTTGTTTGCGATATTTTATGTGCTTCTACTGTCTGTGGCCCTGAGAAAACAGGATTTGCCAGACTTTGATGATGGGAATACTTTGTTGGGAGGTGTTAGCTGGCCCTGATTGTTTCCTGTGTGGAATTCCCCTGTTTATTTACTGTCCTGGTTTTAGAGATTATATTGTTCTGCATTATTCTATCCCAGTAATTATTTCATATTAAAGAAGAATCTCACTTATCCAACATTCGCTTATACAATGTTCTGGATTATCCAACGCAGTCTGCCTTTTCATAATCAATGTTTTTGTAGTCAGTGTTTTAAATTCATTGTGATATTTTAGTGGTAAATTTGTAAATACAGTACAATAGAGTCTCACTTATCCAACATAAACGGGCCAGCAGAACGTTGGATAAGCGAATATGTTGGATAATGAGGAATTAAGGATAACCCTATTAAACATCAAATTAAGTTATGATTTTACAAATTAAGCACCAAAACATCATGTTAGACAACAAATTTGTCAGAAAAAGTAGTTCAGTACACAGTAATGCTATATAGTAATTACTGTATTTATGAATTTAGCACCAAAATATCACGATATATTGAAAGCATTGACTACAAAAATGCGTTGGATAATCCAGAACGTTGGATAAGCGAGTGTTGGATAAGTGAGACTCTACTGTAAATACTACATAGCATTACTGCGCATGGAACTACTTTTTCTGTCAAATTTGTTGTATAATATGATGTTTTGGTGCTTAATTTGTATAACGATTACCTAATTTGATGTTTAATTGGCTTTTCCTGAATCCCTTCTTATTATCCAACATATTCACTTATCCTGCCGGCCTGTTTACGTTGGATAAGTGAGACTCTACTGTATATTTCTAATCTTATATTATCTGCTCAGAACTGGATTATCTGAGGCCCCTTCTTCACAGCTGTATAAAATGCACACTGAAGTGGATTATATGGTAGTGTGGAGTCAAGATAATCCAGTGCAAAGCAGATAATATAAGATTATAAATGGGTTATATAGCTGTGTTGAAGGGCCTTGAGTCTACACTGCCATATAATCCAGTGCAAATTAGATAATCTGTGGAAGAAGTCTAAGTGAGGCCTAAATCTGCCTGTCCCCTAACTGAAACCAACCAAGTAGGCAGAGATTAGCCCTCTAAACTGGCAGCAAATGGATAAAAAAAAATTATTGCTCTCCCTCTAATTAGGACTTTATTTTTCTTTTCTTTTTGTTGTATCAACCTTGAGGCGTGGATGATGGGTTGTGTTGTCAAATTTTGAGGTTGGGGGGCCTGTACTTTTATTGTTTTGTGAATTGCCGTGATGCCATCACTCTTTTATATATATAGATTGAAGCTTTCATGTAACCAAATTCTACAGATTTTATACATACATTTATAGATATGGCATATCTACACACATGTTGATAACCAGGCTGTAAAATATTACTTATTTTTGAAAATATCGCACAGAAGAAATTTTGGTATAAAATAATTACTCAGCAACAAGCTAGTTTTATTCAGTGAAAGAATTGCTTACATAACTACCGTTACAAAGTTAAAAAATGAGTAAGCCTATTAAATTAGCTAAACAGTAACCATGTTAACATTATATGAATTGTTGCAGTGGGGACTGTTTGTAGTCACAGACTATCAAGCACTATTTTGCGTTCTCTTTAAAATGTTCCAAATGTTTTAAACACTAATACAATGTTAAATTATATCAGATAACTCCAGACACACTGTTATCTTGGATTTCTGGATTTTGGATGCCACATGGAAAAACACAGAGTAACTCAGTATACCTAAAATGCTTTGACTCATCAGTAAGACAGAAAAACAATGTACCTTTGCTGCCATCTGCTGATTGATTAAGCACACTTTCAATAAGTGAAAACTGAAAATTTGTTAAGAAGGGGTTTACAAATTATGAAAACTAAAAGAAAGACTGAGTTAAGAGATCATTTTTGAGCTGTGGAAACCTGCCAAGAGACTTTGGGCAAATCACCCTTTCGCCACCTTAGAGGAAGTGAATGACAAACCGTTTCAGAATAAATCTTAACAAGGAAATCTTATTTTTTATTATTTTTTTTCGTGTCAGGAGCGACTTGAGAAACTGCAGGTCGCTTCTGGAGTGAGAGAATTGGCCGTCTGCAAGGACGTTGCCCAGGGGACGCCCAGAAGTTTTGATATTTTACCATCCTTGTGGGAGGCTTCTCTCATGTCCCCGCATGGAGCTGGAGCTGATAGAGGGAGCTCATCCGCGCTCTCCCCGGGTGGGATTCGAACCTGGCAGCTTGCAGATCAGCAGCCCAACCTTCAAGTCACAAGGCTTTAACCCGCTACTCCACCAGGGGATCCTAGGAAATCTTATGTCAGGTTGCCGTTAAATCACTAAAACTGGAGACAGAAGACAACCAAGGCCCCTTCTACACTGCCACGTAATCCAAATTATCAAAGCAGATAATCCACAATATCTGCTTTGAACTGGATTATTTGAGTCTATACTGTCATAACCCAGTTCAAAGTGGATAATCTGGATTTTATATGGCAGTGTAGAAGGGGCCCAAAAGGACTACATTGCAGAATTGAATCCTATGTATGTCTGCATAAGAGTAAGACAAAGGCTCTGTTGTTTTGTGTGCCTTCAAGTGATTTCCAACATAATAATAATAATAATATAATATACTTTATTTTTATTCCACTCTATCTCCCTGAGGGGACTCAGAGCAGATTACAGGGTACATGGGAAGGTGCTGTTGTTTCATTTTTTCACGCCAAGGAGCCTGTTGTCCATGGACTCCTCCTTAATCAAATTACTGGCATGTTTTCAGGGGTGTCTTTTACCTCCCACCAAAGCCTATTTATCTACTCACATTGCTGTTTTTGAAGAAGACAGGAAACCTTGGAGAAGAGAATGATGCTGGGGAAAATGGAAGAAAAAAGGAAGAGGGGCCAGCCAAAGGCAGGATGGATGGATGGTATCCTTGAAGTGATTGGCTTGACCTTGAAGGAGCTGGGGGTGGTGACAGCCGACAGGGAGCTCTGGCGTGGGCTGATCCATGAAGTCACGAAGAGTCTGAAGTGACTGAATGAATAAACAACAACAAGATGTGTTCAAAGGATAGTTGCATTCATCTAAGGCTGAGAGAGTGTGACCTGCCCAAGGTCACTCAGTGGGTTTCCATGAATAAGTGGGGAATCGAATTCTGGTCTCCAGAGTCATAGGTTGCCTATATACTGTAGAATTAAAGCACTTTGACATCACTTTAACCAGCATGGCTCAATGCTATGGAATCCTGGGATTTGTAGGTTGTTGAGGCACAGCATTCTTTGGCAGAGACTAATAAAGACTGTGTAAAACTCCAACTCCTATTATGCTATCACATGGAGCCATGGCAGCTAAAATGGTGTCAAACAGCATTAATCCCAGTGTAGATGCACCCATACTCAACACTCAAGCCACTACATAAGGATAATTATTTTCCTATTATCATTACAGCCTGGGGATGGGGAGGAATTACGCTCTGGGATCCAATTTCCAGAGTACTAGCTTGAAGGCTCTGGGAGCTACAGTCGAAAGGTAACTTTTCCAAGGCTTTGATAATTGTCCCAAAGATCCTGGACTACAATTCCCAGATATGCCCATACCTGGACCTTTCTGGTTTGAGGGCTCTGGGAGCTAGACTCCAAAGGTGGAGGTAGTGGAGATGTAGCAGAGATAAGCTACACTAGCACTATACAGAATAGCAATAGTGTAGTAGTAGCAGAAGAGGAAGGACAGCAGCGACAACTACTTTTTCCAATCCTACCCAGAAAGGCCAGGTGTTTTGCCTTGCCATTCCCATTTTCCTTATCCAGCAGGGGCAGCATAAGGGCGTGATGGGAGTTGTAGTCCACCTTCCTATTGGAAAGGGAGCTGGAGTGTGTTTAGCAGATGCACATCCAGGTCTCTGCAGCTTGGAGCTTGCAAAACACTTAACCAGGGCTGCATCTACACTGCAGTATTAATGCAGTTTGACACCCTTTCGCTGCCATGCTGTGGAATCTTGGGATTTGCAGTTTAGGAGGCGCCAGCCCTCTTTGGCAAAGAAGACCAAAGACCTCATATGATGACATCTCCAGTGATTTAAACTGTATTGAAATGTTTTTAATGTAAGCCACTTTGAGTCTCCTAGTCGAGAGAAAAAGCGGGGTATAAATAAACATAAAATCCTTTCCACCAAAAGCCAAGGATGCCGTTCTGGTCTTAAACCAGTGCCAGTCATTGGTAATGGACTGGAAGAAGGCCAACAAACTGAAACTAAATCCAGACAAGACAGAGGTCCTCCTGATCAGCTGTAAGGCAGAACAGCGTATAGGGTTACAGCCTGTGCTGAACAAGGTCACACTCCATCTGAAGACACAGGCTCACACTCTGGGGGTGATCCTGGACTCATTGCTGAGCCTGGAACCCCAGGTGTTGGCAATGGCCAGGAGGACCTTCACATAGTTAAAACTGGTGCTCCAGCTGTGCCCGTACCTTGAGACGCTTGACTTCACCATGGTAGTCCGTGGACTACTGCAACGCTCTCTACATGGTGCTGCCTTTGAAGATAGTTTGGAAGTTACAGTTAGTTCAGAAATCGGCAGCCAGGCTACTAACTGGGGCTTCGTACAGGGAGAGAAACATTCCCATGCTACGGCAGCTCCACTGGCTGCTCTGCTTCTGGGCTAAATACAAAGTGCTGGTTGTTACTCATAAAGCCCTAAATGGTTAGTGTCCAGGCTATTTGTCCAACTGTATCTCCCTATATAAACCATGTTGTGAACTGTGGTCAGCGGAGGAGCATGGTTGGTGGAAAAGAGAGTGGGGGCCTTCTCCGTGATCGCTCCCTGCCTCTGAAAATCCCTTCCTAAAGAAGTAAAAATGGCCCCTACCCTCCTCTCCTTCAAAAAAAAAACCCCGAAAAACTTCCGTATGTTAAGGCACTTATGCGCCTTAACATACGGAAGGAAGAGGACTAGCACACCCCAAATCAATCTTACTGGAACGCTGGCTGCCTCATTTGTATTTTATGGCTGCTAGGGTATATTTTAAAAGCACAATTGACAATAAGCAGGGTACATGCTTTAATGTAATTTATGTTTTATTTGAATATTTGAATACTTTTTATTTTTATTATTTGTATTTTTTAATTATTATTTATAAGTATAAGCCAGAATATCAAGGCAGAAAATCCCACAATATCTGCTTTGAACTAGGTTATTTGAGTCCACACTGCCATATATTCCAGTTCAAAGCAGATAATGCGGGATTTTATTCAGCTGCATGGCAGGGGCCATAATAATAATAATAATAATAATAATAATAATAATAATAATAATAATAATAATAATAAAGTCCTGGCAGTCAAAGTGGTGCAAATTACACTATGTAACAAAATTTGATTTTTTTTCTGTTTCTGGTTTGAAAGTGTCATTTGCTGATTAATTGTGTGGTACTTATTTTGAAATGAGGAGCCCTTGGTGGCGCAGCAGATTACACCACTGAGTTGCTGAACTTGCTGACTGAAAGGTTGGCAGGTCAAATCCGGGGAGTGGAGTGAGCTCCCACTCTTAGCCCCAGCTTCTGCCAACCTAGCAGGCCGAAAACATCCAAATTTGAGTAGATCAATAGGTACCGCCCGGTGGGAAGGTAACGGTGCTTCGTGCAGTCATGCTGGCCACATGACCTTGCTCTTTAGCTTAGAAGTGGAGATGAGTACCAACCCCCAGAGTCGGACATGACTAGAATTAATGTCAGGGGAAAACCTTTACCTTTTTACCTATTTTGAAATGAGTTGTTGTACTCCAGAAATCTCATTTTTTTGTGGCTGACACAAACGATGTTGAATTGGTTGAAATATTCATTGAAAAACTATAGCAAAATGTGATGCAGGATGATGTCCCACAAAAAACAGAAGTGTTTGTCATTTAAGAAACTTTCCCCGTGTTTTAATGATACAGTAGAGCCTCGCTTATCCAACATGAACGGGCCAGCAGAACGTTGGATAAGCAAAAATGTTGGGTAATAAGGAGGGATTAAGGAAAAGCCTATTAAATGTCAAATTACGTTATGATTTTACAAATTAAGCACCAAAACATCATGTTTTGCAACAAGACTGCCACTTATTTGGGAGTGTGGCTGCACTTGTGTGGTTGGGCATGTTGGCCCGCTGCACGCTGCCGCCTAGAGAAACAGTTGTGGATCTTAACGGGAGGCAGACTGCATTGGATAATACAGAATGTTGGATGAGCAAAGGTTGGATAAGTGAGACTCTACTGTACAACCAATTAGGAAATGGGTTGCTGTGAGTTTTCCGGGCGGTATGGCCATGTCCCAGAAACATTCTTTCCTGACGTTTCACCCACATCTATGGCAGGTGTCCTGAAAGGTTGTGATATCTGTTGGAAAACTAGGCAAGTGTGGTTTATATACTTACTTACTTACTTAGGCAATCCCTCGTAGTTCGAGGATGATGGTCCTCCATTTCTTGGAAGACGCCCGTGCGTGATATTTTTTTTAATGTGTGGAGGCCGGTGCACAGTTGGTCAACACACAGTCTTCACAGATTGAGGTCCCAGCAGTGGTGTGGTTAACACAACGAGAGTGGCTTCTCAGTCTGTTGCAGCCTTCTTCCGCCTTCACAGCCGTTGTAACATGTACCATGTTATCCTCCGCCTGCTCCACCACTGAGGTCTTAGGGCAGTGATGGGCAACCTTTTGCACTTGGTGTGTCGAAATTCGTCAAAAAACCTAGCATGACTTGGGTGGTGTGTCACTTTGAGAAAAAAACCATAATTTTGCAATATGTATAGTTTAAATAACAAAAACATATAATTGTAATATATAACTGTATTTAATAAATCAAAAACTATTTACTACCATTATTTCCATGTACAACAATCTATGGTACTTCTCGCATTTTAAGCTTCACAAAGTTTCCACATTGATTTCTCTCTATTCTAGTTTCAATATAGTCATGAATAATGAATAATATAATAATAATATAATATAATAGTAATAATATATATACTACAATAATAATAGAATAATAGAATGATATAATTATTCATTAATATAATGTTATAAAATATATTAATAGTATAATATAATAATAGGATATATTTATTTATTTATTTATTACATCATTTCTACCCCACCCTTCTCGCCCATCAGGGGACTCAGGGCAGTTTACAATATACATCAAAAACACAGTTTACATTGGATTAAAAGTCTTCCAAGATTAAAAAATTACAATAAAATTAAAATATACGTTAAAAAACCTGTGTAATTGTACATTTAAATATACATTTCAGGCGCTTTTGTCCAGGTGGGAGTCTGTCAATGAGTCATATATTCATATTGCAATTCTGCTGCTACTCGTGCTTAAATGCCTGCTCCCATAACTACGTTTTTATTCCCTTTCGGAAAGACAAGAGGGAGGGAGCCTGTCTAATTTCATTTGGGAGGGCGTTCCATAGGCGGGGGGCCACCACTGAAAAGGCCCTGTCCCTCGTCCCCGCCAGCCGCACCTGTGAGGCTGGCGGGATCGAGAGCAGGGCCTCTCCGGAAGATCTTAGATTCCGTGATGGGTCATAGCGGGAGACACGTTCGGACAAGTAAGCTGGGCCGGAACCGTTTAGCACAATATAGCCTAAAGCCAGCACTTTGAATTGTGCTCGGTAGCTGATCGGCAGCCAGTGGAGCTGACGTAGCAGAGGAGTGGTACGCTCCCTGTACGTTGCTCCAGTTAACAGCCTGGCAGCCCCACGTAGAGTGCGTTGCAGTAATCTAGTCGGGATGTAACAAGAGCGTGGACCACCGTGGTCAGGTCCGGCTTCCCAAGGTACGGGCGCAGCTGGTGCACAAGTTTTAATTGTGCAAAGGCTCCCCTAGCCCGCTGAGACCTGGGGCTCCAGGCTCAACGATGAGTCTAGGATCACCCCCAAACTGCGCACCTGCGCCTTCAGGGGGAGTGTGACCCCATCCAGCACAGGCTGTAACCCTATACCCTGTTCGGCTTTCCGACTGACCAGGAGGACCTCTGTCTTGTCTGGATTCAATTTCAATTTGTTGGCCCTCATCCAGTCCGACACAGCGGCTAAACACCGGTTCAGGACCTGGACAGCCTCCTTAGTGACAGGTGGGAAGGAGTGACAGAGCTGGACATCATCTGCATAGAGATGACACCGCACCCCAAAACTCCTGATGATCTCTCCCAGTGGCTTCATGTATATGTTGAACAACAAGGGGGACAAGGTTGTGGGGCCGAGCAGGTGTCCCCCAGTGACACCATCTGGGACCGACCCTCCAGGAATGAGCGGAGCCACTGCAGAACAGTACCTCCATGTCCCATTCCCGCGAGGCGTCCCGCGAGGCGTCCCATGAATGCACTGTTCATTTGTAGGATGGAGTAAACAAAAAGACAACTGGATGAAAGTGTTTTGGCTAGAAAACACTTAACAACCCAAGAGGTGACCACCGCGTGTCAGCAAAAATGGTGTCATAGGTTCGCCATCACTGTCTTTGGGTCTTCGGATTGTGCTTGGTCTGGATCCTCCCCTGTGGCCACTCCTGGGAGTGTGTGACTCCTGTGGTTGTGCCCGCAGGTTCATTGGAACACGCAAGCCCCCTCACCACGTCAAGGTGACAATCCATCGAGGGGGCTGTGGCAGGTCCAGGGTGGGAAAAAGAACCCTTGTCTGTTTGCGGCAAGTGTGAATGTTGCAACTGGCCAGCTTAATTGAATAGCCTTGCAATTAGGAAATGACATTTATAACCCAGGAACAAAATCGGGTTAATCATCTTAGAGCTGAAAGAGTAGGCAGCATCGCATCTGAAACTCTGTGTCTGCCTCCTTCCTGCAGAATCCTGGGGCTTGTAGTTCAGCGAGGCCCTGGGCCCCTCCCTTAAACTACAAGCCCCAGAATTCCGCAGGAAGGGGGCGCCCACGGGGTTTCGGATGGGACGCGTCCTCCTCGGCTGCTCTTTCCTTCCGCGGTGTGGCTGGATCTCCGCGGGGCGCCTGGCTGCAGGGGGAGCCCGGGCCGCTCTGCTGGGAGCGAGGGCGGGCGGAGGTGCTCGGGGCCGGCTCGCTGGCCCGCTTCCTCCCTTCCTGCCGCGCTCCCTCGCTTGCCTCCAGCGGCGTGGAGGGGAAGAGGCCTTCCCTCGCCCGGCCTGGCCTCGCCCAGCCCGGGCCCTCCTCTTCCTGCCTCCCGCCCCTCCGCACACCGCTGCCTCTTCCCGGCTCCCCAGGCGCGCACCCAGCATGCAGGCTTTCCAGTACCCCCAGGTCTTCCGCGACGAGGCGTCCGTGAGTAGCCCAGCCGGGGTCTCCCCTCCCTCCCTCCGTCGGGATTCCCTCCAGAGCCCGGCCTTGAGGACAGCTCCCCTCGAAACGGGCAATTCCGGGGGAGACCCAGCCTCCATCTACTACGACACTGTTCAATGAAGGCACCTCCTCGACACCCTTTCCACTGCCCTGGCTCAATGCGTTAGGACAGGCATGGGCAAACTTGGGCCCTCTCTCCAGGTGTTTTGGACTTCAACTCCCGGTAGGCTGTTAGGAATGGTGGGAGTTGAAGTCCAAAACACCTGGAGAGAGGGCCCAAGTTTGCCCATGCCTGCAATAGGATCATTATGGGAGCTGGAGTTTGGCACCACGCATGTTATGGTGGCCTTGGGGTTGCTCCTGGGGGTCGCGTGGCTCTTGGAAATCCACGCGGAAGAAGAGCTGTGAGTGAGAAAGAGGGAAACTCGAATGGGGTGGTGGAGGAGAAGGGTGCATTCAATGAATGCAGTTGGACATCTTTTTCATTGCTATGGCTTTGCAAGGTGCCAGTTTTGCAAGGTGCTTACAAGGTGTTCTGACAAAGAGTACTGGTGCCTCAGCAAACTATAAATCCCAGGATTGCGTAACATTGGGCCATGGCATTTCAGGTGGAGTCAGGCGGCATTCATTCTACAGCAGAGGTTCTCAACTTGTGGGTCCCCAGGTGTTTTGGCCTACAACTCCCAGAAATCCCAGCCAGTTTACCAGCTTTTAAGATTTCTGGGAGTTGAAGGCCAAAACATCTGGGGACCCACAGGTTGGGAACCACTGGTCCACAGTGTAGAGCAGGCATGGGCCAACTTCACCCTCCGGATGTTTTGGACTTCAACTCCCACAATTCCTAACAGCTAGTATTGTGGGAGTGAAATGCAAAACACCTGGAAGGCCAAAATTGGCCCATGCCTGGTGTAGATGCACCTTTCTTCTCTCCCAGTTTCCCTTTCTTCTGCTCACATTATTTCCCTGAAGCTTCCTTTGCAGAGATTTTAAAAGGCCAAAGAAGCCACATATGTCTTAAGACCAACCCAAATGCCACCATCTACACCAGGTATGGGCAAACATCGGCCCTCCAGATATTTTTGGGCTCCAACTCCCACAATTTCTAACAGCCATTCAAATTTGGGCGTATTGGGTATTTGTGCCAAATTTTGTCCAGTGAATGAAAATAAATCCTGCATATCAGATATTTACATTATGATTCATAACAATAGCAAAATTACAGTTATGAAGTAGCAACGAAAATAATGTTATGGTTGGGGGTCACCACAACATGAGGAACTGTGTTAAGGGGTTATGGCACTAGGAAGGTTGAGAACCACTGCTGTAGAATGAATTCAGTTTGACATCACTTGAACTTCCATGGCTCAATGCTACAGAGCTTTGGAATTTGTAGGTTGGTGAGCCACCAGCACTTTTGAGCAGAAAAGGCTGAAAACCTTATAAAACAACAACTCCCAGGATCCCATAGCATTGACCAAAGCAATTAAAATGATGTCAAGCTGCATTAATTCAGCACACCCTTCTTTTCCCAAGTTTCCCTTAATCTCCCACTCAAATCTCTTCCCCGAAGCTTGCTTTGCAAGGATTTCCAATCCACACATTTCTTAGGAGCAACCCAAATACCACCATAACATAAAAAGTTTGGAATCCTTCACCAGGCAAGGAGATACCATTGTAAAATAAAATAATAGAACATGACAAGTGATGGCACAAGAGACTGAAGAGTTCAAAATTAGGCCGAATATTATAACAATATGTGCCTAAATGACAGTCAAATTGTGTTGGAATCACAGTCAACTCTCCATATATGTGAATTCTCCATTCACATCTTGAAAATACTCAAATACATTTTTAAAAATTCAGAATCCATGATTTTTCTATTTTATAAAAGAGACACCATTGTACTGTGCCACTGTATATAATAGGATTTGATCATCCACAGATTTGTATATATCCATAAAGTGAAATCCTAGTATCAAATCCCAGAGTATGCCAACTCCCCACTGCATAATTTAGGTGTTATGTAGATTGATTGACAATATTGAGGTTCACACCATCTTTGAGTCTTTTTGACTATTAGTATTTAAATGCCTGTTCTGGCTGATGAGAACATGGGAGTTGCTGCAGACCATTACAGTGTGGCTACTTTTCTACTGTTGCATCTGGAGTAGCTTGGGGCTGCTTTGTGAGGAGAATAAATCAACTTGGAAAATTACTTTTTTGACTTTGCTTACCAGCTCCTGGTGGAATCCTATAATCTGAATTAAATTGGTCATTTTGACAGTGGGATTCAGAGAACTGTGGCCCTCATAGATAGATAGATAGATAGATAGATAGATAGATAGATAGATAGATAGATAGATAGATAGCATGGAGATGTGTGTGTGTGTGTATGTATAGTTTTTTGTGTCAAGAACTACTTGAGAAACTACAAGTCACTTCTGGTGTGAGAGAATTGGTCATCTGCAAGTACATTGTCCAGGGGATGCCCAGATGTTGGAAGTTTTATCATCCTTGTGGGAGGCTTTTTTCATGTCCCCGCATGTGGAGTTGGAGCTGACAGAGGGAGCTCACCCGCTCTCCCCATTGGTCAGTAGTCCTGCAGGCACAAGGGTTTAACCCATTGTGCCAGCAGAGGCTCCTATAGTTACCTGGATATCAAAGCCTTGTGTTGGCACCTACATCCTCTTTTGCAGGCCAGAGGTCAAACAAACCTGTTTGTTCAGGAATGGAGAAAGGTTTCCTTCCAGCCAGATAGGCAAGGCACACGTGGGTTTGCTTTAGGGTGTGCACTGACCGGCTGACATCTACTGTATTTTCACATCTGCACACCTTTGGGCATTGCTGGTTCTAGCTTGGCCTGAATTGGCTGACATCTACTGTATTTTCACATCTGCACACCTTTGGGCATTGCTGGTTCTAGCTTGGCCTGAATTGAGGCCACATGACTCCACCTTACAGCACGAGGTGTACGACATCTTCTGGGCCTTCACTAAGGCAAGCATCTCAGGTGGCATAAGCCGGGAGACAGCAGATGCAGTACCCTACTCATTCTTTCTGATCACTGGGCTTTTCTCTATTCAATGCAAAATTTGTACATATCTCTACTGTACCGTGAAACTGCCATGCTCACTTCAGAGGTAGTGAAACATACTGTCTTCATTACTAGTCTTGGAATTAGATGTACATGGCGGCCATTTAGTGCCTGTTTTCTACCAATGCCAGCTTTTTCTTTGGCATTTCTAGTAAGTTCTGGGACAGGGCATTCATTGAGCTTTCGGTTTCCAGTGACTCCTCCCTTCAGATCAGCAGACAAATAGATAGAACAGACATTCTGTTTATCATCAGGAGGGCAAAGGACAGCTAGCAACACAGTTAACAAATGTAGAATATATATATTCCAAACTCCATCACACAGGACCGAATTAAACCATGGATGTTTTGATATCGAGGGGAGGTCAATACCTTATACAGTGGGAGTTCACAATTTTCAGGACTTTACAGATACTAAGAAATGCAGGTGCTCAAGTCCCTATCAAAAAAAGCATAGGGGACCAATGGAGATGACAGGGAGCCCCGGCTGCTGGGCCATAAACCTGCCAGCCACCCACTTCCACCTTCAGGACATGGCGATTTGAGACAATGGTGGCGCTCCTGCTAGTTTGTTCCATGAATTCTGTATGACATGCCAGGCAGGACATTTGATAATCTGCTTACATAGAAATCCTTGAGAGGTTTTGTAGCAATCCTCGTCTTCACTTCCTAGTATTTTTCTTCTTCACTTTCTATGGAGAAAGTTCCCACCACTGGAAATTCCCACTACTGGAATTTAGCCATTAAGGGCTATAACCTCTTTCACAGAAATAGAACAAAGGGGAGAGGAGGGGGAGTAGCTTTATATGTCAAAAACAGTTACGTAGCAGAAGAAATGCAAGACTGTAATCCGGGAAACCAGCTCAAAAGCATCTGGATAAGAATCAAGGGAACCGGGACTTAAAAAGATCTTGTCGTGGGTGTCTACTACAGACCTCCAAGTCAGGATGAAGGACTTGATGAAGCTTTCTGTCAACAGCTGACCAAACAGGCACAAAGAAGAGATATAGTAGTCATGGGCGATTTCAATTATCCCGATATCTGCTGGAAAACAAACTCAGCCAAGAGTACAAAGTCCAACAAATTCCTCACTTGCCTTGCAGACAGTTTTATGGTCCAGAAGGTAGAAGAGGCAACAAGGGGATCCGCTACTCTTGATCTAATCTTAACAAATGTGGAAGACCTGATCAATACAGTCAAAGTGGTTGGATCCTTAGGGTCAAGTGACCATGTGCTCCTGCAGTTTGCAATACAAAGGAATGCTGAAACTAAGACAAGTCAAACATGCATTCTGGACTTTAAGAGAGCTGACTTCCAAAAAATGAAGGAATTACTGAGCTGCATTCCATGGACACCAATATTAAAAAACAAGGGAGTTAAGGATGGATGGGAGTTTTTCAAAAGTGAAATACTCAAGGCGCAAATGCAAACAGTACCAACAAAGAAGAAAAATAAGACAAATGCAAAGAAGCCAGAATGGATGTCCAAAGAACTTCTAACTGAGCTAAAACTCAAAAGTGACATGCACAAGAAGTGGAAAAGGGGAGAAATCACCAAAGAAGAATTCAAACGTATAGCCAACTCCTGTAGGGAAAAGGTTTGCAAGGCTAAAGCACAAAATGAGCTCAGGTTTGCCAGGGACATAAAAAAACAACAAAAAAAGGCTTTTTTGCTTACGTTGGTAGAAAAAGGAAGAACAAGGAGGCGATAGGGCCACTGTGAGGAGAAGATGGGGTGATGGCGACAGGGGATAGGGAAAAGGCAGAACTGCTCAATGCCTTCTTTGCCTCGGTCTTCTCACAAAAAGAAAGCCATCTTCAACCCCAGCAACATGAATTGGATGAAGGATTGGGGGAAATCCAACCACAAATAGGGAAACAAGTTGTCCAGGAACACCTGGCCGCTCTAAACGAATTCAAGTTCTCAGGGCCAGATCAGCTACATCCAAGAGTATTGAAGGAACTAGCGGAAGTTATTTCAGAACCACTGGCAATTATCTTCGAGAGTTCTTGGAGAACGGGAGAAGTCCCAGCAGATTGGAGGAGGGCGAATGTGGTCCCTATCTTCAAGAAGGGAAAAAAGAACGACCCAAACAATTACCGTCCGGTCAGCCTCAGGTCGATACCTGGCAAGATTCTGGAAAAGATCATTAAGGAAGTGGTCTGTTAACACTTAGAAACAAATGCGGTTATTGCTAATAGTCAACACGGATTTACCAAAAACAAGTCATGCCAGACTAATCTGATCTCTTTTTTCGATAGAGTTACGAGTTGGGTCGATACAGGGAATGCTGTGGATGTAGCTTACCTGGATTTCAGTAAGGCCTTCGACAAAGTCCCCCATGACCTTCTGGCAAACAAACTAGTACAATGTGGGCTAGACAAAACTACGGTTAGGTGGATCTGTAATTGGCTAAGCGAACGAACCCAAAGGGTGCTCACCAATGCGTCGTCTTCATCATGGAAAGAAGTGACAAGTGGAGTGTCGCAGGGCTCCGTCCTGGGCCCGGTTCTGTTCAACATCTTTATTAACAACTTAGACGAAGGGTTAGAAGGAACGATCAAGTTTGCAGATGACACCAAACTGGGAGGGATAGCCAACACTCCAGAAGACAGGAGCAGAATTCAAAACGATCTTGACAGATTAGAGAGATGGGCCGAAACTAACAAAATGAAGTTCAACAGGGACAAATGCAAGATACTTCACTTCGGCAGAAAAAATAGAAATCAAAGATACAGAATGGGGGACGCCTGGCTTGACAGCAGTGTGTGCGAAAAAGACCTTGGAGTCCTCGTGGACAAGTTAAACATGAGCCAACAATGTGATGTGGCAGCTAAAAAAGCCAACGGGATTCTGGCCTGCATCAATAGGGGTATAGCGTCTAGATCCAGGGAAGTCATGCTCCCCCTCTATTCTGCCTTGGTCAGACCACACCTGGAATACTGTGTCCAATTTTGGGCACCACAGTTGAAGGGAGATGTTGACAAGCTGGAAAGCGTCCAGAGGAGGGCGACTAAAATGATCAAAGGTCTGGAGAACAAGCCCTATGAGGAGCGGCTTAGAGAGCTGGGCATGTTTAGCCTGCAGAAGAGAAGGCTGAGAGGAGACATGATAGCCATGTACAAATACGTGAAGGGAAGTCATAGGGAGGAGGGAGCAAGCTTGTTTTCTGCTGCCCTGCAGACTAGGACACGGAACAATGGCTTCAAACTACAGGAAAGGAGATTCCATTGAACATCAGGAAGAACTTCCTCACAGTGAGGCTGTTCGACAGTGGAACTTTCTGTCCCGGACTGTGGTGGAGGCTCCTTCTTTGGAGGCTTTTAAGCAGAGGCTGGATGGCCATCTGTCGGGGGTGCTTTGAATGCGATTTCCTGCTTCTTAGCAGGGGGTTGGACTGGATGGCCCATGAGGTCTCTTCCAACTCTACTATTCTATGATTCTATGAGATCTGGTATTAATGTAATTTTCTCCATTTTACATTTCAGAATCTTGTAGACTTGCTTATTTGATAATTGGATTCTCAGAAAAGACAAGTACTAAGTTGCAAAACCTCAGTTGCAAACTGTTGTTGATGTTTTCGGCCGCCTTATATAGAGACATAGACTTGAGATGTGTAGCATCAGGGTTTAATTTAGCCCTCTACTAATAATTCCACACTTGTTGGCTCCAAACAGTTGCCATTACAGAAGCATGAAACAGACTCTTCAGAGCAGTCCTGCACAACCTGTGGCCTCCAGGTGTTTGGGACTCCAACTCCCAGAAGCCTTAGCCAACTTGTCCAATTGTCAGGAATGCTGGGAGCTGATGTCCAGAACACCTGGAGGGCCACAGGTTGTGTAGGAGTGCTGTATAGTAAGTTATTTACAGTAGAGTCTCACTTATCCAACACTCGCTTATCCAACATTCTGGATTATCCAACACATTTTTGTAGTCAATGTTTTCAATATATCGTGATATTTTGGTGCTAAATTCGTAAATACAGTAATTACAACATGACATTACTGCTTATTGAACTACTTTTTCTGTCAAATTTGTTGTCTAACATGATGTTTTAGTGCTCAATTTGTAAAATCATAACCAAATTTGATGTTTAATAGGCTTTTCCTTAATGCCTCCTTATTATCCAACATATTCGCTTATCCAATGTTCTGCCGGCCCGTTTATATTGGATAAGTGAGAGACTACAGTACTTCATATTGAAAGCTTGAATGAGCCAACTATTCCAATTTACAAAAGTTCTGATGTTTGTTCCATTGTGGAAAATTACTAGGCATAATTGATGGGGTTGTTTTAAAAATGTGACAGTTTTGAGCTATGAGTCCTTTCGCACTTCACAGCTGTAGTGCTGTCATTCCACTTTAACTGCAGCATCCTTTGGAGGACTGAGCTTTGTAGTTCAATGAGGCACTAGATCTCTCCACACAACTGAATAAAATCCCACATTTTCTCCTTTGAACTGGAATATATGGCAGTGTAAACTCAGATAACCCAGTTCAAAGCAGATATTGTGGGATTTTCTGCCTTGATATTCTGGGTTATATGGTTGTGTGGAAGGACTCTGAGACTTCTAAATATCCTGCCCTAAACTGAAAATCCCAGAATTCCACAAGATGGAATCATAGCAGTTACAGTGGAATCATATTGCTACAATTCTGTAGTGTGAAAAAGCCCCCAGGGCTCAGCCTTGGGATTCCATCTGAATTCTACCGTGTTTAAATAACACCGGTAAGGTCAGAATTGGGGGGAAAAAATGACTGAATAACACTAAGTACGTAACACGATTTTTGTTCCTAGGTTATAAATGTCATTTCCTAATTGGTTCTATCATTAAAAAACATCAAAAAAATTATGAAACTGCAAAAACTTTGTTTTTGTGGGACATCCTGTAGCACATTTTGTTGTAGTTTTCAATGTCTCAACCAATTCAACAGAGTTTGCGGCAGACACAAAAATTAAGTTTCTGGAGTACAGCTACTCCAGAAGGTTTCTCTCAGGCCTCTTCTACACTGCCATATAATCCAGATTATCAAAGCAGATAATCCACATTATCTGCTTTGAATTGGATTATATGTGTCTATATAATCTAGTTCAAAGCAGATAATCTGGAGTTTATATAGCACTGTAGAAGGGGCCTCAGACATTGAACATAGAATTGCCCTTGAGGACCTATAACTTCCTAGAGTGCCATAGTTTCGGGTAAAAATTGTAGGATTTAATTAACATTTTTCTGTTTTTGCGTGGGTTTTGGGCCTTTACCCAAGTAATTGGGGAGGCAAGCCATGCACTGAAGAAAGTGAGTAAACAAAAAACATCTAGTTGATAATGTGTTTAACAGTTTCGATTCATAGCTCTGATTTGCTAATCTCCTAGGATTTTAAGTAGCATGGAAACTTGCATATATTTAAAAAAACCAAATGTCAAACTTTCTGTTTACTGGGATCATTCCTAAAACATGTACAGTGTACCTTTGGTATTTACTGAGGTTTGGTACCCCCCCCCCCCTCTGGATGCTCAAGTCTGATAATTTTCTATGGCATAGTAAAGTGGTGTCCCTTAAATAAAATGGCAAAATCAAGGTGTACTTTTCAGATTTAAAAAAATAGTTTTGATCTATGTACATTGAATCTATGGTTATGGAATACCTCAAATAACTCTTTTCAGATAGCTGAATGAAATTACTGGCCGGTCTAGTGGCAGCTTCCATTTTTAATCAAAATATGATCTAATGTCTTTTAAAAAAAGTAAGTTATTTAATTTTTTAAAGATGATGTCTTTATTATTTTTAATCAGGTGCACGATTATCATGGCTGTAAAGTAACTGACCCTTATAGCTGGCTAGAGGATCCTGATAGTGAACAAACAAAGGTAAGCCTTTCATTTTGAACATTGTGCGGCAAGCTAGAACTTGGAATCTAGAAATGCAAAACATTGTGCAATTTTACTACTTTAGACTAGCTTTGTTGTGTGCTTTTTAGATTCTTTCTGAACTATAATGACCCTCATGTGATGATCCTATTGCAGGATTTTCTTGTTAAGAGAGAGTTTCCTGTTGTTTTCCTTAAGAGACTGAAGGAATATAACTTGCCCAAGGTCACCCAGTGGGTTTCCATGATCAAGTAGGGATTTTAACCTTGGTCTTCTGGGGTCTAGCACGAAGACCACTGTACATTGCCAGTCTAACAGCATACTGACCAGGAATGGCTACAGTTTCTAGTTTGATGCTCCCAAGATTCATGTTGGGCAAACATTCTTGCCAAGGTGCCAAAACATAACAGGAATGTTGTGAACCGATAGATAGATAGATAGATAGATAGATAGATAGATAGATGGTCTACCACTCCTCACAGTCTCCCATCATTGTTTATCTTGGCTAGAACTGATGGAAGTTGTTGTAAATTGTTCTATAACTGGAAATCTATGGTTACCCAACCCAGTTCTAAGCTAGATGGACCGCCACTCTAATTTTGTCTGAAGGTACTTCTTATGTTGATTTCATATTGGCAGACTAGAAACATCTATGTCAGAACCTTCACAGCCAGCCAAAATAGATGGATAATACGTATCCAGGCAGAACAGTGGTTTATGGGCGGCTTCATATATTTATTTTTCCACTCTTCACCATGTTCTCTATAGGAACCCTTTTCAACTGGGGATTGAATTCCAGTTTCTGTGTTTCCAGCAGAGGGTAGGGGCATGAAGTACAACCAAAGGCAAAACAGGTAGAGGGAAAGCAGAGTTGGAGACAAGTATAATTCATACCAAATTGATTGTTTTCTCACCATACTAACAAAATACAGCTCTAAAGCCTGAATCAACATTTTCCTTCCTACTTGGATCTACACAGTAGCTTTTCTATCTAAAAAGCTCACCTCTGCTCTATGAAGACTATTTATACTTTAAAATGAATCGAGTATTCCTTATTTGAAATGCTTGAGACCAGAAGATTTTTTTCCAGGATTTGGAATATTTGCATATACATAATGAGATATCTTAGATTTTAGAGCATTTCTAGATAAGGATGCTCAACTTGTACCTTGTTATTGTGATCACCAGTGAGAAATAACAGTGAAAGAAACTTACGCCTAGATGCTGTGGTACTCCTTTCAGTACAGCCAAAGTACGTATATTGGCCTGTTAGCATGGATGAACCAGGAATATAGTTGTAGGTGAGGAAAATCAACAACATGAGCATCACTCTCAACTGTCAAGAAAGTATTTGCTGGAAAGTTCAGAAAATGGGTTTCCTTGAATATTGGTGGTGAAGTGGTAGGGACAGAACAATTAGTGTGTACATATTTGATTGATATATTGCTGTGAAGACTGTGGTGGAGGCTAAGGCAATGAATCCCACTTTTTGAATCTTGGACAGAACAAACAATTCACCTGTGAGAAAGGGTCAAGATATCAGGAGAAAGGCCTCTGTTATTTGTTAAAGCTTCAGTTCTCTTCTACTCATTTGAGGACAGCCAGTGAATATTGGTTCAGGCAGTATCAGGAGAGCCAGGATGGTATAATGGTTTGAGCATTGGACTATGACTCTGGAGCAGTGGCTCTCAACCAGTGGGTCCCCTGGTGTTTTGACCTACAACTCTCAGAAATCCCAGCCAGTTTATCAGCTGTTAGGATTTCTGGAAGTTGAAGGCCAAAACATCTGGGGACCCACAGGTTGAGAACCACTGCTCTGGAGGGTTTGAATTGCTGTTTGGCCGTGGAAACCCACTGGGTGACCTTGGATAAAGCACACTCTCAGCCTCAGAATACCCTGTGTTAGATTTGCCCGTAGAGTTGCCATAAATCAGATGCAACCTGATAATACACAACAATACAGTATCAGAATATTTTGTATCCCCATTTTGACTCCTTGGCTAAGATAATTATTTGTATGCTTTTGTGCTTCTTGGTTATGACACTTAGGCCCCATTTAGACTGCCATATAATGCAGTTTCAGAATGCAGATTAACTGGATTATATGAGTTTACATCAGTGGTTTTCAACCCGATCCCCAGATGTTTTTGGCCTTCAACTCCCAGAAATCCTAACAGATGGTAAACTGGCTGGGATTTCTGTGAGTTGTAGGCCAAAAACATCTGGGGACCCCAGGTTGAGAACCTACTGGTCTATACTGTCATTTAATCCACTTCAATGCAGTTAATTGGCATTCTGAAGCTGCATTATATGGCAGTGTAGATCCAGCAGCCTTACATTAGATACTACATATACTACATAAATCAATGTGTTGTTGAAGGCTTTCATGGCTGGAATCACAGGATTGTTGTGTGTTTTCTGGGCTGTATGGCCATGTTCCAGAAATATTCTCTCCTGACGTTTCGCCCACATCTCCTTGCTTAGTTCTTTCTTGCTTAGTTTTTCCAATATACCTTACAACCTCTGAAGATGTCTGCCATCCATCAGGAGAGAATACTTCTAGAACATGGCCATACAGCCCGGAAAACACACAACTACACTACATAGATCTTCATTTCTCACCTTCTTCTGATTTGTCTCTTCAACAGAGGTAATCTGCTGTGTTGTTACTTCCTTTTCCCCGGGTGAGAGATTAAATTTCATTATACTCAAATTACTAGTTGGGCAAAGATAACTTTCATAAAAGCACACCCAGATGCTTCCAGCAAGTTGAGAAGTGTTGAAAGCTAACTCTCTCTAACGTCATCAGTTGTTAAAGTGTAGTAGGTTGAATGGATGTAATTTAATTTCTTGAAGTCTTGCCCATGTGTTGTGACTGCGCCTTCGGGGATTATGGATGATGGTGGTGGGATTAGAAGAGGAAGGAAAAACCCTCGCGAGGAGGGCTCATTGGAGGAGTTGCGCAGGAAACGGATTAGAGAGCTCAATGGGGAATCTTCTGAGGAAGATTCAGATGGGGAGTTTGGGGAAGAAATGGATGCTGGTGAACAGGTGGTGGCTGGGGAAGTGGGCACTGAATGGGCACAGCCACCGGAGATGTCTGGGGAATTGGGGCCTATGGATACTACTGAACCTGGGGTATCTTCAGGAGCAGATCCCACTTGGGCTGCTTGGAGAAGGGAGGATGGTTCTTTAAGTGTGCATGGGGTTGAGTATGGGCAGGATGATTGGAACTCCGACGAGCAATTAGGCACGCCTGATCCACAAGCTCTAGCTGTGTGGAGTTCTGATTCTGAGTAAGATCTGGGACACCTGTTGTTTGGGTGTGAGTGTTTAGACACCCAAGAGGAAGGGGAATAAATTGGGAATGTTTGGTCACTTCATTTTGCGTGTGGCAAGGTGTTGCTGAAGCGCCATTGGGATTTCTGTTCGTTCAAGAAGACTGGACCTGGACTTTGCTTCTGATCTGCTGTTACCATCATTGCCTTGGCTCTTTGTGCCATTTCGTGGACCTGGTTTTGATGACTGCACCCTTTTGGACCCTGGACTGTAACTCGACCTTGCTTCTGCCTTCGCCCTTTGATGGATGACTACTCACGGCTCTTGACCACTGGCTTGCCCTCCTGACCCTGCTGCTGTCTCCTGCCCTGACCCTGGATCACCCTGACGACACCTCTTCGCCTTTCCTTTGGAGTTCCTGGCATTATCTGCATCGTAGAAGCAGTTTGCTGCAGTTCTAGTTTATTTGTTCTCAGACCAGTTTGGTGATTCTTTTGAGAACTGCCCCTTTAATTCCACAGAGCCGGCTGGCTGCAACAGTAAGGGCTTGGACCCAAAGTGCCTTTTGCATCGGCTCTAAGTTTGTTTTTCCTTGGCTTTATTTTCCTGTTCTGGATTTAAGCTGCTAATTGTAGCTCTTGGAAGGTTTTTGGAAGGTTCCAAGTCCTTGTTTGTTTTGTCTATTTTTATAAGCCAACTCAATTTGTTTTTGAAGCTGAATTGAAGCATCTTTTTAGTTTTATCTAAATACTTGCGTGGATAATCCGGTTGGCTTGCTAAAACATACTTTTGATATATATTTTTGTTTGGACTGCTTTTTAGACACTGATAGTTAAGTGTTTAAAGCTATCTTCTGTGTTTATGTTTACTTTTTGGCCTATCTCCTGAATAAACTCTGTTTTGTTTGTTAATTGGCATCTGACTCTTGACACCATGTGTCATAAAACAATTCATTTGATATTACCTTGAAGAGGCAGTGAGTTGTTTCTGAAGAATCACTTCACAATAGAAAGGAGACTGGTCCCCACCATATAAGCAATTAACAAAATAAATATACATGATCTTCACATATACATGGTATTGTTTCAGAAAATAAACAGACAGTAACAACTATTTGCTACCATGGCCTAAACTCGGTAGTTTATCTCAATTAGAGTAGAGTTATCGAAACAATAGAATTTATATAATTATAGGGAGGAGGGAGCAAGCTTGTTTTCTGCTGCCCTGCAGACTAGGACACGGAACAATGGCTTCAAACTACAGGAAAGGAGATTCCACCTGAACATCAGGAAGAACTTCCTCACTGTGAGGGCTGTTCGGCAGTGGAACTCTCTCCCCCGGGCTGTGGTGGAGGCTCCTTCCTTGGAGGCTTTTAAGCAGAGGCTGGATGGCCATCTGTCGGGGGTGCTTTGAATGCGATTTCCTGCTTCTTGGCAGGGGGTTGGACTGGATGGCCCATGAGGTCTCTTCCAACTCTACTATTCTATGATTCTATGATTCTATTGAAATATATGGATTCAGTAGATCAACTCTAGTTGAGACTAACAATTGGATTTAGACTCATAATTCTGTCATTATAGCTATTATGTGATAACCATGGTTAAAATGGGTGTGATCTCGGATTTCACACCTAAGTATTTCCTGCCTTCATTTTCACCTTTCTATTCTCTCCTTATCTTTAGCACAGTGTGTAAGCCAGTACAAACTAACATTTTTCTCCTAAACTAGATGTGAAGCAAGTTTGCAAACCTTTTTGATGACAGGTCCTTCATGTTAACTACAACTAGCATGAAAACAGCCATAACTACACTTTCAAAAAATATTTGCATCTGTTTTGATGAGTTCAAAAACATGAGTTTTGTTCATGAGTTTTGCTTGAGGCAGGGTCTGTAATTGGCCTGAGCTGAAATCTTGCTATAATGACAATGCATATTGTGTGTAATTTGCTTAAAATAAACCCTGGTACCATTAATTTGTTGTTGTTTGTGTCTCCCAAGTAATTTCTCACCTAGAACAACCCTGAGGTGAACCTATTCCAAGGGTTTCTGGGGCTGAAAATGTATGACTAGATCATTTGTCAAGTCTTATATTTTCATGTAGCCTTCCAAAGAGCATTACTCTGCCTTTACGTTAACCTTGTGATAACTCTTCACTTCACATTTCATGGTCTCCCCTTGGTCATGGCTGAAACTATTTTTGTTTTTATCTACTTATACAAGTAGTTGCATGTGATGTTAATTAGGGCTTTTACCTTAATGACAAAGTATAGAATGAGATCTCATGAGGGTATTTAACCATCTTGTATTTGTTCAGTTCATGCAGTGAACAAATGGTAAAAACATGACCTACATCTGTGTATCTCATTCAAGAGGGTTCTTTGATGTGGTATAAGAAAACCAAGCTGACACTGTAGGTTTATCTGCCAAAAGAGATTGACTGCTTAGGCTAGATTCATTTATCACTCTGAAAGAATCTACCTTAAAACTACAGCATAGGTGTACCACAGTTAACAAAGTTGATGTGTTCCTGGGTGTTTGGTTTTTTAACATATATTTGATATCAGAGGTAGAAATAACTGTAAAGAATGGGGATAGGTTCCTGTTTGGTATGTTACAGTGTTTTATTCAAAACTAAAAAAAGTATGTTCACATCTACAAGTCATCAAAAAGATTATGAACCCTATATAGAGACCGTTTGAAAGTTTTATTCCGAAATGCATCCAGTGATGATTTTTTTTCTTTCACTAGCCTCCAGTTTCCTTATGATTTTCATTTTGCTGAACAAGCTTACAGATATATGCTGTTTTAACATGATGGGTGTAGATGGGGAGACAGGCTTATCTGCTGTCTCCTTTTCTTTCTGTTTTGCTTTTCAAGCATGTTCATTAAGGGATTCTGGAGGAAGCTTCTGTATAACTTGCCTATTGTAGGGAAGCACACATCGCTAAAGCAGGATTATTAAGAGGATAATCCTATTCTTCCCCTGCTCAAGCTTTATTGAGTTCTTTGTTGTAAATATGCTACTGTAACATGTCACACTCCTTCACCCTGCATCCAATGCTGATGGAGCTCAAAACCTTTCACCTAGAGAGAGAAGGAAGAGGAGGAAAAGGTGTCTGGGCTAACATAAAAAGCCTTTGTAAACAAGAGCCTCTTTGTGACTGAAATATCCGCTACCTGGTGTAATGTATGTTTGTTTGGAAGAAAACTCAGCTGTGTCTACTGGTGTTTTCATCCCAATTCTATGAAAGTTGACTCAGAATTATTTTAAAAAATGATAAAATACAGTAGAACCCTTAAAGTTAAGTAATGGCAAAAGTTAGCCCGTATGTTAACTTGTCCTGAAAAGTAGGTATCTAGTTTACTTAGAAGACTATCCTGATATTATTAAGACACTGATATTATTTTGATAGTCACCTGATACTTCATTAACTTGACATTATTCCTTAATGATATTTGTTGCAGTTTGTTGATGCAATACAAGTGGGGACATTCAGTTCTTCCTTGAGAATGTAATTATGAAGAAAAACCAATTATTGGCAATTATTTTCTCTTTTAAATAGGGACCTCTTGTTGCTTCTAATTACTGCATTCTAATATGATTCATTTCCTCTCTTCTAGGCTTTTGTGGAAGCACAAAATAAGATAACAGTGCCATTTCTTGAGCAATGCACAATACGTGGGCTATTTAAGGAACGGATGACTGAACTTTATGACTATCCCAAATACAGTTGTCACTTCAAGAAAGGGAAAAGGTATTCTGTTATTTTATATGTGTGTCTCTTATAGATTGTGATAGAAAACAACCTGCTGCTAGTTTGAATTTGTTTCTGAGGATCATTAATTTGCATGCTGAGCCTTCTCAAAGGGATTTCTCCATTCACAATATATAGACACACATACGGTACAACTCCCATATCGGCAGGACATACATTCTTGAACTTACTATGCAAACAGAAAACCATAAATAGTAGCAAACCCTATTGAAATGAATGACCTATGCCAAAATTTACTAGGTTTTCGAAAACGACTGTATGATAACTTTCAGCAGAAGCACACCATAGAATTTCCTGGAGCACATTAAAAATCCTACACAGGACATATTTTGTTCGATGCAAGTAAATGAAACCTCAGATACCAGTCCCATGGGTACAGGGGTCCTATTGTATATGCACACACATTGATTTAGTGTGCCAATTATATCCCAAGTTAGAAAAATTTCTACCTCATCAAGATAATGCAGTTGTAACTGACACTGAACCTCACTTTGAGATAAAAGTGGGACATAAATGCAATAAATCAATTAACTAAAAATGAGGGGCAATACAGATACTCCACTTTGCTCTCCTTTGACCGACTAGTTGGCTTGTGCAATTCAGCTGGAGGATTATCTGTTTTTGGTATCCGAATTTCGTTGTGTATCCAGATCCGTTTTGGGAGCCTCCTGAAAATCAGCTAATGGAAAAGTGTTTTCGGCTAGGCAGCTGAAAGATCCGGGAAGATCTGGCCCATTGGTGGCAGTAGAGAACTTACGAGGCTCCCCTTTCTGTTCCTAGGATCCTTTTCTTTCTTCTTTTCAAGGGAACCTGGGTTTGAGGAACGGGGTTAAGGAAGCAACCTTCCTGGGCTCCTTTTCTTTCTTCTTTTCAAGGGAGTCTGAGTTTGCACAATGGTGTTAAGGAAGTATGCACTGCATGCTCCCAAATAGAAGGGAAGAAGCCATGCCCGGCAGCCACATGGGTTGTTTTGGGTGAAAAAAACGTGGCGGCTGAGCCCTTGCCATTACAGCTGTCTAGAGAAGCTAAAGAAGCCGAAGGAAAATGGCTTAACAGATTCGTGCACAAGTCTACTGACTAGTATAGGCAGTAATAGAGGATATCGTTGCCTTGATGACTTTGTGGGTTGTTGTTGCCTTTCCATTAACAGGCCAGAATTCTGAAAGTGGGGAGAGAAGTACTTTATGGAATAGCTACTGACAGAATCTACCTTGTCTCTCATGACTCCTGGAGCCAACCTGCATGCTTTTCTTTCTTTACTATTTCACTTAAATTTTAGCTTAACAGGAATTCTGTTCAAGAGGCTAGGAGAGATGTTCTGTTTTTCCCTGGCCTAAAAGGGTCTGAATGCTTTGGAAACGGTTCTCATTTCCCCCTAGGGAAAGCTCTCCCCTAAGAATTGTATTTCTATTAGGAGGAGGCTCAATTTTGAATGCCTAGGAGTAGAAAGAAATAAGATTTGTTCTGCATATACAAAAACTCTTGTGATATATATACATTCAATGAGAAGTGGAATTTGAATCCTAGCATAATAGATAGTTGAGTGTTTTATTGACTTCAAATAGTTGCTGAAAAGTCAAAGAGCAGGAGCAAGCAGAACTAAATCAAAATATACTGATAGATTTCTAGGGTGAGTTGCAATAGGCAAGAAAGACCTTCCAACTCTGAATTGCTCAACAGCAGTGACAACAAAAAGTCTTCTATTTCTAGATCAGGTTCCTGATTTTTGATATTGAAAATAATCCCTCAGTCTGCATTTTCTTAAACAATTTGGGGGGGGGGGAGAAAGCTGAAATACAGAACAAGTTATTTGTTTGCTTGTCTCCCACTAAATTTTCCACTCTATTTCAACAGTTTCACACCAGTTTTGGTGCTGGAGGCATGAAGAAGGTGTCAAAAGAAGGGGCCACATATGGTTCAGAGAGTTCATGTCCAGATGTTTATAGACAAGCAGAAATAGAGCAACTGAAGGATGCTGAAAAATATTCCATCAAGAAATTGTTTACAAGTAGTGGTTTTGATCTCATCTCTCCACCTTCCCCCCTTTTTTAAAAAAGAAATAAAATAGTGATCTGATGGTTGAATCCTGAGCTCCCCTTCAGATACTAGTGATGTAGTTGCCTCATGTTTGGGACTGCAACATCCAGTATTCCCCCAATTAGCCATTTCCTTCAATCAATTAAATAAATGAATTAAAGGCAATTTCATTTGTTCTGTGTCAAATGTGTGCTCTAGGTATTTTCACTTTTATAATTCTGGACTTCAGAACCAACGGGTGTTATACGTGCAAGATTCCTTGGAAGCTGAAGCTAAAGTATTTCTTGACCCAAATAAGCTTTCTGATGATGGTACTGTGGCTTTACGAGGTCAGTGAAGCTGATTTTTTACAAAGTGTCATTTTGGATGTCTTCTATAGTTATTTGTCTTCTATAGTTATATGTAGACATGCATTATTCCAGGGGTCAAACTCATTTCATCGATGGCAACAGCAGCCTTGTGTATGGAGAATCCATGGATATAGAGAGCCAACTATATACTATTTTACATAGCTGTTAGTTCTCTTTAGTTTCCCCCCAATATGGATCCCCAGATGTTATTGAATGACAACTCCAGTCACGTTTGGTTATCTGCCATGTGACCTGGGGTAAATGGGAATTGTAACCCATTTACACTTTTGGCTTGGGGAAAGGTTAAATGACATTTTAAAGTCAGGCATCATATCCACAATCTTTATATCTAAATTTAGGCCTACTATCCTGACTAAACAACAAATTGTAGCCTTCCAAATAGTACGGTATCACAACTCCCACCAGCTGTAGTCATTATGTCTAATGATGAGAAATACAGGAGTTTATCACATGTGCATTATATGTTGGTTGCATAGGACACTTGCAAGATGTATTACGAAGAGTTGGAACTGTGCAGCCCACATGCTTCATACTGTCCCCACAATTGTTTTGTATCTACTTGTGCCTCTCCCTTCCCACATACCTTTGGCTGGGGGAAAAAAATTTTGTCCCAAAACTAGAAATTCTGCTCCTGGAAACATGTGAGATTGGGGATTCTTTTGAAAAACCAGGACCACTTCTGGAGAGATTTTTTTGTTTGTTTTTGTTTTTTGAGATGGGTGAGTATGTATTGATGTTTGCTGCATTGCATTTTAGGAGTTAAACATTAGCTGTCAGAACTTGCCCAACCTTTATGTTTATGTTTTATGTTTAATTCCTTTTTTAAATGTGAACTGCTAATGCATCATGTATTTTAAATTGCCAGGTTATGCATTTAGTGAAGATGGTGAATATTTTGCCTATGGTCTGAGTTCTAGTGGGTCAGACTGGGTAACCATCAAATTCATGAAGGTGGATGGTCATGAAGAACTTCCAGACACATTGGAAATGGTAAAATTTAGTTGTATGGCTTGGACCCATGATGGAAAAGGCATGTTCTACAACTCCTATCCAAAGCAAGATGGTAAAAGTGATGGTGAGTGGTACAGAGCACTCATTCGTGAGCAAACGTCATGTGTCCATGGGCCTTTCTCCTCCTCATCTACCATTCTCAGCTTTCTGTTTTTCATTGCTCAGCGCACTCTCAACAGCTTGGCAGAGGTATCTTTTTAGATTAAAATCTTGTGCAGTCTCTTCTGGGTTGTGTGTTGTAGGAGCTGATAGTCCGAGAAAGTACTTTTTCCATAGCTTTGCTTCCATAATCCTTGGCTTTTTTGCTCCAGATATTATTCATCTTGTATGCTCACCTTGCTATCTTTGCTCTTTTTGTGGAAATCATGAAAGTGTCTGAAATTCTAACTGATGCCCCTGAAGGTATATTCCATGTTACAAGTTTGCATTTTTTTCTCCTGCTGAAAGCAAAGCATTGAAAATTACATAGAGAAAACAACAGTAAACTTTCTTTGAGAGTTTTGAGGTCATCTGAGAAGGTCAGCTGGTCTCTTTTCTACTTTTTCCCTCATCAGTAATCAAAGACCTTTTGAATATTAACTGGCTACTGGCAAACAAACTTTTCATGGAGTTGTGGTACTCCAACCCTTCATGTTACATTTTAAAATGTTTTAAAACTGTTTTAAATCAATGCTTGATTTAACCTTGGAAGTTTCTCATTTTTAAAAAAGTAAATTGTCTTTAATATTATTTATGGTTTTCTGATATATTGTGTTTTAATTAATGTTACAAACTGTCTTAGATTTTATTCTAGAAGACAAGCAGAATGTAAAACACAATACTATAATAATAAAAATAATGTCTAAGAAACAGTATGAACAGATCTGTTTTTGAACAGTATGAACAGGATATGCATAGCATACTTAAAAAAAGGAAAAAGACCTTAAAATACAAAATGTCCTTGTATATACAGGTTGAGTATCCCTTATGCAGAATTCCAAAATCTGAAATATTCAAAAAATTCCAAATTGTCCACTCGTGTAGCAAAGATAGTGATACCTTTCTGATAGTTCAATGTACACAAACTTTGTTTCATGCACACAGTTTTTAAAAACATTGTGAATACAATTACCTTCAGGCTATGTGTATAAAGTGTATATGAAACACAAATACATTCTGTGTTTATACCTGGGTTCCATCTCCCAAGATATCTCATTATGTATATACTGGAAAAATCTGACATACTTCTGGTTCAAAGTATTTCAGATAAGGCACACCCAACTTCTCTGCAGTGAGAACTGGTATTTCTGGTGGTGCATGAGTATAATTAAATGTTTTGTCATCTGGCCTAATAAGTAACTCCATACTATAATTTGTTAGAACTACTAACAAACAAATTTGATTAACAACATACATGTAATTTGATCCCTTTTTTGTTCCAGGCACTGAAACATCAACCAACTTACACCAGAAATTATACTATCATGTGCTAGGAACTGACCAATCAAAGGATGTTTTGTGTGCTGAATTTCCTCATGAGCCAAAATGGATGGGTGGTGTTGAGGTAAAGATACATTTTGTCTGAAGGCAGACCGTTTACACTTGATTTACCAAACATTCATCATTTGCTGAAGATGGGAAACTCATTTTTCCTTTGTCTTTCCATGGACATGGGGCAGTCAAGAGTACAGCGGTTAGTGCTCATGTCCCCATCTCCCTTCCATTTTCTCATGCTTTGAAAACTTGAACAGCACATCAATCAAAATGTGCAGTATAGTTTTTAAAAACCCGATAAAAAACAAAATGTGGTCCAAAGGTTGTATTTTGTAGGGTTTTTTTTGTCCCTAACCCTTTTGTTTGTCATTTGTATTTTGTTAAGAATGTTGTCTTGCTTTAATATGCCTTTTAAAAAGAAAATATTACTTTCAACATTTTACATTCCGTGTCAAGAGCAACTGATTAACTTTTATTCAGATGCTTTGTATTTGGCGTTTCTCTCCAAGCTTTATCTTCAACCTTCATTCCTCTTAGTAAAATCTACAGCAGTGGTTCTCAACCTGTGGGTTCCCAGGTGTTTACTTGCATTTTTATAACTATAAACAGAACAATTGTGACCCTCTTTTTCCTCCTATAGCCATTTATGCTGGAAGGATAGAAAACAAATTTAAGGCAGTTCCCAGTAGAGGGTGCTGTAGAATGACAATTTGGTTGTATGGAGTTAAATAGGACTTGGTGAGATTTCAGGTGCAAAATGTGTGTGCTAGATCTTGCTGTTTACAGCCACATTCTTTTTTTTTCCTGAATACTATAAAATGCACATTCCAGTGTGTCAAATACCTAGAGAGGATTGCTCTCTGCCCTCGGCCATTTTCACAATGAAAGCAATAGATGTGTTAAATGCTGTGGTTTTGTTGGTCATCCTATCCAATTTTGTAACATTGAACCAATAGCACAGTTGCACCAATCTAGAGCTCATGTTGCAAGTTTCTTTTAAGAATGGGATGCCCCCTGGATCCATACATTCATTCCATGGCCACAACAGTGCTGAAATTGATCAGCAGCCTCCTCTATGATATAAGACATGGATATAATGTGTTCCTTTCCTATGGAACCTTTTAGACTGGGAAGGCAAAGCATTTCTTCTAATGTGAATAAATTGTGGAGGTGCATCAGTTTTTTGCATGTGCATCTTTTCATGGAGGAAAGAAGTAAGAGAGCCTGAGAACCACCTTACAAAACAGAATTGGATTTAGGTAAAAGAATGTTTGGAATGTCCTACATTTCCCATTGGATGTATGCCTCCCTCCCTCTGGATCCATTCTCTTTGTAGTTTCCCATCACACCATTGGAGTTGACCATTAGATGGAATTGTACACTTGCTATGGCATAAAGACCCAATTTTAATATGGCACCATGTTGCCTAGTTTCAGTCAGCCTACCTGATTTTGACACTCTGTACCCTAATAAGTTACACCAGTCTGGAACTCACATTGGTGCTTTAGTATGAAGGAAAAAAACTAACCAAAACGCCAGAACTTTAAAAAAATTATTATATTAGAAATGGCTGGTTTGCTACATTGAAGCATATTAAGCACAATGGAACATGAAAAAATAGGCAAATTAATAACTCCTTTTGTGTATTGATGTATTTGCAAGATATTCACTCAAGCAAAAAAAGTAATACAGTAGGGTCTCACTTATCCAACATAAACGGGCCGGCAGAACGTTGGATAAGCGGATATGTTGGATAATAAGGAGGGATGAAGGAAAAGCCTATTAAACATCAAATTAGGTTATGATTTTACAAATTAAGCACAAAAACATCATGTTAGATAACAAATTTGACAGAAAAAGTAATTCAATACGAAATAATGCTATGTAGTAATTATTGTATTTACAAATTTAGCACCAAAAATCACGATTTATTGAAAACATCAACTACAAAAATGCGTTGGATAATCCAGAACGTTGAATAAGCGAGTGTTGGATAAGTGAGACTCTACTGTATATTCACATTCAGCCTTTGATTGTCTCCCATAAAATATCCAAAAATGGAAATTCAGCAGTCAACAATATTTTGCCATGATACTCTTAAATTCCTTTGAGTTTCCAAGTGCATTACTATAAAAACGGCTATAGTGAGGAAAGCTTAATTGGCACCCCACCAGCAACGTGTGTCAGGGAATTTGATTAAAAATGTCTTCAGGGAATTGCATTTAGCAAACTATTCTCAGCTCCCTGCCTGTCCAGAGAGAGCTGTTGAAGTAAATGCTTGTTAAATGGGCTCAAAATCACTGGTTGTTTACCATTGTGAAACAAGGGAAAACATATTTCAAAGAGTTATTTTACTTTGATGGATTGAAGGCAATGTACATTCAGAATGTATGCCCCAAATGAACTCTTAAAGGCTGGATGCAAAATGTGTTAGTCATTTCCAAAAAGAAATATCACTTCTTTGAGATTTTTTGAAGTGGGCAAACAGCTTTTGCTTTGTGTGGTAAATCACATAGTTTCTCCATAGAAGGACTTAGGCACAACTCCAGGCAGTTTTGAGAAACCACAGAGATTGACTGCTGCTTAGTACGGAGAATAGAAAGTGTAGGGTGATGGGAAAAGTCAGCTTGGCTTGCTTCCTTCTCTTTGAAAATGCAGATAGCAATTGTGAACTACTGTATATACTTGAAGATAAGCTGAGTTTTTTATCTCTTTTTTGGGCTGAAAAAGCCTCCCTCGGCTTATAATTGGGTCAAGGGTTAAGCCAGCAGCGGAGCCTGGAGGCTACAGTGTGTTTTCTTTTCCAAAACCTCCCTCCTCCCCTTCTCTTCCCAGGCTGAGAGAGAGAGACAAGAAGGGAATGTTTTCAAAAGGGAAAGAAGAGTGAGTAAGAGAAGCCCTTGGAAGCCAGGAAGAAGAAAAAGATTGCTTGGCTGGAAGGGGGAAGAAAAAGAGAGACTCTTGCAAATTTCCAGGATTTATTTCTACTACTACTACTACTACTACTACTATTATTGCAAGAACTGTTTGAGTCAAAACGAAGGAGGGACAGGAGATATATTTCTTTTTCTCCTTGTTTGTATGGCTGTCTTTCAAATCCAGCCAATTTCCTGAATTTTCAGAGGAGAAAAAAAATCGAAACTAGGAATATTCCTTTAAGTTATTGTTGATACCATATTGCTTTTGTTGACCTTCCTTTTTAACTTACAGAGCTAGTTTACAGTTTTCTTTGAAATATGGTAAATATTCAAAAACATTTAACCTACTGATGCCTCAATTAATGTAATTTTATTGGCATCTATTTTTATTTTGAAATTTACCAGTAGCAGCTGCATTTCCCACCCTCGGCTTATACTCAAGTCAGTAAGTTTTCCCATTTTTTTATGGTAAAATTAGGTGCCTCGGCTTATATTTGGATCGGCTTATACTTGAGTATATATGGTAGGTTCATTTTATAGCGATTATAAGAGGTGGAGGGAGAGCTTTAAATTCCTTGCTTTCCCGGGTTTTCCCTCTAAGCTTCAAAGGAAGATTTTGTTAAAAGGACTATAACGAAGAAGGAGGAGGAGGAGAGGATTAGACTTGCATAGTTTTCCAATAGACCTCACAACCTCTGAAGATGCCTGTGGGCGAAACATCAGGAGAGAATGCGTCTGGAACATGGCCATACAGCCCGGAAAACTGACAGCAACCCAATAATAGTTTTATTTGTTACCTGCCTCTCCTCATTGCTTGAGGTAGTACACAACACAGTTAAAACACATCACTATAAAATGCATTAGTGAAAAATACATATATTAAAATACATGCTACAAAGATTAAAATCCAGTACTAATAGAATGCAAATTTGAAATTCATGGCTTAGAAGTGACTGGGTGAAGACTACACTCCCATGCACACAAACGCACACATCTGTTGAAGTTCATAATGATCATTCTCCCCGCACTATTCTCACTTTATATTTGCTTAAGAAAGAAGTGGAACAAATTTCAAACAGAATTTTAAAACATCCGTACTTTGCTGATCTTTGAAGAGTCTGCATGGAGTGATTGTAATTAATTTAGGATGCTTTTCTGTAGAGTGATTATTTTCAGTAAAAATTTGTCAGTATAATTTTTGACATGGATTACTGTCACTTTGCATTTAGCACAACAATTTCAGTTGGTCATCACTGTCCATAACATAGTGGCTGTTTTTTTCTCTGCCCCAAGCTGCTTTTGATTGCAGATAACTTTGTTTTATCAGAATATTCTTTGGAATGGACTTTGAATGACAGACGACCCACTCAATTCTTGTAAATCAAATATAAATCCCATCAGTAATCATCAGTGTTCAGTACTTTGATGTGACACACCTGTCTAATGATTTTTGCTTGCAAAATGGTTTTTTGAGAAAATGGGAAAATATATTTGAGTAACATGAATATCTTTTTTGTTTGGGAGACCTCATTATTCATGCTGTGCCAATTTTATATATTTTAGATATCTGATGATGGGCAGTATGCTTTGCTATCTATACGGGAAGGATGTGATCCAGTAAACAGGCTGTGGTATTGTAATCTTCAGAAGGAATCAAATGGCATAACAGGTAATGTACTTTGCTCAATTTTGTAAGGGCTGATTTTTGATGAAAATGTTCTAAATTTATTTATGATAGTAAAGTCTGCTTTGTGCTTATACTCCTCAAACACTGATGTGCTTCTGGCTACAATTTGTTTTCCCCAATCCTTCTATCAGGGGGTGCTAAATGGAGTGAAGGGGAAACAGGTAAATTTGTCCAGTAAATTGAATTTGTGGCTTTTGTCTCAAGCTTAGTTATGTTCTGGATTGTCACTATAAATCTCAAAACCCTTGAAGGGAAAATATGCACATAGCAGCATTCTAATCTGCCTGGTTTTCGGTTTGTTCATTGTTGGAAATTGCAGCTCTGAAAGACTTTGCACTGCACATTTTTATCACGGCAGTGTTCAAAAATCTTTTAATTATAATCCATAAGGGGGCGTTCATAATAAAGAAATTTTAGATAGCTTGTGTATCAAATGTTTTATTAGTGTGTATGTATGTGTGTATATGTACTATCAAGGTACCTTCAGTCAATACGAACCAGAATCTGGGCATGGGTGGCAAATAAAACATAACTGAGGGTGTGTTACACTGTAGAATGAATGCAGTTTGATGCCACTTTAACTGCCACGGCTCAATGCTGTAGAATACTGGAAGTTGCAGATTGATAAAGCACCAGCACTGTTTGGCAGACAAGTTTAAAGTCCTTATAAAATAAACTATCAGGATTCCATGGCTTTGAGAAACAGCAGTAAGTGTTGCCAAACTGCATTAATTCTATGATGTAGATTCTCCCAGTTTGGATATCCTAAACACCTGTTTCTGTTTGTTGTATCATAAACACCGTTTTGAGACACACACACACACACACACACACACATAGACACATGATGTGTATGTGTGCAGTTTGGACCCAAAACATGATTTTACATTGTGAGATGTGGTTAGAATTGCTTGCATGCTGTGGTTTTCCATATGCCCTTTACAAGTGAAATAACAGCTGTAACTGTTGTCTGTGGATTTAGCTACACAAAGCTGTAATTAGCTCAAACAATGGCTTGTAGGCATACAACAAAAACAAACCACTTACAGACCTTCTGCAGATGGCATCCTCCACCTTGCAAGTCATAAATTGGTTTGGATATCCTTGTAAAATGAAATAGATAGATATGACTTATCACAATTGATTTCATGTGAACAATTATTATTTTTAATAAATAGCATTTGGTTTTGCAAAGTCAGGATAATATAGTGATTTGAGCATTTGACTATGACTCTGAATGCCAGGGTTCAAATCCCTGCTCAGTCATGGAAACCCTCTGAGTGATCTTGGGGAAGTCCCCTATGAACTGTCCCCTATGAACCCACCCGGTCGCTGAGATCTTCCGGGGAGGCCCTCCTCTCGCTTCCGCCCTCCTCACAACTGCGTTTGGTGGGGACGAGAGAGAGGGCCTTCTCGGCTGTGGCCCCCCGACTCTGGAACTCCCTCCCCAGGGAGATTAGGTTGGCTCCCTCTCTATCTTCCTTCAGGAAACAACTGAAGACTTGGATGTTTCAGCAGGCTTTCGGAGATACAGTCATTAATTAATCAGCCCCAGAGGGTTTTTAATAATCTATCCTGTATTTATTACGGTCTTGCCTTTTATGTTTTTTTAATGTAATTTTTTTATCCTGTTTTGTTGTTTTAATTGATATATTGCATTACTGTTTTATCTGTTTTATATTGTGATTGTATTATGTTGTTTATATTTTGTCCTTGTGTTGTTTGGGCCTCTGCCCCATGTAAGCCGCCCCGAGTCCCCATGGGGAGATGGTGGCGGGGTATAAATAAAGTTTTATTATTATTATTATTATTATTATTATTATTATTATTATTATTATTATTATTATTATATCCTTCCAGTCTCAGAAAGTCA
Organism: Anolis carolinensis; assembly: GCF_035594765.1. NCBI lineage: Eukaryota > Metazoa > Chordata > Lepidosauria > Squamata > Anolidae > Anolis > Anolis carolinensis. The sequence continues at coordinate 103,272,176 of NC_085841.1, forward strand.
AAGGCAATTCCCCTCTGAACAAATCTTACCAAGAAAATCTCATTATAGGGTTTGCCGCAACTCAGAAATGACTGAATGCAAATACTACAATCTCTCCCCATTTCTATTATTCTGTTATATGTTCAACATGTCTTGCTGTGAATTGTATTCTCCCTTTTTTGTTGTTATGCCCAAAGCATTCATTTGAAATTATCTTTGATTCAACGAGTCTTGAAGAAAATATGATACGAGTTGTAACCACCCTCTTTTCAGTGTAGTCTTTTTAGTGCAACAATAAGGAGGTAGAGCTGATAATGGTATACATGTCAGTGTTATAAAAGAGTATTGGAATTGACATGATCAACAGAAGTTTCTTCAGACAGTTACTTGCACCACCTTCATTAGTACATCTACAATCTTGGAGAGTACTAGCCAGGGGAAGTCCTACTGTTAGGAAGAAAGGATTACCTGATTTGGCCAATGACAAGGGAAGGAGTGTGAAGGCAGCAGAGGCATCTGTGTGCAAGTCTTAGCCATCAGAGAAGTATAAAAATTAAAGTAATAGCCAACAATTGTTTTATTTAATCACAAATTAACAAAATAAAATGGATCATTTGAACTGAAATTGTCTCATATAGAAACATGTTTTGATATACACATTTAACTAGGCAGTGAAAATACAGATCCTGCAGTGGTATATCATCAGAACTGGTGAGGCTCCTGTGTGCTTATTATATGAAGATGGCAGCTCCCATTGAAGGAAGGAATATATGTTGGATTTGAGTGTTGTATATGACTATAATGTGCATTGGAATTATTGTTGAATTTTATAGATTTCCTTCATACTCTGTAGTTCTTGGTATTTTGAGTGAATACAGCCTTGTCTTAAAGACCATTTCATTCATTCTCAAAGAGGAAATATTTCACTAAATTCTTATGCATTCCTCAGATTTCCTAATTTCAAGGTTTTCCACTTTTCTTTTTATTGTAAGATTGTGCTTGGTAACTAATTATTCTCTCTGCCCATTTTAATAAGTCATATTGGGGTAGATATCTGGTGGCTCTCAGGTGTTGGATTGCAACTAACATCAACACTAACAAACATAGCCAGTGATAAAGTGTGATGGGAGTTGAAGTCCAGGATCAACTGGAAGATTACGAGTTGGCTATACCAAGCTTGTATCCTGCTTATAACATTATAACTCCTTCCAAGGTCAATTGAAGCATGCAATATTAAATGTTGTAAACAATATTAAAAAATACTTCCAGTGGAACAATGAATTCTATTAAAAGAAAGATGGAATAGTCACAGGGAGCCCTCTCAGCCCAGTCATGGCAAGTTTCTACATGGAACACTTTGAGAAACAAGCCCTGGAAACAGCAACAAAAAGTCCAATATATGGTTCAGATATGTGGATGACATCTTCCCTATTTGGAGCCATGGAGAAAAAGAACTAAACAAGTTCCTGGACCACCTCAACAGCACCCACCCCAGCATCCAATTCACCATGGAAAAAGAAAACAAAGGAAACTTCCATTTCTAGATGTCCTAGTCATCTGCAAACCCAATCAACAATTGGGCCACACAGTTTACAGAAAACCTATACACAGATAGATTCCTACATAAAAACTCTAACCATCACCCAAGTCAAAAAATAAGCACAATTAAAGCCCTGTCAGACTGTGCAAAAAAGAATCTGCGAAGCCCACCTCCTCCAAGGGGAACTGAACCACCTCTACTGGGCTGTCCAGGCCAATGGATACCCCATCTCAGACATTAGAAGAGCTGCAGAGCCAAGAACAAGCCATGAGAGAAAAGACAAAGATCCACCCAGAGGAAAAGTGTTCTTACCATATAGCAAGGAAACTGAACGCATAGGGGAGCTGATGAAGAAACACAACCTATAAACTATCTTACAGGCCCACTAAGAAAATCCAATAAATGCTACATTCAGCAAAGGACAAGAGGGATCTTCTCACCTCTGCAGGAGTCAACCATATACCATGCAGTTGTGGCAAGTCTACATAGGGACCACCAAATGCAGCATTGCCCAAACATGAATCTAGGAACGTGAAAGGCGCTGCAGACTAACTCAACCAGAGAAGTCAGCCATAGCAGAGCACTTGATAAACCAACCTGGACACAGAATATTATTTGAGAACACTGAAATGCTGGACCAACAAACACCATGTCAGACTACACAGAGAAGCCACTGAAATCCACAAGCACATGGACAATTTCAACAGAAAGGAGGAAACTATGAAAATGAACAAAATCTGGCTACTAGTATTAAAAAAAACTCTAAAATTAGGACAAGTGTGATAAGAACCCCACATAGAAAACAGAGGAATTCCAGATGTGAATCAATCAGGGCCAGCTAACACCTCCCAACAAAGGATTCCCCCAGGCAGTAAGTAGCCAGAACTTGAAGCTGAAAGTCTATTCAGTGCTAATCAAGGTGGCCAATTGAAACATTCATACCTTCCTCAAACATCAAGAGTTCTTTCTCCCAACCTGACCATTCCACAGATATATAAACCCCACTTGATTAGTTTCCAATATACCTCATTACCTCGGAGGATGCCTGCCATAGATGCAGGCAAAACGTCAGGAGAGAATGCTTCTGAAACATGGCCATGGCAGCCCGGAAAACTCACAGCAACCCAGTATTTTAAAATTACAAATCCCTAAGGCTCCTGCCTAAAGGCCATTGGATGATAATAGCTATAGAAGCAAAGAGAGCACGTTGGAGCAGGCTGAGCAGATGATCTGCTTTATCTGTGCCCCCCCCCCCCCCAAAGATTAGGCTGTGATTCAATTGAATTTTAGAAAAAAAATAACCGCTCAACCATTGCAAAGAATTCTCATTAGAATACTATGTCTGGTGTGTTGAACTTGTCTGCAGCTTTTGACTTCTGCTATTCCTACTTGTAACCTATCACATCTCTACATTCAGTGTAGATTGTCACAAGCCTTGTATAGCATGCTTGCCTGCATTGTAGAACTGTCTTATCTCTTTTGCTTTTTAAAATTGTAAATGAAGGGAAAGATGTCCATCACTAAATCTTCTAGACAAGTGTGACATGTTATTAGTTCTACTGTCAAGAAAGCAGCTGTGCCTTGTCCCTTCACTGATCCTTGATTCTCTTAGTATCGGTGAATTTGTCTGAAGTTAACTCATTCTGTTACTAGGAGAAATAGATTTGACTCCCAAGATTTAGGTGTGTACTAATATCCTTTACTCTCAGTCACATTGTGGTGAAATACAGTCTTGGCTTTGTTTTTGTTTTTTCAGTCTAGTTATTTCTATATAGGATGTTTGAAAATGGTTGCCTATTAGATCTCTCAACTGGATTTTACTGTGAGATGTAGAGAGTGAAGATTAATTCTGTGATTCTATTCTATTGTATCTGATCTCACAAATACTGAAGCTGCACTGGGCATGTTTATAATTAATGCTGCTGCACTGCATGTATTTCTTGAGAGGACAATTCCATACTCAGCTGAAATCTTCCTTTTGGTATGGTGAAGAAGGGTTTGGCATATCTTTTTTCTCACTCTGCCAATAAGTTTTGGAACTCTTGGAGTTTCTTACATTTTATCATATGCTTTTTAGTAATCATTCAGCCCGCAGTATGTCTGCCATAATAGCCAGTTTGGTGGATACTGATTAAAAACTCCATTTTTCAAGCATATGCAGCATATATACCTGTGAGGAATGGTATCAGCAGAAATATAATTGGCCAATATTTTAGATCAACTGGTAATTAGCTACATACTTACACAGCTAAGTGGTGTGTCCTGGTCTGACCCCACCCACATCTTCACACGCTGGGCAGCAGCCACTGCAAGTAACAGTAATCGGTTCTCCTGTCAACTGGTATGCATCCAACCTATGTGCCCAACCTTTCCAAATGATCTCTGGCATGATAGCCAGAAGCAGAATCCCTATTATAGTTCCTCCTCAGCCCATTGATCATTTGCAGGATGGGGTGGAAACATCAGTCTGATTTCATCCTAGTCAACAGAACAGACCCAAATAGCTCTCACCAGTTCCTGCCCATTAAGCTAGGCTTGAGAGACTTTCACAATTCCTACATATTTCTTGCATAGTTGAATATCTAGGGATTGTAAATACAAATCAGTTATGATTGTGTAACTTTGGGTTAGATATTTGTAACTGCAATTGCGAGTTCCAGACAACTTTGTTGCTACATTTATATAGTGCCTGTAATTTAAGAGGTAAGCAAAGTGTCACCTAAGTGTTTTCAAACTGTACCTTGAAATCTACTGCTGCTGGGATTTGCAATCCAACAACCTCTGGAGGGCAGCTCTTTGCCTACTAATGTAACCATATGGACACATGCATACATGTCTCTGATTTTTGGCCTCCTTTCCAGTGAAAGGTCCTAATTGTAATAAACTATTTTTCATGGAATGGTCTCTGCCTTTCCTCCCTCTCATAATACATTGTATCTTGGCAATGTTCTGAATTAAGATACCTGGGGAACCATTTATGCTATCAGACAGGAGAGCAGTCTTGTCTTGTTAACTTTTTGAGAATTTGTTCCCCAGAGGCTCTCTTATTCCTGTTGCTCAGCGGTGGCATGACTGTGAAATGCCAACAGAGCAGAGAAAGGAAACTATGCTCCAGTATGTGGAATATATCTCATGGACATCTTACATCGCAGTATAATTCGGTTGCATTTTTTTAAAGCATGCCTTTAAAAACCATTCCTTTTGCACAAGACTGATCTAGCAATTGGATTCTCTAATTGTAGGAATCTCTGGGGTGTGTGTGATAGAGGCTTTTGGGGAAGGATAGGGAAGTGGTTCTCAGCCTTTAGTTATGGTGGTATCACAATATTATAATTGTATAGTGTGAAAGGACCCTTAGTTAAAATATTCACATATTCTAAATACTAGGAGATGCAAAAACAGGAAAAAAATCTTGGTTGTTATGACTATATTGAACTGGACACAACCATGTTTAACCTTAGGGGAAGATGTCAAACCAGATAATTATCTGTATGGTGATAGACCTTTTCTCTTTGCAGCAGTTGAAGTAGCAGATTAAGCAGCTATGGCTTCCTTCACTCATTTATTTTTTGGTTCTCTTGTCTGGTTCCTGCCCAGCCTGCTGTGGGAATAGACAGAAGAAACTGGGCCAAGAAAACAGGGATATGCCCAGTCATAGCATCTTTGTCTTTGTCAGTTTAAAAAGCACATCACAAATCTCCAGGCAGCAACTAGGCAGCCCTTGCAGCCAAATATTTGCTATTTTCCTTTGGATGGCCCAGCATCATAGTCCAACATGACAAATAAACTGATGTTTGTTTCCTAAAAATAAACTCCTGTTCTTCTGGCATCAATTGGAAAGTAAGTCTGTATATCTGAATTTCTGGAAAGTTAGCTGACAGTTGTTAATAAATTCACTGTAACTTTTAACAAGATCTAAAAGTATTAAATAGCATCAAAGAAAAACATTGGTTTCAAAGCAATAACAAGTAGTTATTTCTCATAACCCAAGAGGAGAAGAAAATGACTGAAGGTTGACATGCCACAATTTTGTCTGGAGAGACTACAGCAAGAAAAATTGTATGGGTTACAAACTGCATTTGTTTGGTCATTGACTAATTTCAGTGTGATTCAAGAAGTTAAGCTAATGTGCTCTGTTTGAATTCAGAACCACAATTTTGGGATATAAATCACAAGCTCACTGAACAAGTCTGAGATCAATTCTATGACAGGAGGTGGAGAAAATCAAAGCCCATTTCTAACCCCTTGGTGTATTCCGAATTAGCCATTCTGTGCTTAGCAAGGAAAGCAACTAAGGGTGCATTTACACTGTAGAATTAATGCACTTTGGCCCTACTGGTTCAATGCTATGGAATCCTGGGATTTGTTGTTTAATGAGGTACCAGCAGTCTTCGGCAGAGACTGCCAAGACCTTGCAAAACTACATCTCCCATGATTCCATATATTTTAGCCACGGCAGTGGCTGCATTATTTCTACAGTGTAGATGAAGTCTCATTTAGCCCCTAAAATGGTGAAAACTATAGCCACAGTGTCTCTTTGAGTCCTTCTGTTTTTCTGTTCTACATGATGGGAAGATTTTTTGTTCTTCTCTTTGGTCTGTCAGATTAACTGTGTGATGATGGAATGTGATCTAGTCCTCCTCTGCCTAGGAGACATTCTACTACATAGTCTCTCTTCTTACCCTAGGTCTAGATGGCATTCCTCACCAATATCTGCTGGGTTGTAACTTCTGAACGGCTTCATAGTGTTTAACCCTACCCTGGCAGAAGCCCACTCCATCCAAGTGAAACCCTTGCCATTTTACACTTTTTTCTGGATGGGAGGGGAGTTCAAATAGAGATAGGGGAAATCTGTGTATTTCACTTTCTCTCTCAATAAAATCTTGCAAATGTTTGTAAATGGTCCTAAAAATGAAACTGAAAGTAATTCCTCATTGATCCTGGTTAGAGAAACAATTGTTGTCCCATATCCCTATTTCTGTACATCTGTGGTGTACAACCAAGAAAGGGTAGTTTTGATTGTGCACTATGGTGGCTGTTCTGTAATAATAAACAAGAAAGATATTTTGTCAGGGTGAAGATAGGAAAGATATTCAGGAATTATCTTCTTCATTGTTCATTTGCTCCCTTCCACAAGAAAGGTGGATGCCATATAATGGAAGGACCTGTTTCTGCTATGCTGTCGTTGTTTGATAGCTTTTTGCCTTGAAGCACACAGTGGAAAATTTGTGTGGCTGGAAGGTTGTGGTGGTTGTGTGCCTTCAAGTAATTTCTAATTTATGGCAATCCTAAGGCAGGCTAGGAGTCCCGGGTGGTGCAGCGTGTTAAAGCGTTGAGCTACTGAACTTGCAGACCGAAAGGTTGCAGGTTCAAATTCGGGGAGTGGAGTGAGCGCCCGCTGTTAGCTCCAGCTTCTGCCAACCTAGCAGTTCGAAAACATGCAAATGTGAGTAGATCAATAGGTACCGCTCTGGCAGGAAGGTAATAGCGCTCCATACAGTCATGCCAGCCACATGACCTTGGAGGTGACTACGGACAATGCCGGCTCTTCGGCTTAGAAATGGAGATGAGCACCAACCCCCAGAGTCGGACACAACTGGACTTAATGTCAGGGGAAAACCTTTACCTTAAGAAAGACTATCCAGTGTTCAAACCACTATACCAGAATCTGCCAGCTAGCATGGCCTTAGGCTAAATGGCTGTATTACCTGTGAGATTCTGAAAGTTGTAGCCTCTACAGGTAATCCTGCTTCTCTATATAATAGCATATCAAGCTAGAATGAAGAAGGTAGCTTAGTTTGCATGAAGCTGTCCTTGGCTATTGCATGCTGACAAAATCTGTTTCTGTCATTTGTTTCTTTATCCCCCTCCACTAGTATCCCACCCATACAGAAATAAAATGATATAATTATCTCTAGATTATTCTTATGTAGAGCCTTATGAAGCAGGAACAGATGACCTTCACATTTCTTACTGTTTTTGAAATCATGTTATACGAAGGCACAATTATTCAGTTGTCAATGCCTACTCATGCCTGAATCTGAACAAACAAAATACATTCACCTATCCATCTCCCTCTCACTACTAGCTTTTAAAGCAATTATCATGACAGGATTATTTCAACCCCTTGACTGTGGAAGAGAAAGGCCTTGGGCTTGTTTTCCCTCCTTTTAACAGTGTTGGTTCATCAGTCACTAGATCATAAAACTCAGCTTTGAAGTGATTTTTACTCTGATAAATGCGTATCACTTAATATTTGCTCTTTAGAAGGTAAGTGACAGTCATTCCTTCTTCCACTGTATTGAAGGCAGAAGATGACTAGTTCAGAATTTTTCAGGTTTTAAATTATTTTTGGCATAACAAAGAGAAGGAAATAAATGGGTTGGTTTTGTTCATTTTGAAGACTCTGCATTTGACATTAAACAGAATGCAATGCTTTTGACACGAAATAAATACATTAAACAGAATGGTTAGAATACTGTTGCAATATAAGTTTTCCCACCTATAGTGTCAGCCAGGATGCACAATTGCAGAGGTTTCCAAAAGATACTACATCCAAAAAGATTGAAAAATGAGTTATAGGTGGCAGCACATTGTTGGCTAGGAATAGAACAGTGGTTCTCATCCTGGGGTCCCCAGATGTTTTTGGTCTACAACTCCCAGAAATTGCAGCCAGTTTACAAGCTGTTAGGATTTCTGGGAGTTGAAGGCCAAAAACATCTGGGCACCCCCAGTTTGAGAACCACTGGCCTAGAATATTATGTACAGAGCAGAACTATCAAATGGTATCAAATCATATCAGTATAGGGCTCAGAAAATGGATTTTTATAGTAAAGGAACGCATGTCCTTATCCAGCATTTTTTTTATTCCTGTAAAATTTGTTTATATTGATTTGGTACCTTTTAGAAATGAGTTCCACAATTTCATTCCCATCTCTTAATCCTACTTTTCTTTTTTTCTATTTGAGCTGAGATTATTCAGTATTTTGTGGTTGAATAATATATTGGTTTTTCCGAAGTAAAATGAAACCGTCTCCACCTATGCTTTGCCCCATATTCGGCACTTGCCATCTGAGTTCACTTTTAAGGGAATTGATCTGCCAGCATAAGGTATAAGAAGTGACAGTTTTTGGTATAAAAACCTGTGAAGAACTACTGATTGTTCTGGTTGTAGATTTGGAAATGCTGTCCAAAGGCTAATGATTGCTTAGCCAAAATGCCTACATCTCCTGCAGCATTTATTAATGTAATTTTCACCATTAAGGTTTTGAAAGTGTGATCTTGAGAGGACTACCTCTTGGATGTGCAATGTGGCTAATACTTGGGCTTTGTGATACTAGTTTTCAGACTTACAAGGTTCAGCTTTCCTAAAAGTAGAGGCTAGAGTGGCGGGTGGAGGGTTGGAATCCTCTCTTGGCTGTGAATCAGATCTTCAATGAATGTCGTTCATATAAAATTAAAATTAAACCTCAGCACACAGACTTGTAGGTGTTGGGTTGGAAGGGTTGTAACCTCTCTCTGGGAATATGGTGAACAAGTAGTCAGTCAGTCAGTCATCTGAATTACGTGCTGGAATGGTACAGCTCAAAACCAGATTTGTCAGTACCAGCTTTGCTACATTTTCGCCTATGGCTCAAAATCACTGTTGCATGCAGGGATTTGATAAAGGTTCTATATATGACAATTCGTCCATCTTATGCTTACTCCATAATATAATGTGGGGAGTCTTTCAAAACATTGCCTTTTTGAACTAAACAAGTATTGCCCTTTTTTTTCCTAATAGGCGCAATACAACTTGAATTAATTTGTGTTTGAAATCTACATTTTTATCTGAATATCAGTAATGCAAATGCAACTGGAATTCTCTTCTAGATATGTTAATCTGTTGCCATTTATCTTTCATGAAAACCAGGAAAAGTTTGTCCTTCTCTCTCCCTTTTATCTCTTTTGTTTAAGCACTGATTCTGCTCTACCATTGAATTGCTGGTTTTATTTTGATATGCTATTTTATTGAATTTAATCTGAAATGAGTTTTTAGGTAGCCTCAAGGACTCTTAATCTGAAGTGTAAAGTAGATAATATTATTAAATTGGCTATTCTAACACCTCTATTTCTGTTGTGCCTGAGAAATATATATATTCCTCTGATAAAGTCATATTGCATATCTGATCAATTGACTTTGAACTTAAAAAAAAAAGTTGGATACAAATGAAAAAGCTAACATTTCCCGAGTCACATTACACGCTTTCCTGGTTCATATTGACATTTCAGTTAATTCCTCATATAAAAACAACAGACAGAAAATTTGAACACGTGACATCTGTTGTCTACAGAACCAAAAGTTTTCAACCCAAAAGGATTGCTATCTTAAATCTTACTTCCTCCTGTGAAATCCAAGAAGACTATATCTGCATCACTAAAGCTGTTAAAAATCAAAGTAGATAGCAGCATGTTTTTGTACACTATTTTCTTAGAACATCCTTCCTTAAAGGATAAGATCCTAAGCACACTTAGGGTAATTATTTATTATTATTTACTTGAATTTTATCCCATCTTTCTCCTAGGTGGCTAACAAAAAGTATAAAATGATGCTCATAAAAACCAATGGAAATACATTAAAATGTAAATATAATTTTTTTAAATGGTGATTTTATTAAAAACATTAAATATTTAAAATATTAAAATGTATTAACATTTATCTCTGAGTGTACACTAAGGTGTAAGTAACTTTGAATTCGCAAGTAAAGTGCTGCTCTGCAAAGCACTCATTTACAAAAAGGGCTTCTTTAACTGCAGTTATATTATCAGCAGGTTGTGCTGGCGTTCCATCTTATGTCTGTTTTTAGGTAATTAGTGTAACTGAACATTAGCCTTTTTCACAATAAAAATGAAGTGACAGACATACAAGAAATGGATAAATTAACATTTTTACTGAAAGAATCCAGAGGAAAAAGTATCAAGGAAACAAATTGGGAAAAATTTAGAAACTACTTATCAAAGTAAAAACAAAAAGAATGACTATTACAACCTTACTAAACTTACTGATATGGAAGCAATTGGAAGACTCTTACCATACCCTCCCTCCATTTCCCCACCCTCTACCCCCCACCCCTTCCTTTATTTTCCCAACTTCCTCACACCCTTCCCCACCCTTACCTCACCGATTCCCCCTTCCTTCCCCGATCCCCGCCCAGAATATCCCCCCCTTTCTTTTTAGCCTATGTAATTGAGAAATCTTTAATAAAAATTATTTTTTAAAAAATGAAGTGGGTGTGAAATATCTTGGAGCTCCGAGATCAGAAAAACTTTACAAGGAAGCCAAAAATCCTCTAAGCAACTAGAGAGTAAAGACAGATTGCAAATGTCTTTAATTATGGTGAATTAAAATTTATTTATTTATTTATTTAGAATATTTCTACCCCATCTTTCAGACTGCCCCTGAAAACATGCCCTAACGCATCTTTTGGAGCAAAAATTTATATAAGACCCTGTCTTTTTTTTAGGGGGGAAAGGATATATCTACATATATTGGATTCAGTATCTTAAGGGCACCACATCCTACCTGACCATGGAAGCTAAGCCTGGGTTAGTACTTGTGATGGAGCCTGCCAACATAAACCATGTGCTGTAGGCTATATTTCAGAAGAAGGAACTGGCAAAATCACCTCTGAGTATTGCATGCCGAAGAAAACCCTGTGAAGAATTCATATGGGCTCCATAGTTTGACAGACAACTTAAAGACATGCATATACAGATACAGGGCTGGGCTGTAGCATAGCTGGTAAATCACCAGCAGTAATAAGATCTCTGGCGTGGGCTGGTCCATGAGGTCACGAAGAGTTGGAAGCGACTGAACAAATAAACAACAATAACAACAAGATGTACCAACTAAAAGGTGGCCAGTTCGGAGCCCGGTCGGGGGTGAGCACTCGACCGTCAACCCCAGCTCACTGTTTACCTAAGCAGTTCGAAAACAGCTTAGGGCTGTAAGTAGAGAAATTAGGTGCTGCAAATTGCGGGAGAGGTATTTTATGACACCATAAAGAACAAGACCAGAAATGCGTTGATCAAGAGAAAGGTGGACGGAGGAAGTCCTGATGGCTCGTTGTCATAGAGAATGGAGCAACAGAAGCCCCCGTGACTGAATCCGAGCTCAACCTCCAAGGCACCAAAAAACAACTTCAAAACAACATACCTCCTTCTGTCAGTCTGTTCTGTCCTGTTTGTCCAAACGGCATTAAATGTTTGCCATGTATGTGTACTGTGATCCGCTCTGAGTCCCCTTGGGGAGATAGGATGAAATATAAATAAAGTGTTATTATTATTACATAATCAATATTTTTAGACTCATACTAGTCCTCATTGTAGGTGAAACAGAGGTGTATATTTCTTAAGAATGTATATTTTCTTGTGAATGTACATTTTCTGTGGAATATAAGAATTTATGTTTTCTTCTCTTTTTTAATTATAATGTAGGAATTCTGAAGTGGGTGAAACTGATAGACAACTTCGATGCAGAATATGAATATGTCACCAATGAGGGAACCACCTTTACTTTCAAAACAAACCGTCATGCTCCAAACTATCGGTTAATTAACATTGATTTTAGTGATCCAGAGGAAGCCAAGTGGAAAGTGCTGGTTCCTGAACATGGGAAGGATGTTCTAGGTAAGAATATGAAAGGATAATAATGTGGGAGAGAAAGGAGACTGCATTTGCAAAGGATTGTGATCCTAAATGAGAAAGACTTAAGTTGATCAGCCTGCAGGAACAAAGTCTGTATAAGAAACATTTCAAAAGCCAAATAACCTATTATACATACACAGTTGTTCCGTAATGACTACTATATGAAAACAGATGAGTAATGTGCAATGATTTTGTTTTTTGAAGGGCAGATATATCTTTTGAGGGTGAAGATGACTCTAAAACTCTTCCTTTCCAAATAGTTGTTTAAATGTATGACTATCAGGAAGAAATATATACATATATATAAAGTTGTATTAACCCTTTGAAAAAGAAAAATTCTAGAAGCCTGTATTCCAGTAGAACCATAGAAATGGTAACAATCATTTGATTGCAGTCCCAGGGAGAACTTGTCACTTCGAAAGAAATCTTGTCTTAATGCTAAAAAATCAACCTGCCATTGTGTCTTACTGCTTTAGTCACTTCCAAGATTTGGTTAGGAAAGAGAATTATAGTAGAAGGTGGTTAATAATGTATTTCTCCAAAAGCTTTGCAGTCAAGTTAATTTTTCATTTCGCCTGATATAACGATGACATCTTAATGAAATGTCTTATGCAAAAACAAGGCATAAGAATTCAAATGTTATATAGTTACTATGTAGGTAGTGGTTAGTTCTTCATTGCAAGATGCATCCAGATTATTCATAGCGTAATTATTACATACTTCTTTCTTTATTCAATGATCTGAGGCAGCATTTTATTTTATTTTCTCTTAAACATATAAGTCATGTGCTGGTATAAGAAAATTTCTATTGCAGTGAAGATATATAGTACAAATGTTTTGGGTTACAATGATGTTTTAACCTTTTCTTATATATAATTTGCTGCATGAATATTAGCCTTTCCAATTGTGGATACTAGTCTTGTGCATTTGTATGGAATCGCTAACCATTTCTATTTGTCCCATTTGTATGGCCCTGTTTCTGTCTGCTGCTTACAAAAACAAATGAGCTTTTCTGTCCAAGGTGCGAAAAAAAAATTTCGGGCCTTCAGCGGCAAAGTGCTAGGGCTTGCCAGGCCTACATCTGAGCATGCTTGGCTGTAGACCCTGCCTGCCAGACATTTCATTAATGAGCATCAAGCGCTTGACGCTCAACTGTAGGCCCTGCAAGCCAGGCCCACAAGCATCAAGCGCCCACACTTGACTTACAGCCAAGTGCTGAAAATCAGCCAACCAAACAGCTACCGTTCTCCCCCCTCCTTCCCCCCTCCTTCCCCCCCCCCCCCCCCATTTCACTGTTCCTTTCGTTCTGGAGGGGATTGTAATGTTCTGTGCCATCGGAATGGACAGAACAATACAAAACCACGAAAGAAACGGATGAAACAGATTTTGGGCCCAACTATAGTGGATACCCATCTGAAGTTCGTATCTAAGGATTTTTTGCTTCAAGGTAAACCCCATTGAGTTTGATCAGAGTGTGCTGTATTCCAAGTCACTGTTCAACACCAAACTTGGAAAATGTTCCCCTTTTCTTTAACCTACAGCTGACGTAGTCCAAAAAGGGCTCTTTCCAAACTCATATTTCTCTAAGTATGATTAGAGTAGCAGATGTAGCCCATGACCCAAGTAAAGCCAGTATCTATGAAATCGCATTTAAAACAGTAAGACTGGAGTGAGACATAACTAACTTCTTCCATTGAGTTAAACAGAACATGTAGTTCTAATAAGGATATTCAGTAAAACATCCCCTTACTAATTGGGCTTTTAAGAATATCTCCCTCTGGTCATGAAGGGCTTTTTGTTGGGAAAAGAAAAGATGGGAAGTTATTTTTATTCCTCTTTAATCCATTTGTCAGTTATGGTTGGGACAGTAGAATAACAGCAGAAGAAAATGAAATCAAGAGAAGTCTCTCTCTCTCTCTCTCTCTCTCTCTCTCTCTCTCTCACACACACACACACACACACACACACACACACACACACACACATATACTTTACATGAGCAGCAGGCTACAGTTAGGTCCAACTGTTATGGTCAAAGTAGACATTAAAGGAAATGTGTAGTTCCTCAAATGAACCTCCTTGATAAAGAGCCGTCATGTTAATTCAACAGTAAAACTCTTTTATCATTCTCGATTAGAATGGTCTGTTGGCTCCTTTGACATTGAAATGGCAAGAATGAATGTCCGTTTTTTTTGTCTTAGCTCACTTATTTTTTTCAGGTCCAAAGCATGAGAGTTGAGTTAGAAAGAGAGCTTCATGCAGTTTTCAGTAAAAATTAGAAATCATGTGACTCCGTCTGTCACCATTGGCTGTGGTAGATAAGGGTACTAACAGTTGTGGTTCAATAGCAACGTGTCTTCTGACTTGTTGCTAGCTTCACTAGAAGCACATATGATATCTAAACCTTTGTTTAGAAAGAAAACATTGTTATTTGGCTGTTTTAGACATTTTCACAAATCTGTTGTGCTGTGTTTACAGCGGACTCTGTAGAAGTTGTTTCAGCTATACTTTATATAAAGGACTAGCTGTGCCCGGCCACGTGTTGCTGTGGCGAAGTATGGTGGTATGAGAAATCAAGTATTGAGGAATTGGTGGTAGTTAAGGTCAAGGGTAAAGGTTTTCCCCAGACATTAAGTCCAGTCGTGTCTTACTCTGGAGGTTGGTGCTCATCTCCATTTCTAAGCCGAAGAGCCGGCGTTGTCCGTAGACTCCTCCAAAGTCATGTGGGATGACTGCATGGAGCGGCATTACCTTCCCGCCGGAGCAGTACCTATTGATGCACTCACATTTGCATGTTTTTGAACTTCTGGGTTGGCAGAAGCTGGGGCTAACAGTGGGGGCTCTCTCCGCTCCCCCAATTCAAACCTGTGGCCTTTCGGTCCAGAAGTTCAGCAGCTCAGCGCTTTAACACGCTGCGCCATCAGGGGATATTATTTCCTAAAGGTTGTGAATATACAATATTTCTGATTGGTTTTTTTTTTTGTTTGTTGGAGGCAAGTATGAATGCTGCAATTAGGAAAAATGATTAGGATGTAATGGCCTTGCAGCTTTAAAGCCTGGCTGTTTCCTCCCTGAGTGAATTTTTTTGTTGGGAGGTGTTAGCTGGCCCTGATTGTTTCCTGTCTGGAATTCCCTTGTTTTCAGAGTGGTGTTGTTTGCGATATTTTATGTGCTTCTACTGTCTGTGGCCCTGAGAAAACAGAGGATTTTCCAGACTTTGATGATAGGAATACTTTGTTGGGAGGTGTTAGCTGGCCCTGATTGTTTCCTGTCTGGAATACCTTTGTTTTCAGAGTGGTGTTGTTTGCGATATTTTATGTGCTTCTGCTGTCTGTGGCCCTGAGAAAACAGGATTTTCCAGACTTTGATGATGGGAATACTTTGTTGGGAGGTGTTAGCTGGCCCTGATTGTTTCCTGTGTGGAATTCCCCTGTTTATTTACTGTCCTGGTTTTAGAGATTATATTGTTCTGCATTATTCTATCCCAGTAATTATTTCATATTAAAGAAGAATCTCACTTATCCAACATTCGCTTATACAATGTTCTGGATTATCCAACGCAGTCTGCCTTTTCATAATCAATGCTTTTGTAGCCAGTGTTTTAAATTCATTGTGATATTTTAGTGGTAAATTTGTAAATACAGTACAGTAGAGTCTCACTTATCCAACATAAACGGGCCGGCAGAACGTTGGATAAGCGAATATGTTGGATAAGAGGAATTAAGGATAACCCTATTAAACATCAAATTAAGTTATGATTTTACAAATTAAGCACCAAAACATCATGTTAGACAACAAATTTGTCAGAAAAAGTAGTTCAGTACACAGTAATGCTATATAGTAATTACTGTATTTATTAATTTAGCACCAAAATATCACGATATATTGAAAGCATTGACTACAAAAATGCGTTGGATAATCCAGAACGTTGGATAAGCGAGTGTTGGATAAGTGAGACTCTACTGTAAATACTACATAGCATTACTGCGCATGGAACTACTTTTTCTGTCAAATTTGTTGTATAATATGATGTTTTGGTGCTTAATTTGTATAACGATTACCTAATTTGATGTTTAATTGGCTTTTCCTGAATCCCTTCTTATTATCCAACATATTCACTTATCCTGCCGGCCTGTTTACGTTGGATAAGTGAGACTCTACTGTATATTTCTAATCTTATATTATCTGCTCAGAACTGGATTATATGAGGCCCCTTCTTCGCAGCTGTATAAAATGCACACTGAAGTGGATTATATGGTAGTGCGGAGTCAAGATAATCCAGTGCAAAGCAGATAATATAAGATTATAAGTGGGTTATATAGCTGTGTGGAAGGGCCTTGAGTCTACACTGCCATATAATCCAGTGCAAATTAGATAATCTGTGGAAGAAGTCTAAGTGAGGCCTAAATGTGCCTGTCCCCTAAATGAAACCTGGCTGTCCCTTGGTTGCTAGGCAACCAAGTGGGCAGAGATTAGCCCTCTAAACTGGCAGCAATTGGATAAAAAAAATTATTGCTCTCCCTCTAATTAGGACTTTATTTTTCTTTTCTCTTTGTTGTATCAACCTTGAGGCGTGGATGATGGGTTGTGTTGTCAAATTTTGAGGTTGGGGGGCCTGTACTTTTGTTGTTTTGTGAATTGCCGTGATGCCATCACTCTTTTATATATATAGATAATTAGTCTGTTTACCAAACCTTGAAAGACTGATTTGTCATTAGTAAATGTTTGATTTTTTATAACTATTTTATATATTTATATACCCAGGGTCGCATAAAAAAATCTCAGTTTGAAAGGGATTGTGAGCGGAAAGGTTTAATAAGCCATTATCTTGATCATGACTCAAGTCCTACATTTTTAAAAAGTGATATTCCTTTTAAACCAATGTTTTGAATGTGGCTTTTTTCCATCCAATCACAGAATGGGTAGCTTGTGTAAGATCGAACTTCCTAGTGTTGTGTTATCTCCATGATGTGAAGAATGTTCTCCAGCTTCATGACCTAGCAACTGGTTCTCATCTCAAGACTTTTCCATTGGATGTCGGCAGCATTGTAGGTTATAGCGGTCAAAAGAAAGATACTGAAATATTTTATCAGTTTACTTCCTTCTTATCACCAGGTAAGATATTATTTTTTGCATTTTGAAGCCTTTATACAATATATTGTCTGAAGTCTTGATGGATATTGTGGCAGCATAACTCTGGATATACTTCTGTAAAAAGGTATCCAGTACTTCCTTACAAAATTCTGAATGTATCAGCAGAATGGAATTAATTTGTGTACATTTGCACAATTCTTCCTCTCTCCCACAAGTCTCGGAGATCTTAGCCATACTTTCTGCATATGTTTTTCCCTGTCTGTTTACGTGCTTGTTAAACATAAGGTCGCCAGCATCTGTCTGTGTAATCCATAGATGAACATGTTATATGTGGATAGGTGTCTGTACAGAATATTGTAAACATATTTTTTTAAATATAATATCAGCTTTAGAAAGTATGTAACATCCCTTTAGCAGATATGTTAATGTTTAGGAAGTCTGAATGACTTGTGAAAAGACCTATATAAATCTCTTGAGTGCTGCAGCAAGAGTGACTGTCTAAGGCAGTAATAATTTGTGCTTTGCCTTGCCAAAGCTATCTACCATCACATAAATATTTCCCTGATTAATGCCTTATGTAACTTTTACTTTTGAGATGTTTCTTTTCAACAGGTATGCCTGGTGACTCTTCCTTTCCCCCATTTTTTCTAACCAATTGACAATACTAGCTGGGTTTTCCCCTAACATTAAGTCCAGTCGAGTCCGACTCTGGGGGTTGGTGCTCATCTCCATTTATAAGCCGAAGAGCTGGCGTTGTCAGTAGACACCTCCAAGGTCATGTGGCCGGCATGACTGCATGGAGCACTGTTAGCTTCCCGCCCAAGTGGTACCTATTGATCTACTCACATTTGCATGTTTTCGAACTGCTAGGTTGGCAGAAGCTGAGGATAACAATGGTCGCTCACTCTGCCTCCCGGATTCGAACCTGCGACCTTTCGGTCCACAAGCTTTAACATGCTGTGCTCCCTAGCTGGATACCTTAGAGGTGGAAAAATGAAGATAATTTTCTTTTAAAAAAACAAATAAAAAACAACCCACTAACCTTCCTGCTTAACATTTTGTAATAAAGTAGGTATTTTGACATACGGAACAGGGAAGCAGTATAGTTCAGTGAAACAAACAGCAGGCTTTTATGTGCTTAATAAAATCCTATCATTCCATTTTATTTGGATTTTATTGTATGAAATTTTAATGCAGTCCTGAGTGCCACGGAATGTACAAAATGAGCTTATTAAGAAGAAAGGTTCAAATTTTTCTTGACATTATATTTTCTGAATTCCAGAAGATTTGTTTCTGTGCAGAACTACACAAACAAGCCATTCTTCCCATTTAAATTAGCACTTCAAAGTTTTGAAACTGCATTAATACAGGTTGCCAATGCCATGAAGGCCTAATTCTGGGATGGCATTATTCATTCAGCCTTCATCTCCAACATCCCATCACCTTCTAAAATTACCTTTGTTTGGATGATAATTCCAAGAATCTGAAACTTTTTCAAGCTCTTTTTTCATGTCAGAAGCAACTTGAGAAATTGCAAGCTGCTTCTGGTGTGAGACAATTGACCATCTGCGAGGACATTGCCCAGGGGATGCCTGGATGTTTGATGTTTTATCATCCTTTTGGGAGGCTTCTCTCATGTTCCCGCATGGGGAGCTGGAGCTGGCAGAGGGAGCTCACCCACCCTTTTCGGATCTGAACCGCTGATCTAGCGGTCAGCAGTCCTGCCAGTACAAAGGTTTAACCCACTTCGCCACCGGGGGCTCCTTTCCAGCTCATGACTTGCAGGGTAAGACCATAAGGTCTGTTTCTGAATAAGGATTCTACTCATATTTAGCTGAATAGAAATTGAATTCTTATTTGAACCTGTCTGCTGCATGTGACCAGCCTGGGAAATAAAATGTCAGAACTTGGTATCTCTGAATCATTTACTAAGAGGCCACCCTTATCTCATGCTGAGCAATGCATGAAGAGAGCTTCTATTTCTGCTGAATATTATTTTGTCAGCAGAAAGTCATTTGCCTTTCAGTGATTCACAGTTCCTCAACTTTGTACAAATGCTTATCTAATAAACTTTGAGGACCCATATCAAAATGTCCTGAGGGTGACTGGGTAATTACTGAAAAATGCTTCTGATGCCAAAGAGGGAGAAGGAGAAGCCGTACAACGAGATAAAATCACACTCACTTTCCAGGTAGCCAATTAAACTTTGTGTGAAGCTATTGTCCGTTTTTTGCAGAAAGAAATGTATTTCTGAGCCTAGCCTTTGAAAGCTCCTGGCTTTTGCTATTAAAACCAATCCATAATTTACATTTTCCAAAGCTGAGTAGTAAGTAATGAGTTCTATAGTTCCAGGTGTTGTAGTAGTAGTGTGCTTTAAAGGCCCCATCCACACTGCAATATAATGAAGTTTCATAATGTAGTTGGTAGTGTAGATGGGGCCTATGACTTGCCCAAGGTCATTCAATGTATTTTCATGGCGGAGGGTGGCTTTGAACTCTGGTTTTCAGCGTTGTAGTTCAATGATCAAACCACGTCAACCTTTTCTAGCAGCATTAAAAAATCTACTGTATTCTTTTAGTCTGCAATTAAGAGTAGTTAATGCAATAGAGTCTGAACAGCAGTTTGCAATGTACTTCAGAGAGCAAGCCGATATAAAAATGACAACATCCTTTCTTCTTCTGGTGCAGCAGGACAACAAATGTGTTTCTTCTTGATAGACTCATGCTGTGGTTCCTTTTCTTGTGTTCCTAAGTAAGGAAAAAAGAAAGTGCTCTTAGGCAGATGGGTGCTGACAGCATTTGCAACATAGTATGTTCTACTGGCTCTACTCATCTCTCTCACACACACAGTTTTCCTTGGCAGGTACTGCAGTAGTACATCTCCATACTCACAGAGGCGTTACAAGCTGTATAATTAGAACTGTTTGCTGTTGTGTTGCATAATGTTTGCTTACAAAGCAATTTAAACTGCCTTGAAGACTGGGAAAGCTAGGTATTGTTTAAAAACAAATAATGATAAAGCCTTCTTGGGATCTTACAGTTGACCATGAAGACAGTTCTTCTAATAAGAACTCTAAATGTGGAAATGTCTGAATTTCTTGACTAGAGTGAGCCTTTTGTGTATAGTTTGCTATTTTGATAGAAAATGTGTGTCATCATGTTTTATTAGGTAGACAACTCTTTCTTAAAATGATATTGGACTTAGGCAAAATCTTCAAAGTTAATGAGGCATAAAATCCAAATGTGCCAATACGAATGAATTTGTGTTTAAAGGGCAAGCACAAGCAGCTGTGAAGGTAGGAAATATAAGCATTGGAGAGGACCTGACAATGTTAGCAGATACCACTTAATGAAAGCTATTTCCCCCATCATTACTGTTCTGTGGTACCTACTAAAGTAATTCATATCATGAATTCATTTCTCCGTCTTGCATGATCCCTGGTGTACTCTAGACTCAGAGAAATAAAAATTTATGGATGAGGTGAAAGAGAATAGCATGTATACTGATGTTTTAAGCAAACATGCATGTAGAAGCTGATTCTTTAAAAAAATAATTAAAAGGTATATTTCAATGAGTTAGGGAGATTGTTCTTATCTGATGGTGGAGAATGGGAAATACAAATGTAATTGTGGAAGTTCCATTCAAAACCCTTCAAAACCCCACTGAATGTTAACATTGTTTACATTTTCCCATAATAAGTGTTTTACTTTGAAGTGTTTCGCCATTTTTGTGTTACATTGCAACTTTAAATTGCTGAAATAGCAATACAATTGTAACCCAAAGGTTGTTCAAGCTTGTAATGGGGTTAGGTTTAAGCACACTCTTCTACTGATAGCAGAAATACCCTTCTGGCAGCAGAATTGTCTGAAATTATTTGCATAGTTACAGCGGCATGCTGCTCAGTCGTTTAGTTGTCTCCGACTCTTTGTGACCTCATGGACCAGTCCACGCCAGAGCTCCCTGTCGGCCGTCACCGCCCCCAGTTCCTTCAAGGTCAAGCCAGTCACTTCAAGAATATTGTCCATCCATCTTGCCCTTGGTCGGCCTCTCTTCCTTTTTCCTTCCATTTTCCCCAGCATCGTGATCTTTTCCAAGCTTTCCTGTCTCCTCATGATGTGACCAAAATACTTCAACTTTGCCTCTAATATCCTTCCCTCCAGTGAGCAGCCGGGCATTATTTCCTGGAGGATGGACTGGTTGGATCTTCTTGCGGTCCAAGGCACTCTCAGGATTTTCCTCCAACACCACAGTTCAAAAGCGTCTATCTTCCTTCGCTCAGCCTTCCTTATGGCCCAGCTCTCGCATCCATAGGTTACTATGGGGCATACCATTGCTTTGACTATGCGGTAAAGCAGCATGGCTTTACTAAATGTGCAGGAAGAATAATCTTCATGCTGCTGTTCTGCTGTTTATGTAAAAGTTATAACAAGATGATTGTGAAGAAAGTGTGCTATATACTTTCTGGCTGTATATAAGGGACACCTTTTTGCTACATCATTGTATATAATTGAATTCGAGCATCCACATATTTTGGTATCCACAGCAGGGCAGAGGGCAGGATAAACCAAGAGCCCACTATATACCATTAACTAACCTGAAACAAAAACGAAGTTGGAGGCTTGGAAGTATAACTGTAATTATTTTAAACAGTTCCATCTAAGGTAATGTTCATTTTGATATGAATACATCTGTAATATTGTTCAGTTGTATTGGTAACTCAGATTGCCCAATGGAAAAAGGAGAAGCAACTCACAATGTAGAAGTTACCGTGTCAACAAATTGGCAAACAAGTCTACTCGTGTATAATAGAGTACATTCATTGAAATTGTTAGCTTATTATTTCTCCTGTTGAATTGTGTGTTTTTTCTTAAAATGCTATTAATAAGTAAAATCAGCAGCAATTTTTTTTCTTACTCTCAAAGGCTTATTCCTTCCTTCTGGTAAATTCTGTTGCACATAAACAGTGTACAGTATATAGATTTAGGAGCCTTGAAATCAAACATAATTTACATCCAGTAGAAACTAATGTCTTTAGCAATTCTGAAATTGCTAAAAAAGGAAGAGTTAAGAGCCTAAGATTATGTGTGGCACGCATGATCCCAAGAAAGTATGTAAGGATTTAGTGAGGCATTTTTGGATAGTAATTCTCAAAGGGTGAGAAATCTGTGTGCATCACTTTGAATGTACTGTTCAACAGCATGACGAATTTAGTAACTGAAAAGTTTTTTTCTTCTTCTGATTGAATCTGATATATTTTGATGAGCCATTTTATGATGCATATAACAAAGTACATTTTATTCATTTTAATGTTAAGAAAAATGAAAGGTACTTAGCTTATTCAAATTAATGTGCAATATCACTAAACATGCCATTAACCAAGGTGGAAAAACAACTAGGTATCCTGGAATTGCCTTGAATATAATTTTCTTACATTCAACATTGCAGGAGACTGACATGAGTAACTGTATTATTTGTGCAATGAATGAATGTCCCTGAGAGAAGAGATGGCCTTTGTTTTTCTTGTTTTGGAATGAAACAATGCCATGTGAAATAGGAAGGTTTTGACCATAGGGTTTTTTTTGCAGAGAATGAAGATAGCAATTCCTTGAGAAAAAGAAAAAGAAAAGGAAGAACTTTTCATGGTGTATTTTCATTCATTTGGAAGGTGTCCAGTGCTAGCTTTTATATACAGGGTATAAAATAAATCATTTTATTGCTTCTCAAAGGCCATTGTGGTGTGAAGCCTTGCATGATGAACGGTGTTATTACTCCATAGTAAGAATAAAGAGTTGTTCACGAAGCTCATTTCAAACAGAAGCAAGAGTGGTAACATATTTAAATAGATGCTGCACTGCATCTTTCTTGATAGTTTCAACCAGTCTAAAGGGGAAGAAATGAAAATACTTTAAACTAGTTATCAAAATATATGAAATGAAATACGTTTGGGAAGGCAGTATGATATAATGGTTTATGAACTGGAGTAGGACTCTGTGAAACCAGGATTCGAATTCCCACATGACCATGGAAACCCATTGGATGACCTTGGGCAAGTCATACGCTCAGCCACAGAGGAAGGCAAACCCCTGTGAACAAATTTTACCAAGACAATCCTATCATGGAGTTGACATAAGGAAACTTCTTAAAGGCACATACGTATTCATTTATATTTTCTAACCTACTATTACATACAGTCAAATAACTGGTTTGAAACAAGATCAAGCTGAATGTAGATTTGGATATCCTGGTAGATCTCTCTGTGGTTTTCAGTAGATTTCCAAGAATTTCTAACTTGCCTGAAAGGTATGGGAGGAAGTCATGGCTACTTCCTTATTTCCCAGGCTCACTGTTCTTCATCTGTAACATAAACATACTAGTGAGCTGCTTTTGACCAGATCTTCCTTTAGCTCTGCTGCCTACTGCTAGAGTAACATGTTAGAATCCTTGGTCTAAAGTCTTTTAGCTTTTTGGGCTATTTTAACTCATTTGAATTCTTGGATATGTTTTTATTTTTGTTTAAATTATTGTTGATTTTAATTTGGGATTTTTTACATTATTTTATCGGTATGCAGCACTGAGATCTCATAATAAAAGGACAGAATAAATATACATTCCAGTGTATTTATTTATTTACTACATTTATATCCCGCCCTTCTCACCCCAAAGGGGACTCAGAGCGAATGTTTCATGATGTGTACTTTGAACCACTATTCAATTCAGCATTCAATAAGAAACAAAATGGATCTCATTTTGGGGCCGGGCTGTGGCGCAGCTGTTGAGCAGCTGCCTTAAATCACTCTGACCATGAGGTCATGAGTTCGAGGCCAGCCCGTGGCGGGGTGAGCACCCGTCAATTAAAAATAAAAAATAGCCCCTGCTCGTTGCTGACCTAGCAACCCGAAAGATAGTTGCATCTATCAAGTAGGAGATAAGGTACCACTTATAAAGTGGGGAGGCAAGATTAACTAATTTACGACCTGGAATGAGGAAGTGCCGTCAGTGTGGATGATGAAGCAGCTGCTCCCCCCTGTGGCCAGAATCGAACATCCCCTCAGAAGAAGGTTAACTTGCCTCTGCGTGTGTGTCTCTCAGTCTCTGTTTGATGTGTTTATGGGCATTGAATGTTTGCCCTATGTGTGTTATAATGTGATCCGCCCTGAGTCCCCTTCAGGGTGAGAAGGGCGGAATATAAATACTGTAAATAAATAAAATAAATAAATCTCAACTCTTGGATCAACCCATTCCTTTATCTTTATTGCATTATTGTTTATACAGCCTGCAAGGTACACTAATGATAATAGCTACATATTCTTGAAACTGTGAATTAACTAACACACTGAATTTTATATTTAGGTATCATTTACCATTGTGATCTCACCAAAGAAGAACTGGAACCAAGTGTTTTCCGAGAGGTCACAGTGAAAGGATTTGATCCTTCAGCTTATCAGACAGTGCAGGTAAGGAAAAGAAGTTACGCTGTTTTAGTGATCTCCAATAAAAGCTAAGATTTTAGGTAATAAAACCCTTTAGAACCGACATCTCAGTCAATTTTTGTACCATTGCAACTATAGTTTTGGATGGAACCCATTAGGGCATTTGACAATTTCTACAAAATAATTGATGTTTCTTCTTAAGAAGCATGTTCATTTGACATCCTGCCACATTGTGGTTTTTTACAATTAGGGTTTGCTGTCATTCATGGTCTGCATCCTTGAGTGATTATTCTTAAGATATTCCTAGCCAGTTCTATCCAGGAATCTTTGGGGAGCTTGTTTCAGAATATGAAACAAATATGATTTGTAACTGGAGCATTTAGAGGTGACTTGGACTGGTCAGGTGGGAAAAGGGAAAGGCAGAGGTTGTGGTGGTTTGGAGAACACCAGGAACACAGCTTCTTCAGCATCTGCTCCCTTCCCTTTCCTGCTTAGAAATTGTTTCTCAAATGGAAGCTCTCCATATTGCTGTGTGTGTCAGCATGTGTGTGTGCGCGCCTGTGTTTATGCAGAATTCCACTTTATGTTGGTTGATAGAAATGCACTATAGACAAATATTGTTGTTTCCTTCAGGGGTGAGAGAGTTCCATCTTGTGTTGTTATAAAAGACATGGTTTTGTAATTTTAATAAGCACAGTGTTCCTAAGTCCAGCAAGATGATGATAATTGAATTCAAATACCCGTGTAGTTAAATGTTTCAGTGGAGGAGAAATCTAATGGGTATCTAAGGTTATAATTGCAGAGCCCAAAATCACTTCTGTACTTACATCAATTCATGTTATGGAACACTGGAAGAATTCAGCACCATTCATGGATTCAGTTGCATCATTCAGTATTTTTCTGTTGTTTTGTTTTTGAAAAAGGATTAGTAGTAAAGAAAACAGTAGTTTCTATCAATTTGAATACAGAGTTAAAGTAATCACTTCTAGGAAAAATTATAGATTAAAATTTATCATTCCTTTTTTAAAAAAAAATAGACAAATAATCTGTTTAAGGTAGGTAGCCTATATCTTTATTGCATATTAATGTAGCGAACTTTACAGAACAAAGGCTCATTTTATAATAGATTTGATAATCCTTAAAGTGCCACAAAGGCTGTTTCTGTTTACATCAGACTAACATGGTTTACCTTTGAAGAGACAAATAAAGAGTAGAAATCATTCAGATTTTGAAATATGTTTGGGCTCCTCTGATTGCAATGTTGGTTTGAAGGAGCAGTGCTCCAGACCGGCCCCTGGTTTAAGTGACCATGCAGATGAGCCTTCAATAATGAGATAAGATGGACATTTGTTAGAGAAGCAACCAAGAGATTCTAGAAAAATATCTTTCTAATTCTAGAATTGTCCAGAGAAACTGTTACCAGAAATAAAGCAAATCTGAGCTTTTTGGAAACATGATGAGATGAAACACAGTGCTGAAATATAAATCTATATCAAAGCCCTTTTTTGCCAAATAGTGTGTAGTAAACACAGCAAGAACATTGGACATTTTTCTCTGATCTGATCAATCGAAAATGTAACCTTTTGACCTTGTCAGAAAACACCAGGTGTGGCAC
Source organism: Anolis carolinensis (assembly GCF_035594765.1). Lineage (NCBI taxonomy): Eukaryota > Metazoa > Chordata > Lepidosauria > Squamata > Anolidae > Anolis > Anolis carolinensis. The sequence continues at coordinate 103,298,520 of NC_085841.1, forward strand.
AAAATCAACAGTGTTTATTCCTGTGAGAAACCATATCCTTGAGGAAACCATTCTGGCAATCTTCAGTTGTGTTTTTTCCTAGGTAGAAAATGAGAAAGTAGATAGAACTGAAGGAAACATAAATAAGAATCAAATGAAAGGTGGCTCTAGAGAAAAACCTATTTTAGTTTGCAATAGGTCTGGGACACGATGGAAATCTTCCTTCCATCAGGACATCAATAGAGCAGAAACATGACAAGTGTAGCACTAGAGTGGTTGAAAAAGTGGAATCTGAATGTCTTAAAATGGTCCAGCTAAAGTCCATATCTCAAACTGAGAAATTATAGCAAGACCTGAAATTTATTGTTAATCTGTGATCCCATCCAGTTTGACAAGAAGAGGATGTTTGTCACCAAACGTCCTTTTGCAAAATATTGATGAATGAATGGGAATCCTTTTTTGGACATACAAAACATTGGGAGTCATGTGTACATCAAGTAGTAATAATGTTAGTTAAATTTATTTCTACTCCCACTCTATAATACAATGAAATGTGGAAAAGTCAAGGTGGGAGGTGAATACTGCAGCAAGGCACTATATCCTCCACAGCAAAAAGAAGCTCTCACCATCTTTCGCATGTTAGTCCTTCAGAAGACTGAGGGAGCATATATTCTCCTTCTCCTGAGGATAAGACCCAAGCCAATGGAACTGATGTGACGACATTCTTCTTCTGCCAAGCCCCTTAATGATTTAAATCTCCAGGTTTTCAGTCTTACTACTTTGAATTTTGAGTTACTTGATGTTGTATTTGTTTTGTTTTTATAATGCAACTTGGGAAGCCTTGTTGGGACACAACAGTAGTATGTTAACTACTTTTATAAATATATCTTTTAATGCTAAACACTTTGGCTTAGTTTTATTTTTGGTTTAAATTTTTAAGGAGAGGAATGAAAATGAGTATTTTGCTGGTTCACTGACTAATTGCTTTGCATGCTTCAGACACTTTGGGCTGTGACCTTCTGTTCGAAATGACACTAGCTGCCAAGCCATGTGTGGGGAAATTCTATCTGTAGCATCTTGGTAATGTGAGAAGCAGCAAAGTATATGGTTTATTCCCTTCTGATACAGCATAATTTAAATCACACATAATCATTATGAGAAATAGCAGGGCTGCTTCCCAATTTTATTCAGAAGATTCACAGTTTTCAATGGATATTACTGCTAGATAAGTGTAGGATAAGTGTAGTTTCATTAATCAGCTGATTTCTATTTACATTCAGTGGGACATGACTAAAAATAGTCAAGAATGTCAATTCCTTTTATTTTTCAAGGATACCCATACAAGTTACAGCAATGCAATATCTTTTAGAACTTGAATTATTTATTTTGTCCGAGAGCATTTTTTCTTGGGAAATGGAGGTTCCTCCCAAGTACTTTTTTTAAAAAAAATAAGATTTCAGATTTAGAAAACCAAGAGATTTTAAATTAAGTTTAATTCAATTAAATTAAGATAATATACAGTGTGGCCTCTATATCCACATTGGTCTGTTCCTGGAGTTATTTATTTATTTATTTATTTATTTCGTGTCAAAAGCATTGTACAACAAATACATTTCAAATAATGAAAATAATAATAATAATAATAATAATAATAATAATAATAATAATAATAGAAATCACAAGCAACTAAATAGTTTTGGACCAAAAGCGGGCAACAGCAACCGCATTGTCTGTAGCTTTAAACAACTCCTCCTCCGTACATGAGGCAGGGCATTGTGGGCAAGCATACATATGCTGAGTTGTTTGTCCTGGAGTTACTGTGGATACATGAAATTACAGATAATATACCAATCAGGTCATCATCTTGATGTAGTTTTCTTGCTAGGATTTCTATTGCGAGTATGAATAATAAGGGTGAAAGGGGGCATCCCTGTCTCACACCTCATTTTTAAAAACATTTATTACCCCCCCCCCCCCCACACACACACACACTATCTAGGACAGGGGTCCCAAACTAAGACCCTTGGACCAGATGCAGTCCTTCAAGTTCATTCGCCCGGCCCCCCGCTCTAAACTTCTGACTTAGGGTCGCCTTAAGTCTGAAATGACTTGAAGGTACACAACAACAACAATCCTAATTAACTTGACTATTTCTTCAGCCAAAAGCAGGCCAACACTTCCCATTGAAATACTGTTAAGTTTACGTTAGCTAAACTTGTTCCTCATTTTAAATATTGTATTGTTCTTCAATGTTTTTGGACTACAAATAAGTTATGTGTAGTGTACATAGGAATTCATTCCTTTTTTCCCCAAACTAGTCTGCCCCCCCCCCCAACAGTCTGAGGGACCATGAGCCGGTCATCTGTTGAAAAGGTTTGAGGACGCCTGATCTAGAGAATCTCAAGGCAGTGCACAAACAAACCAGTCTAACAAATATGAAACAATTTAAATGATAAAAATAATTTTTGAAAGCTGACAAGATATTACATATTTTAACAAGTTAAACCTACAGATTAAAACCATCTGTGTCTGAGAGAGAGCTTAGTGGCACATTGCTGACTTTGCGTGAGCCCTCCTATTTTTCTGTGCCTGTGGGGGCTTGGGACAATCTGTGGGCCTGCTTTAAAAAGTCCCTAGTCCCTACTTTCTTCATTGCTATTTTAATGCATGGGTAATAAGTATATTGGTATGATGGCTTGAGTGTTGGATTATGATTCTGGGGACCAGGGTTCAAATCCCTGCTTAGCCATGGAAAGTCACTTGTTGACCTTAGCCAGATCACACACTCTCAGAAGAAAGCGAATGTAAGTCTTTTCTAATCCAAATGTGAACAGTTTCCTGTGATAGTTTTATATTGGAGTCACTATAAACCGGAAATTATTTGAAGGCACACAGCAACAAGAAGCACTCCTTACTTTCTGTCATCAGAAAGTAAAGAAGCAACAAACCTACATGCTTTTTGTTTACTGCACTAGTATTGCTGCTCTCCCTAAGTGTGCAGATAAATTTATCACGGGTTAGAGAGGTGTTCAAATATATTGAGTACAGTAAATGCTTAACCACATTCCTGTTTCTGACATAAATCCTTTGTATGATATGTCACATGTGGGGAATGTGTGGGCCTTAAAATGATGTTGTACTAAATTCCCATGATCTCTTACTGCTGGCTTTCATGGAAAAGAGCTTGCAGTTCTACACAGCCCAGGAACCAACATATCCCTTACTCTCACATTATGTAAACGCATGCCTTTTAAAAAAATCCTTATGAACTCTATCTTTGCTATGCTACCATTATTCTGCATGGTGATATTCAATCATAAATTGACACTCCAGCTTTCAAAATGAACACATCTGTTTCAGCCTTCCAAGATTATATCTGCTGAAATGGTAAGGATGCAGCCAATATTGCATTAGTCCTAATGCAACTTAAAGCGATATTGAATGATAGGCCCCAGGAGCTGACTGGGCTGTTATGGAGTTGTTGTTTTTTTTTTTGAAGAAAATGAGCACAAATAGTTGCAAATGATAGCTGATTCTGAGAAAATGAAGGAGATGACCATATTTTAAAGTGTAATCCAGATGAATCATGAGCATCCTAGTAACTTAAAGTAGGAGAGAAAATTGTAACTGAGATTTGACTGGGAAAATTGGGCAATAGGGAACTGGAAGACAAAGAGTTCAGAGGCCTCTGAAAGAGAAATTTTAAAAAAATCAATTGGGGTTATTCAGTTGTCTTACAGCTAATTATTAATATTAATAATAATACTTTATTTGTATTCTGCCCTATCTCCCCAAGGTGAATCAGGGCAGATTCCAGCATACACAAACAGAAAGGCAAACATTCAGTGCCTAGAAACAACAATACAGAGATAAAGGTAAAGCCTTCCCCTTCCGGCTCTGAGGGGTGGTGCTCATCTGTGGCTCTGGGGGCCTGCATTGTCCGTAGACACCTCCAAGGTCATGTGGCTGGCATGACTGCATGAAGCGCTGTTTACCTTCCCACTGAGGTGGTACCTACTGATCTACTCACATTTGCATGTTTTCAAACTGCTTGGTTGGCAGAAGCTGGGACAAACAGCGGGAGCTCACCTGAACCACCGACCTTCTGGTCAACAAGTTCAGCAGCTCAGCGGTTTAACCCGTTTCGCCACTGTAGCCCCTAATGTTGGGTATAAGTTATTTAGCATTTGAGCAATAAATGTTAGGAATTCATGTTTACGATAATCATAAGTTTAGTGTTTGCAGATTTTAAAAAACCCCAAACAAACACATGATTCCTATAAAGTATAAGTAATACTTGCTTGATATTTAAAGGTGAGGGAGAAGAACCAGGGTAGCCCTGGCACACATGAGATAGGTAGGTGTTAAGACGTTTTGAAAAGCATTGCCCTTCTATAAGGACATCTAAAACTGGATATGGTATAATATCCAAAGAAGATTCACAATGTCAACACTACTTTCAAAGGTGAAGCCAAACGCATCCGTTACCTAGGAAGACCCAAATAAATGTTTTTAAAGGTCAGAAACCAACAGCAGAATCTATTACTACGTGAAGTGTTGTAGAATGAGCTGGAAAAATAGTGGGTACTTGCAGACAAGGATTTTACCAAAATTGACCATGATGTGCTTACAGACAAACTTAGGCTAAACAGATCACTGGGTTTTTAATTGATTAATGGACCAAACCGAAAGGGTATTCACAGTGGAGAAATGTTATTAGTGGCAGGTCTCAGGGTTCATTCTTATATCTAGTGTTTAATATCTTTATACATGACTTGGATGATAAAATAGAAGACATGCTTACCAAAATTCAAAAGGCTGCTGAACAAGGAGAGATAGCTGATACCCCAAAGGATAAGATCAGAATTGAAAATGGCCTTGATAGATTGGAGTGCTGGGCCATAAGTGATAAAATGAATTTCAGTAGGGATAAATATAAGGGACTAGACTGTGGCAGGAAGAGATGAAATACATACATGTAGAATAGGTGTCACTGAAAGCAGTATATATATATTGAAAGCAGTTAATGTGAAAAGGATCTAGGGTTTTGTTTTTGTTTTTTTTGGTCTTTTTTTGTAGACAAGTCACAGTGTGGTGCAGTGGCAAAAACAACAAGGGTACTGACAAGCTGGAACGTGTCTAGAGGAAGGCAACCAAGATTAACAATTCCTATGAAAAACAGCTAGCTGCCTATGTTTAGCCTGGAAAAAGGAAGATTAATGGTGATACGATAACCATCTTTAAATTTTGGAAGGTATATTAGTTAGAGGATGAAGTGGGTTCGTTTTCTCCTTTGCAAGGGACCAGAACATATTATAAGAACTGGAGCTCCACCTAAACATTGGAGAAACATACTGACCATTAGAGTTATTTGACAGTGGAACAGATTGCCTTGGAAAGTGATGGATTCTCCTTCATTTGAGGATTTTGAACAGAGATTGGATGACTAACTGTCTGGCGTGCCTTGTATGTTGCTGCCTGGCAGAGGTTAGACCAGATGGCCCTTGTAATCCCTTCCAGCTCTAACAGTCTGAGATTTGTATCTGATGTGTGCCAAGTTATTTTATCTACTTCCTCCACAATGTGTTAAATCTCTAGAGTTGGCACTATAAAAGAAAGGATGTCTACTCCAAAAACTGTTACACTAAATGCTAAATATCCTATAACAGTGTCAGAAAGAAGACCATGCTATGATTACACATACATCTCATATATCTAATTTTGAGCCTAAAGGTTTAGCTTTAGAAACAAATACTATGGAACAGCCTCATTTCTTCACTTCCTGTTCTTCTAGTGCTGTGATCATATTGGAAAAATAAAAGCAGTAAGATTTGTTTATGACGTTGTTCCAGGGAACTCTCCTTAACAAAGATTTTGGTTATGTAGTGAGCATGGGACATTTGCTTGGTTGACATGGTTAATAACATAACAGTGCATGCATTTATGAAAACAGATTGAAAGCCATGGTTGCTGGCCCAATACTTTCCTCCCTGAGCTGTTGGTAGCAAAACCTTCTCCCCCTCAATGCACCCAATCATAATGTTCAATGTGCTGAACCTATTTGGGCGTCTAGATTCAGCACCTTGGACAGTTCTTTTTAATGTTTTGTTTTAAACACCCACGCAGAGTCACTGTCCCACTGACTTCAGGGTTACCAACCCTTTCTGGATTGATCATGAGTCACAATTTATTTAATTGGCAGAACTGTAAAGGAAATTGCCTCACAGTATCTTCCCACACTTTTCCTGGATGTTGCTATTCTTACTACTGTGTCATTTTGTGAGCATTAAAAATACCAATTAATTTTTTTAAATAGAAACAATGTGTACTAGTAAAGTTCATGACTGGCCTTGTGAAACAAAGTAAGTGCTTCAGAAGACACTTTGAAAGCAAGATTTATCGAGGCTTATTTTTCTGTCTAATATTTTTCTGAGTGCAGATAAATGGCCCCTTGGAGAGATATAAACTAACAATGGCTTTGCTATCCAGCCAAAAGGGCATCTTCCTTAATACATTTCAAAAGAGTCATCTTCCAGTAGCTCCAGCTCTTACTCTCTTCTTTGGCAGAATAAACAGCTTTTCAGGCAGCCTTAACAATCTGTTAAGTGTGGAATAGTTACCTCCCAACATTAAATAATAAATAGATTCTTCTTTTTTGTTGTTCTTTTAAAGAATTAGATCAAAGTTTTTATTGCCTCCTTCAACCAGGTGCCTTTGCCAAGATTTAGCAATATAGACTAGAGGATATGGGGTTTATGATACAGTATTTGCCATCATGTACAAATAGGTAGAATTCTGCCAAATATTTGCCTATAGGAACCAGCAATTCAGTAAGAGAATCCAACTCACTGGAAAATTGTTACATTATTTATATTTCTTATATTTCTTTCTATTCTGTCCTGTTCTGGATTATTATTTTTCCCAGCAGCAGTGGCTTCATTTTTGTTTTATTCAATTGGATGAAACTTCATCTACATTTATTAGATGAACTTTATTATCCCATTTATTGCATCCACCAAATTGCAGTGAGTAGAACATTGCAGTACCATGTGGTCAGTTTTGTCCCTTTTCCATCCAGCTCTTTATGTCTCAGTCCATTTTGGCTTTCTGAGTATGAACAATACTGTTCTCTAGGGGTCAACTATGAACCAGGCTATATCCTGCTTAGCTTCCTAAATCAAGTTAGTATGGTGTGTGCATGGTAGTGCAGTGCTTTCTTGTAAATGCCTGCTTGTGTGATGAAGGGGATGTGAGATGGCATTGACCTCATCCACCAAGGCATATACTCTTCCCCTTGAAATATTGCAAGCCCTAAGGCCAAAGGTTACCCATCTTTGGTTTGTTGTAAATTTATGTAGGTGAACTTACATAGGCCAGTATTTCTGGACAAATTACAATGAAAAACCCCAAAGGCTTGTAATGATAGTTAAAACCAAAAAGGGGCTGATCTCTATATGAATTGACATGCTAGAGCTGTAGACTGAAAACGTGCCTAATTGAGCTCCGGTATCTTTGTTGTTTTTATGTTTTAAAGTTTTAAAGTTCTCCTTATTTTATTTTACCACATCCCTCCCAACTCATCTTTGCCTTTGCAAATGGGGAATAAGAAAAACAAAAAGAAACGGACAAGGACAAGCCCAGAGACACTAAAACATCAAAAACAACTCAACAAACCTTCTAAACAACTCAAGATATCTGCTGCAACTGAGCTTGGCGTCAGCCCAGGTTTACTCCCTCGGCTGAAACACACCAAACAGCCAAGAATGGAAGATTGTTTTGCATGGAAAGGAGATGTAAGTAAAACAAATATCCTTCCTACGGCTAATAGATTTGAAATCCTGGAAAGAGAAGCTCAGCTAGATCAGGGAGTTGAACAGATATTGGAATCTCCCTTGTCTACCAGAGAGGAGCTTAAAGGAGCCCACGATCATGAATTAAGATCCTCGCAGGTGCCACCACTGTTCGCATTTAGCCCAGATACTTGCTGTATGGATCCTGAAATAAAGCCTCAAACTAAAACAAGAGAAAATACAACAGAGTTTATGGCAAAACAATACCTGATCACAGCACAAACTCTAATTTCAATATTTGAACAGCTATCAGGATTAAAAGACAAGCTGAATGAGTTAAAAAGTGATATGGATACCCTCATGCAAAAACATGTCTCCAGACCTGTTATTACTACCTGCATTGCTTGTGGAGTAGATGTGCATGAGCCTCATATCTATCCTCAATGTGCTGAGAATGAGAAATTGGTTAAAGAAAATAAGACACTGGATAAAAAGTTACAGACCCAAAAGAACCACCATCTAACATCTAAGCTGCAACAAGAAACTGCAATAGCCAAAGAAATGGAACATGGGAGCTTTAAGATGGCCAGTGGGAGGGTGCCTACCACTGCAGCAGGCCTTCCCTGGCCTTCATTGGAGGACCTGTGTGGCAACTCTGGGGTCTGCACCCAGGAGTGTTTGTTTGGCGACTCCTGTCCTCTTGGTCGGAGTTTGGATGGCTTTTGCCCGTGGTCTGGCTGGGGGGACAGGGTGGAACCGGCGGGGTCCTTGAACATCACCGAGATCTTGGACAGGGGACCGGAGTGGCTCAAGCAGCCCCAGAGCCTGGACACCCGCCACCAGCGCCATTGCCTTTCCTTATCAGCAAGACAGGCCCTGGATTGCACCTCAAAGATGGCGCCCAGCTTTGCAGATGCCGAGAGAGTTTTGTCTCCCCCTCCATCAAATCCCTGCAAGCAAGTGCGCAGGCGCAGATGGCGCCCAAGAAGAACAAGGCAACAACCTTCTGCCTTATGCTCTGCCCCTAGCACAGCTATTCTCGAGGACCCCACTTCAATACCTAGAGCTATAACAGCTGGAAGCACCTCCAGTGTTCAGCTGAAGAAAGATACATCGAAAGGCCAGCAGGGCAAGGGTGAAACGCAGCAGTCTCGGAAGCACAGAGTTCCTCCAGTCTATATGTCTAGGACTTTCTGGGGAACCGGGCAAGTCTAAGCAGCGGACCTGGTTTGTATTACAGAGACCTGGATCCGTGAGGGTGATAACATTCCCTCACATGAACGGACACCTCCAGGCTTCCAGATATTTCAACAGCCACGGAGTGAGGGTCGGGGTGGAGGGGTAGCAATACTCTCCCGTGATTATTTTACCATTAAAGTTATTCTAACTCCAAAGATAGCCGGTATTGAGTGTGTTGGTGTGGTCCTGGCTAGCAGGGAATCCCTAGCCATTCTTATAGTTTACTGCACGCCTGGGTCTCTGGGAGAGAGTCTGCTTAATTTATTAGATCTTGTGGCGGACTGGGTTCTGAAGTTCCCCAGACTTATTGTTCTGGGTGACTTTAATGTACATGTCGAGGCACTGCCATCTTCATCTGTGACTAAGGACCTAGTACCAACCTTTGAAGCTCTGGGGCTCTCACTACTCAAGACTCGCCCTACTCATTGGGCCGGCCACACACTGGACTTGATTTTTAATATTGGAGTACGAACATCTCTATCCGCGGTAATTGATGTTCCCTGGTTTGATCACGCTGTCCTGAGGGCCCGGATTGAGATTCCATCTCCTCCTCCCCACCTTGGGAAACCATTCTTTGCTCGGTCTAGGAAACTCATGGAACTTGCTAGGTTCTTGAATGCCCTTAAGGGCCTGGGAACTGTGTTGACACTCTCAATGAGCTAGTAAACACCTGGAATGTCAGTTTGTTGGCTGCCTTGGATGAGATTGCTCCCAGATGCCTCCTTCGCCCTTGCCGGAATCGCTCCCCTTGGTACACTAATGAGCTATGGACGATGAAGCAAGCATGAAAGCAGCTGGAACGCCAGTGGCGACGGAAACCCGACGAGGTGTCGGTGTCCGCTTTCAAGGCTTTTCGCAGGTCCTACGAATCAGCCGTTAAGGACACTAAAAAATCTTACAATTCCTCCTTAATAGCCTCTGCTAGATCGCGCCCAGCACAATTATTCAAAATCGTTTGTGCTTTGATCAGTCCGGCTCCTTCAGTCCAAAACCCAGCAACCACGGCTCTTACAGCAGTGGCATTCCAGAAGTTTTTCACTGATAAAATCACTGTGCTTCGGCAGGAACTGCCCCCTACAGTTGATACCTTGAGAGAGCTCGAGACTTTGTGGCTGCTTAGTGGGCCTATCTTTGACTGATTTACTCCGCTTGACAGGGAAGATGTCACTAGAATCCTGGCTGTTGCAAAACCAACCACCTGTTCCCTTGATCCGTGCCCCTCTTGGTTGGTGAAGAGCTGCCTGGAAGGTCTACTTGATCTGTTGAGTAATATAATCAATGGCTGTCTTGAACAGGGGTCTTCCCGGACAACCTAAAAGAGGCAAGGGTTCGTCCCTTGCTAAATAAGCCTAGTTTGGATCCCATGATCCTTGCTAATTACCATCCTGTCTCTAACCTTCCATTCTTAGGTAAGATGATAGAGCGGGCTGTACTGGGACAATTGCAACAATTTTTGAATGATACAGCCGGCCTGGACCCTTTCCAATCAGGGTTCCGTCCTGGCTATGGGACGGAGACAGTCCTGGTTGCCATTACAGATGAACTTAGTCGCCAGTCTGATAGCGGTGGATCAGCGCTACTGGTACTTCTTGACCTTACCGCAGCGTTTGACACCGCTGACTATGATCTAATGATTCACCGTCTTGCCATGTCCGGAGTTCACGGTTAGGCCCTCAATTGGTTCAACTAATTTCTCCGAAACCGGAGCCAATGCGTGGAGTATATGGATCAAGTCTCTGAAAGATCTCCCCTCCTATGTGGGGTACCCCAAGATGCAATTCTCTCCCCTCTGTTTTTTAACATCTACGTTAGACCCCTTGCTAGTTTGGCTCAGAGTTTCGGCCTAGATTGCTATCAATATGCGGACGACACCCAAATCCTTCTGCGCCTGGAGCCTGGAGCAACGTCAATACCAGACAATTTCACCCTATGTCTGGAGGCTCTGTCGAACTGGCTACGTGCTAGTAGACTGAAGGTGAACCTGGCGAAGACTGAGATTCTCTGGCATGGCTGCTCGATTGGTTTGACACTTTTGCTACCCACCTTCGATGGTGCTGCCCTATCTCCTTCACCTACCGTTAAGAGCTTTTTCCATCTACGTCAAGTGAGGCAGTTGGCACCCTATCTATCTGTTGAGGCTCTGGCAACAGTCATCCATGCCACGGTCATGTCTAGGCTGGACTATTGCAACGCCCTGTATGTTGGCTTTCTGATGTCTACGACCCGAAAGCTCCGTATTGTTCAGAATGCGGCAACTAGGCTACTCACAAGAACACCCATGAAATGCCACATAACACCAGTCCTGCAGCATTTGCATTGGCTTCCAACTGATTGCCGTGATTTATATAAGATGCTAGTTCTGTCCTTTAAAATTCTTTACGGCCAGGGCCCATCATACCTTAGGGATCATCTCTCCTTCTCCCATCATCGGAGGTCACAACGACCATCCCAACGCGACTTACTTTATGTACCGGGTCCTAGAGAAGTGCACTTGGAAAGGACCAGACGCAGAGCTTTTTCTATTTCTGCCCCTGCCTTATGGAATGCCTTGCCGCCCTATATGAGAGCCATGCGTGAGTTAGGGCCTTTTACCCTAGCACTTAAGACCTGGCTTTTTACTAGAGCTTTTGATCTATGTTAATTTTATCAATATTTGTATGTATGTATTTTTATCCTTTACAATTTAGCTTGTAAATTGCCTAGAGCATCTTGGATGGAGGGCGATTAATAAGTAATTAAATGATGATGATGATGATGATGATATGCTAGAGCTGTAGATTGAAAACTGGACATGACTCCTATACTTTTAATGGTTGGGTTAAAGTGGGAATTTAGGCACGTGTTTCTTGTCATGCAAGGAGATAATAAACAACACCTGCAGAAATTCCCCCTTTAAAATTGGGCCCAGCTCCAAAACTTCTCCTTATGTTTGTATAATGCAAATAACAGCTATTCCAAAATTTTAAAAATACAGTAATCACAAATACTTTTTCTCCCAAGCATTTCCAATGAGGAATACTGAACCTGCATGTGATTTGTGCCTTTTGTGATGATGAAGAGATAACAGATTGAGGCAATGACAAAAGTGTGGATGGAAGGAGAGTATGATTTATATTACAAGCAAACAGCATGTATCATATGTTGAAAGTGGCTAATTGAGTTACTTCTGGAAAATGGGGAAAGCAAAGAATTCCCTTAAAAATTGTGATACATCCAGTTGGGTAGACCTTGGAATTATAATTAACTAATGAATTAAATTTTCTCAGGCTCTGGTAGTTTCTAGGTAAATGTATACTTTTTCCCAAGATTATGAAATTGACTTATGAGTAATAAAATTGAGACTGACAGCTTAATTCCAAACCTGAAATCAGATGCCCCATTAAAAACAATTCTAGAATGGAGGAAAATCTGCTCCAGTCTATAGTTATTGATTCCAATATACACAGATTGCTTACAGTATGGAAAATGAAAATAGGCATTAGCTACTTAATGTTGTTTAATGGACATTTCAAGGAAATCTATTATAATCTTTATGGGACTGTGGCATTCTGAATAAAGATTTTTTAACTGAATTTATCTTTACATGAAATTGCATTTTCCTAAACTCTTCCTCTTCCCCTAATTGTTTCGGAAATTGAATATGGAAACTGTATGTCCCATTTTATTATAATTTTCCAGGTATTACAGATATTTCTTTATGAATACAGATTAATCTCACCTCTGTGGGTTAACAATTAACACATCATCATTTCATATTGCACCAGTATTCCCAAGGCAGACAAAACCTCTGACATCTTTTCACAAATCTAGCTCCCAGTTCCTTTGTGTGAAAATTCAAAAGCATTTTTATGAAAGCAGAAGAATCCTGTTAATAATTGCAAATACTTAGAGATACATAGTCACTTGCAGTAATTTAAGATGTATTAACATCCTGGCTCTTTTTCTATGGGACCATAGGAAAAGAATCACTGCATTTTCTAAGTAAAACAAAGAATGTGAAGAAGCATCTAGGAATCATGATTCTACTCTGAACAAGGCTTTGTTTTCTTGAGAAAATATAGTTGAATGAAATTGGAAGTAGGTTTTCCCCTCACTTCCAGTTGTTATATTTGACTGCATTTCAGTAACAGATGGATTCAGCCATGGGATCCAGAGGCAGAAATTGAGCCCCAGACCTACCAAAGTTGCCCTTCCCACTAAAAACACAATGGTTAGATAAACTGGAAAGAATGTGTTCGGATGTTGAAGTGGTGGTGGTGGTTATGAGCAGGGTCATTGTAATGACATATCATTGAGTGTGCTTCCCTCAGCTCAATTCATAAGAGAACAGAGCACTTTCCCCCCAAAATCCATAAAGAATAATATCATTTTTGGCCAAAGCAATTGCACCAAAAACACATCATGCAAGCTTTTGAAGTTTCCATGGCTTTTTCATGAAGCAAAAGATTTAAAAAACATACAGGATAAAAAAAAAGATACAGTATTGGAATCACTGGTTTACATTATATATTATATGTTATCTCTACTGTAATTCTGTTGGTCTGAAAGGATTACAATGCAGGTAGAGGCCTCTCCCCTTTCTTTGCTCATGTGGGAACTGAAAGAAAAGATAGCATTTTAAAAACTTCATAGCAGTAGTAAAAAAAACCTGCCCTTGCATCTAGGGTATCTCTGTCCCTTGTGAAGTCACGGGCCCCTTAATTTTGTCTGCTTAGTAGTATCTCAAGCCTAGGGGAATATCTACACTGACTATTTATTTAATACAGCATGAAGTCAGCTTGAAAGCATAGCATTTGAGGACAGCCTCTGCGGGATATATAAATACCATTCAGGCTCTGAATTTAATCATCCACACTCCAAAACAGCTTTCTTCTATGCCATTTCAAAACTAACCTAAGTGGCTCATTTAGATGTGCCCTAGGTCTGAGAAGATGTAAGTTTTAGTAGGGCCAACCACTAAAGCCAAAATTGGTGTGCCATTCTCTTCTCATATACAGAAGGTAACTGTAATGACAGTTCAAACTTACTTTAACATTTAAAATAAGATACTGTTCACTTCCATACTTAGGCAACAGACTGTTTACTTGGGATAAGGTTGTGTTATGTTGTGTGGCATACTCAGCTGTGTCCTTCCACAGTGAGAGAGCTAAGAGGTCGCTATCACTTATACACATCGCTCCCATTATTATGATTTTGCTGCCCAATTTTGCCTAATGGTAGGGCCACATTTATGTGTTGGAGCCCTTGGTGGCACCATGGGTTAAATCCTTGTGCTGGTAGGACTACTGACCGAAAGGTTGGCGGTTCAAATCCAGAGAGCGGGATGAGCTCCCGTCTGTCGCTCTAGCTCCCAATGCAGGGACATGAGAGAAGCCTCCCACAGGATAGTAATACATCGAACATCTGGGCATTCCCTGGGCAACGTTCTTGCAGGCGGCCAGTTCTCTAACACCAGTATCGACATACAGTTTCTCAAGTTGCTCCTGACATGGAAAAAAAAATATGTGTTCAGGTACCAATTTGCTTGGAATGCTGTCATGAAAACATTCAGGGAATATTGTGAACTAGAGTGGTAAGTGTTCCAGTTTGGGTTGAGACAACCACAGACAAATCATATCTCTTTTATCTTTGCAAATTAAAGAACTACAGTACAACCTCCTTATCCACAGATATAATATCAATTTTCATTAATCAATGCTTCAAAAAGTATTTCTGCAAAGAAATATTGTGGACCAATCTAGTCCTCCAGCATCTGTCTTATTATGTGAATTATTATGTGACTTTCTCTGAATTATGCTATGTGCTATCCTAGTTTAAGAATAGCATTCAAAAGCATTAGATTAATAATCCAAATAATAGTCTCTTAATCAAGATACATGATCAGCTCAGAGAGTGTGTTTCTATCTGATACAACAGCTGAGGAAATATTTTCATCTTTGAAATTAGATCTTGACTGCGAAGTAATAGCTTTCATTTGGCAGAATGACTAGAGCTTGCAGCATTTTCCCTGGCTCTCTTCAGAGTGTTTATAGTTTGTTATTCACTTTGCAAATAAAATAATTTTTAACTTGGAAGAGAATTGTTTGTATCTTGCAACTTAATGCATTGAACAAGCAGTTCAATAGAATTCCCTTAAGAGATTCACTTCTATGTTTAGCATCACAATTAGTGGGCTTAACATATCCACTAGGGACAGATGCCCATCGTATGGTGGGTTGTGAGCTTGGGGAAAAAAATAAGATGTTGCTGGCCTTCATTACAACCAGTATTTGTTTTCACAGATTCTGACTAGGACCCTGTCATTATTATTTTGTGTATGTCTGTTTTTGGTTGCTGCAGAGGTTGGTAATCCCTCCCTCCCTCCTCAGTAACCAAAGCCCTCCTAGATCCACCACTGCACCCATCCATGTACAGCTATTTCGTGCCTAGTGGAGAAAATCAAACCAGCTCGCTATGTCTCCATAGATAGATGTGAAATTATTGCATCCATGATGTAATTGTGTGACATCTGGCTGACATTTCTCAAATCTCTCACTGCTGTCACGAGATGCAAAATGGTCATGAGGAGGGAGGTTCAGTGGGTCTGCAGTAAGTCTGGGTTTACAAACCCCATATGAGCACATGGGGCAGGAGCATATGAAGATGCCAGATATTTCCAGCTGTTCCTCCACCATCGTGTTACATTTCATCAGCCATACTATTCAGTAAGCTAATCTTCAGCGTTACATTCTTAAGGCAAAATGGACAGGGAATTCTTTAATAAAAACAATATTAAATATAGATAGCATTGGAGAGATACCTTGTTTCAGGGAGGAGCTTCCTTTATATCAAAATCACCCAATAGGTTGAAGTAATTATAGGACAGTCAATAATTACAAAGCCCCATCATCCACTGATTCAATATGGATGGTTTTATGTACCCATGCTTCAAAAAAAGTATTTTTGAGCTTCTCTGGGTGTGATTCTATGGTGTGATTCCCACCAAAGAAATGTTAAGATATAGTTTGCTATTATCCATGGACTCAGCTATCCAAGTGTGTATGTATCTTGGAACATATCCCAGGCATATAACAGGAATCATACAGTACATATTTATATCAGATATCTGCTGGAAAGCAAACTTGGCCAAGAGTACAAAGTCCAACAAATTCCTCACTTGCCTTGCAGATAATTTTATGGTCCAGAAGGTAGAAGAGGCAACAAGGGGATCGGCTACTCTTGATCTCATTCTAACAAACGCGGAGGACCTGATCAATTCAGTCAAAGTGGTCGGATCCTTAGGGGCAAGCAACCATGTGCTCCTGCAGTTTGCTATACAAAGGAAGGCCAAAACGAAGACAAGTCAAACCCGCATTCTGGACTTTAGGAGAGCTGACTTCCAAAAAATGATGGAAATACTGAGCAGCATTCCATGGACGCCAATACTAAAAGACAAGGGAGTTAAGGATGGATGGGAGTTTTTCAGAAGTGAAATACTCAAGGCGCAAATGCAAACAGTGCCAACAAAGAATAAAAATAAGTCAAGTGGAAAGAAGCCAGAATGGATGTCCAAAGAACTTCTAACTGGTCTAAGACTAAAAAAAGACATGCACAAGAAGTGGAAAAAGGGAGAAATCACCAAAGAAGAATTCAAACAAATAGCCAACTCCTGTAGGGAAAAGGTTCGCAAGGCTGAAGTGCAAAATGAACTCAGGCTTGCCAGAGACATTAAAAACAATAAAAAGGGCTTCTTTGTTTACGTCGGTAGGAAAAGGAAGAACAAGGAGGCGATAGGGCCTCTGCGAGGAGAAGATGGGGTAATGCTGACAGGGGATAGGGAAAAGGCAGAACTATTTAATGCTTTCTTTGCCTCAGTCTTCTCACAAAAAGAAAGCCATCTTCAACCTCAGCAACATGGAGTGGATGAAGGATTGGGGGAAATCCAACCCCAAATAGGGAAAGAAGTCATCCAGGAATATCTGGCTGCTCTAAATGAATTCAAGTCTCCAGGGCCGGATCAACTACACCCAAGAGTATTGAAGGAACTAGCAGAAGTTATTTCGGAACCACTAGCAATCATTTTTGAGAATTCTTGGAGAATGGGAGAAGTCCCAGCAGATTGGAGGAGGGCGAATGTGGTCCCTATCTTCAAGAAGGGAAAAAAGGACGACCCAAACATTTACCGTCTGCTTAGCCTCACGTCGATACCAAGCAAGATTCTGGAAAAGATCGTCAAGGAAGTGGTCTGCAAACACTTAGGAACAAATGCGGTCATTGCCAATAGTCAACATGGATTTACCAAAAACAAATCATGCTAGACTAATCTGATCTCTTTTTTCGATAGAGTTACAAGCTGGGTAGATGTGGGAAATGCCGTGAATGTAGCCTATCTGGATTTCAGTAAGGCCTTCGACAAGGTCCCCCATGACAAACAAGCTAGTCAAATGTGGGCTAGGCAAAACTACGGTTAGGTGGATCTGTAATTGGTTAAGTGAACAAACAAACCCAAAGGGTGCTCACCAATGCTTCATCTTCATCCTGGAAAGAAGTCATGAGTGGAGTGCCGCAGGGTTACGTCCTGGGCCCGGTTCTGTTTAACATCTTTATTAATGACTCAAATGAAGGGTTAGAAGGCATGATCATCAAGTTTGCAGATGACACCAAATTGGGAGGCCAACACTCCAGATAGCCAGTTGGGATAGCCAACACTCCAGAAGACAGGGGCAGAATTCAAAACAATCTTGACAGATTAGAGAGATGGACCGAAACTAACAAAATGAAGTTCAACAGGGACAAATGCAAGATACTTCACTTCGGCAGAAAAAATGAAATGCAAAGATACAGAATGGGGGATGCCTGGCTCGACAGCAGTACGTGTGAAAAAGATCTTGGAGTCCTCGTGGACAACAAGTTAAACATGAACCTCCAATGTGATGCGGCGGCGAAAAAAGCCAACGGGATTTTGGCCTGCATAAATAGGAGTATAGTGTCTCGATCCAGGGAAGTCATGCTACCCCTCTATTCTGCCTTGGTCAGACCACACCTGGAATACTGTGTCCAATTCTGGGCACCGCAATTGAAGGGAGATGTTGACAAGCTGGAAAGCGTCCAGAGGGGGGCGACTAAAATGATTAAGGGTCTGGAGAACAAGCCCTATAAGGAGCTGCTTAAAGAGCTGGCCATGTTTAGCCTGCAGAAGAGGAGGCTGAGAGGAGACATGATAGCCATGTACAAATATGTGAGGGGAAATCATAGGGAGGAGGGAGCAAGCTTGTTTTCCGCTGCCCTGCAGACTAGGACGCGGAACACTGGCTTCAAACTACAGGAAAGGAGATTCCACCTGAACATTAGGAAGAACTCCCTCACTGAGAGCGGTTCAGCACTGGAACTCTCTGCCGCAGAGTGTGGTGGAGTCTCTTTCTTTGGAGGCTTTTAAGCAGAGGCTGGATGGCCATCTGTCGGGGGTGCTTTGAATGAGATTTTCCTGCTTCTTGCAGGGGGTTGGACTGGATGGCCCGTGGGGTCTCTTCCAACCCTACGATTCTATGATTCTATATTAGTAAATAGGACAAAATTACATTATCAGAATATATTATGTACCTGGTAGAACATTTAAAGATTTCTTCTAATGTAAGTTGACTTGCCTTCATATGATGCTCAACTAGGACTGAAAGCTAGATATGAAATAACAGTATTTCCCCTCTAAGAGGGCTAGTAATTGCCTTCACAGATCCTGCCTGTTGAGTTTGACAGTGGTGGATTGAATGGACAACTGGTGCCTTATAGACTAAAGAAGTGGCCCAAATCCAGCACCACAAATGTATTACCATATCAATTGTGGTGCAAGTTGCAGTACTTTCCCATTGGGTAGCTGTTTTTAAGGGAATTATTTGTAGAGGAAGAAAGATGCTAGAGTGAGCAGGAGCAGAAAGGGGATCAAGTTTGCAATGCACCTTTTTAATGCTATCAATTATTTATGTTGCAAAAAGGTCTGTGTCCGTTCTGTGTCTCACTTTTGCTTCTTACCTCCATATCCCCCAGCTGTTGTTTTAATAATTGCCTGCATCTGGAGCATTCTGACATCTAGAGCTGCTTAAATTAAAATTATTTGACTTTTAATTTCTCATCTTTCCTAGTAATGTATTAAACAAGAGAGACAACATCCATTTATTTTGAAAGTAAAAGAAAGGCTCTCTGATCTTCTACTCAGTAATAGATCAGAAGAAGAAAAATGAGACAGTTTCAAAAATGTCTGATTAACCCACTTTGTGCCAAACCTTTTAACACTTGACATTTGTGCAGAGGGAAGTAAACTGTTTTCTTTAGTTGCTAAAGCAGAAATTAAAGGAAACTCACAGTGTGCCTTCTTTGCAGGATTTCCATCTGAACTTTTTTGGAGAATTATCTTTCTCTTCGGTTTTTCTCTTTTCCTTTGGCCACCTGGTGTGTTTATTTCCAGCAATTATGAGACAAGCATGCTCACTAACAAGGGATCTTCCCCCTTAAATGTCTGTCTCTTCATACTTAGCCTCAGTCAGCATGACACTGCTTCTATCTTGCCCCATGGGTGAGTCATGAAATGAACTCTCCTGAAAACTTCCTTTATTATTTATGATTCTGAAATTTTCCAAAACAGCTTTCTTTGACATATCTGTGCATATGCCATTGCTTTTTTAAAAAAGCCTTTACAGGCAGTCCCCAAGTTACAAACAAAGTTGGTTCTGTAGGTTTCTTCTTTAAGCGGAATTTGTATTTAAGTTGGAACAGGGACACAAATTTAAAGTGAACTCCAGCCATATATATGCTACCCTATACTATCCAAAGCATGCGTGTGTGTGCGGGTGTGTGCATACTTTGAATAGCATAGGGAAGGGTTAACACCCTTGTGGTGTTTGTTTTCCTGTCTGTTCAGAAGATTTCACCTCACTTTCTGCCTTGTGATAATTGGATTTTGAAAAAAATGGCTTGTTGTGAAAACAAGAGTCGGAGATAAAGCTTCAGTGGAGACACCTTTTCCCCATGATAACTCTTTCAGGAGTGAATTTCCCTTCCAAGGGGTAGATTTCTTTCACTTTCTGTTGTCTCACTTCCATTCTTAACTATGAATCATTTGCAAGTCACATGTTTGTAACTTGGGAATTTGGAATTTTAATATTGAGAACATAGATTGTTCTGTTCTATTAATTTAACTCCAGGGAGGGTAAAAGTATCAAGTCACTGATTGCATGCAGCCTCCAACTTTCTTTTTTCTGGCTCTCAGGCCACTCCTCCCAACTTTTTCAGGTAAAAATTGTTCAAGAAATGGTGTAAATACTTTCCTCACCACTGTCCAAAGGTCAATTGTTCAAAGGAATAAACCAGAATGGTTATTGCTAATGTGTTATATTGTATAAATATACAATATTTGAATATATGACATTGAATATTGCCAAGCTATTAGCCGCTCTGAGTCCCCTTCGGGGTGAAATATAGCAGACTAGAAATATAGTAAATAAATAATCCCAATCATGTTGTCAAAGGCTTTCATGGCTGGAATCACTGGGTTGCTGTGTGTTTTCCGGGCTGTATGGCCATGTTCTAGAAGTATTCTCTTTTGATGTTTCACCCACATCTATGGCAGGCATCCTCAGAGGTTGTGAAGTATATACTATAGATGTGGGTGAAATGTCAGGAGAGAAAGCTCCCAGAACATGACCATACAGCTTGGCAAACGCGCAACAACCCTTCAATCCCAATCATGATCAGAAAGGACTTCAAATGTTATATGGCGACAAAATGTGGCTTCTACCTGAAATCCAGTTACTCATTCCTAACCTAAGTTATTATGTGGTGTAAGAGAGTGTGTGTGTATAAAGTGGTATGTTGTAGTGTACAGTTTATATGACTAGCTAAACAAGCTACTATATGAATGAAATTTTGTTGACATACCCAGATATTAAATATACTTGATTGTATATGTCCAATGAGTTTGGATCAATTTTGAAGAAAAACAAACTTCTGTCAAGGCCCTATCATTCTTTTTTATGTGAGAGAGATCTATAAAAGGACAGGAAATTGAAAGATCATGGCATTTCTAATGAGGAAAATGAAATTTACTAGAACTTTTCTTATTCTCTTGTGTTCATAGTAAAACTCCTGTAGTCAGAGGCCATAATCTTAGAAGACAAAAGCAGGTTTATTTCTTATTATATGGTTGTATCTCCTCTTACCTCTCTTCATTAGTTGTGATAGCAAGAGATGATGGGTGTTGCACTCCAATAACATCTGGGAAACCACACGTTTCTTACATTTTCCAACTTTCCAACACATGTGGCCAGGCAACATCCGTGTGTTAACAAGATGGCAAAAGGTATTAATAAGAAAGAATAGATAAACTTGAAGAAGCTGCACCATTTTATTATTGCTTGAGCCTACTGGCTCAAGCAACAATAAATTTACTTTGCAGCAGTAGATAGACATTGAGGACAAACAGGGAAAGGGGGAAGAAGAGCAAGAAACAGGGTGCATTTACACTGTAGACTTAATGCAGTTACACAGTACTTTAACTGTCATGGCTCAATGCTATGGAAACCTGGGTTTGTGGTTTGGTGAGGCACCAGCACTCTTTGGAAAATTTGTACCTTGGAAAATTACCAAAGGATAGGCAGTTTTTCTGTCCAGCCTTCCCAGAGCATCCTCATTCCAAAGAGCCACCCTGAAACTGGCAAAGGACAAATAGGTTTCTCAGGCCTAGCAGCTTTGCTTTCTTGCTAACAAAGACATTACACAAGAGCAGTGTGCCAGTAAATTTCTAGCCTATATCATTCAGCATAAATAGAAAAACGTTTATGATGGCATTACCCTAGAATACTTCCAAGGGGTCTCTGTGATACTATAATTCTGGTGCTGTTTTGACAATGTAAAAATAGCGACTTTTCCTCATCCAGCTTAGTTGAATTTCTCACTCCCATTTCACACATTTTTGGCTCACAAAATAGCACAGGCAATCTTGCATGAATTGATTACTCATATATTACACTTCTCAGATGAGTATGCCATTTCTATAAACAATATTTGCCAAGCAACAATCACTAGTATGATCAACTGTCTCAGAGGTGGTTTTCTAGGAAACACTGAGGCTGAAAAAAAGCTGTGAATATATTGTTATTATTTGCCAGCATAATAAAAGATAAACACCAGTGGTTCATGTGATTTGGGATCCAGAGGTAAGGACAGCTAGAAACTAAGAGGTTACTATGCGTTGAGTCTGTGTAATTATTTGCTTTTCTTTTAAAATAAAATTTAAAATGCAGACCATGAAGAACAGAAAGAACTTATGTAACAATATAAGACTACTATTCTTAAGAATTTTTTGGCAAGCATTAGCAAGTTGCAACCATAGTTGGTTTTTTTTATACAAAGGTAGTGATTTTATTTCAAGACAGTTTGCACAGGAGTAAAATCCAGTCATTTTTGAAGGATCCGTTATTTTTGTGAGTTAGAATGTGTTATGTTGCTCCTCAATATTCTCTGATTTTGATTTAAATAATTCACACTACATATCTGTCTAATATTAAAAGCTAAACAGGGCAGCCTTGGTTAGTACTTGGATGGGAGACCATAAATGAATACCAGATGTTGTGGGCTTTATTTCAGAGGAAGGAACTATCAAGATCACTTTTGAGTATTCTTTGCTTAAGAAAACCCTATGAAATTCATGGGTCACTATAACTCTGCAGGCAATTTGAAGACGCCTACACACATACTTAGATATAAAACCCTAAAGGTACTAGATTCCATCTGACTTTGGAAGCTAAAAGGGTCAGTATTTAGTTCTTAGATAGGAGACCCCCAAGGAATTCTGTTGGCTGCATTTCAAAGGAAAAAAAACCTGACAAAATCACCTCTGAGTGATTCTATGGTGATGCCGTAGATCGACAGGCAACCTGAAGGCACACACACTCACAAACAGTCAACAGCATATGTCTCACAAATTGTTCCTGTAATCATTTGATGTCAGTGTTCCTACACAGAATTGGAAGTTCCGTAACAAGGTTCAATTAGAACTGTATTGGATAACAAAATGTAACTGGTACAAGTATATCTCTATCTCTCCAAGCTCTTTCAAAAGGGAGATGTTAGCATTAATGTTTTCTGATGAGGACTGTTGAGATCTAAAAATAGGCTTTGTGTTCTCTCTTTCCTCTCCTCGGAAACATGCTGTTTCTGGTCTCTCTTAGTTTTTAAATGTACTGTACCTCTTGTTAATTGATCATTTGAGAAACAACTGGACTTTCTCACAGCAGTTTTAAGGGGAAATTAAATCAGCTGCAGCCTTAATAAATCACTTTTTTCTTTATTGAGATTTAATATATCTATTATCTTAATAAAGATGAAGCAGGAAAATGTCAAATCCTGAGCTATACTTCTAACACTTTTTTCTACTGTATTGGTGAGGATTGGCCACCAGACTATTTAAGTGAAAATAAAGGCAAAGAGAAGTTTAAAGACACTTTTAGAAACGTGAAACACATTTACAGTTAGTATTAAAACAAAACCTATAATTGTAAAAAAAAAAAAGTTAAAGGAAGAATTTCAAATGTTATGAACTTAGTTACTGACATCAAGAATAGGATTCAGGGCAGGGGTGCTCTAGCAGGTCATGACAACCGTCACACATACCCCAGGCTTCACAGTTATAGATGCTACATTAGTTGGAACTATTGGTTTAACTTGGTGATGGCCTCAACTACGCGTTTTTCTGTTTATCTACCTGTGGCAGTTAACATTGTTAGATAGTCCTCTAGAACAGAGCTACCTAAAGTGTTGGTCCATGGACTGGTGCTGGTTCGTGGGCCATCAACTGCCTGATTCTTTGTGAGTTGCAAGGAAAGGAAAAATACCAGTCATGTCCTGTGAGCACAAATAGGGCATTTATTTATTCATATTGGCAGGTGGAGAAGAAAATTTCCAAGTCCCTGCCTCAGAACATTTAATGGTATATTAATATGATGGCTGTTTAGTTGTATTTATTTTTGTATTATCAGGCTTTTAGTTAATTTTGCTTTTAGCTTTTCTTAACTAACCTCTCCCTAAATGCCAGGAAAAAGGTGGAAAGTGGCGTATAAATCTATATATATAAAAGAGTGATGGCATCACGGCAATTCACAAAACAACAAAAGTACAGGCCCCCCCAACCTCAAAATTTGACAACAATACCCATCATCCGTGCCTCTAGGTTGATACAACAAAAAGAAAAGAAAAATAAAGTCCTAATTAGAGGGAGAGGAATAATTTCTTTTATCCAATTGCTGCCAGTTTAGAGGGCTAATCTCGGCCCACTTGGTTGCCTAGCAACCAAGGGACAGCCAGGTTTCATTTAAGGGACAGGCAGATTTAGGCCTCACTTAGACTTCTTCCACAGATTATCTAATTTGCACTGGATTATATGGCAGTGTAGACTCAAGACCCTTCCACACAGCTATATAACCCACTTATAATCTTATATTATCTGCTTTGCACTGGATTATCTTGACTCCGCACTACCATATAATCCACTTCAGTGTGCATTTTATACAGCTGTGAAGAAGGGGCCTCAGATAATCCAGTTCTGAGCAGATAATATAAGATTAGAAATATACAGTAGAGTCTCACTTATCCAACGTAAACAGGCCGGCAGGATAAGTGAATATGTTGGATAATAAGAAGGGATTCAGGAAAAGCCAATTAAACATCAAATTAGGTAATCGTTATACAAATTAAGCACCAAAACATCATATTATACAACAAATTTGACAGAAAAAGTAGTTCCATGCGCAGTAATGCTATGTAGTATTTCCAGTAGAGTCTCACTTATCCAACACTCGCTTATCCAACGTTCTGGATTATCCAACACATTTTTGTAGTCAATGCTTTCAATATATCGTGATATTTTGGTGCTAAATTCATAAATACAGTAATTACTATATAGCATTACTGTGTACTGAACTACTTTTTCTGACAAATTTGTTGTCTAACATGATGTTTTGGTGCTTAATTTGTAAAATCATAACTTAATTTGATGTTTAATAGGGTTATCCTTAATTCCTCATTATCCAACATATTCGCTTATCCAACGTTCTGCCGGCCCGTTTATGTTGGATAAGTGAGACTCTACTGTACTGTATTTACAAATTTACCACTAAAATATCACAATGAATTTAAAACACTGACTACAAAAACATTGATTATGAAAAGGCAGACTGCGTTGGATAATCCAGAACATTGTATAAGCGAATGTTGGATAAGTGAGATTCTTCTTTAATATGAAATAATTACTGGGATAGAATAATGCAGAACAATATAATCTCTAAAACCAGGACAGTAAATAAACGGGAATTCCACACAGGAAACAATCAGGGCCAGCTAACACCTCCCAACAAAGTATTCCCATCATCAAAGTCTGGCAAATCCTGTTTTCTCAGGGCCACAGCCAGTAGAAGCACATAAAATATCGCAAACAACATCACTCTGAAAACAAGGGTATTCCAGACAGGAAACAATCAGGGCCAGCTAACACCTCCCAACAAAGTATTCCCATCATCAAAGTCTGGGAAATCCTCTGTTTTCTCAGGGCCACAGACAGCAGAAGCACATAAAATATCGCAAACAACACCACTCTGAAAACAAGGGAATTCCAGACAGGAAACAATCAGGGCCAGCTAACACCTCCCAACAAAAAATTCACTCAGGGAGGAAACAGCCAGGCTTTAAAGCTGCAAGGCCATTACATCCTAATCATTTTTCCTAATTGCAGCATTCATACTTGCCTCCAACAAACAAACAAAAAACAATCAGAAATACTGTATATTCACAACCTTTAGGAAATAATATCCCCTGATGGCGCAACGTGTTAAAGCGCTGAGCTGCTGAACTTCTGGACTGAAAGGCCACAGGTTTGAATTGGGGGAGTGGAAAGAGCCCCCACTGTTAGCTCCAGCTTCTGCCAACCCAGAAGTTCGAAAACATGCAGATGTGAGTGCATCAATAGGTAGTGCTCCGGCGGGAAGGTAACGCCGCTCCATGTAGTCATCCCACATGACCTTGGAGGAGTCTACGGACAACGCCGGCTCTTCGGCTTAGAAATGGAGATGAGCACCAACCTCCATAGTAAGACACGACTGGACTTAATGTCTGGGGAAAACCTTTACCCTTGACCTTAACTACCACCAATTCCTCAATACTTTATTTCCCATACCACCATACTTCGCCACAGCAACGCGTGGCCGGGCACAGCTAGTAAAATTTATAAAATAAAAACATAGCTCAGATAGCTTGAGAAAAGTGCTGTGAAAGACAGCATGCTTGCTATCATCTTCCCCAAGCTTGTTTTGTGATCCTACCTCCTATTCTGACATCTGATGCTATTTGTGTGTAGTTCCATTCAGACATTTGTATGAAGACTTTTGTTCTGTGCAAGTATTTCAGTGATGGTTTAGTAGAACTGCAGTGCTTTGAGTTTGGGGGAAGGCAGATTTCCCCGCCACCTGTTACATACACTGTAGCCATAAATAGTAGATTGGTTTTGGAATGTGTTCAAAAGCATCATTACAGATCCTCCACCCACTGCATTCTTCTTCTTCCCACCCCAGCATTGTCTATGTGGTTGTGACTGAGTAAGAGCTAATTTGGGACGGCAGTCGTGGCATTTCATTTTACAGACAGACATGATGATAGCTGTACTGACTGAATGCTGCATGAGAGAGAAAGAGGATTAGAGCAATATCGGAGTTGTGACCTTTTGGAAAAGCGCTCAAGACTTGGCTGTTTGGTTGTGCATTTAAGTAAATCAGATCTGATTTGCCAAATAGTCACAGTTTAATGTTTTTAGGTTGAATGTTTTTATGTTGAATATTTTTATGTTGAATGTTTTTATATTGTGAAATGATATTTTAAATTGTAAGTCGCTTGGAGCACTCTGGTGGAGAGCGACTAATTAAGAAATAAAGTAAAGTGAAGTGAAGAAGTGAAGTTATCCCCTAACTACAAAAATAGCTGTGCCTGTTGCCTACTGTTCAGTGTGTTCCATTCCAATAAGGATAGAAGGTGGATATTTGCTAAGAAAGCAATAATGAAATCAAAAGTTCAGTAACATTGCATTCTTTTCCCACCCAGAGCCTTTAAAAGTTTTGGGCATCTTATTCTTTTTAGATTTCAGACCATTAGTACCTGAAAGAGCCTTCTCTTATTTTCCTGCATTTTTTCCAGTCTTTTTACATTCTAGTTCTTTATTTTGGTTGCTGGAATTCAGGCAACAACCAAAACTGTCAAAAATTGAGATGTATTATTATTTCTTAATGCTAGCCCCCACCTAGGCCACTTGCTAAGAAGCTTAGGCTTCCAATTTGGTCTGTAACCAAAGGCACTATTTCTAATTTTTAGATGTCTGGCATGAGATTGTGATGTGTTATAGCTATCACAAGCACAACGACATTCTTATTTGTTATTGTAGATTTACTGGAAAACCTGATCTGTTGTAGATTTATGTTGCAAACAATCCAGGATGCTGATTGTAAGACCAGCAATGTTTTTACTTGCCTTGTTTAGACCTTTTTCCATGTGTAAATTATCACACATTAATATCACAGGAAACTCTGGTCCTGTGGAACTCCCTTGCTTGCTCTCATTTGTCTTTCAGGAACAAGTGAGAACATTGTTTAAAACAAGGTTTTAATTTCCTAGAGGAATTTAGATACAATACAACATTGATTGTTTATTTGCTCATGCATCAATTTGGTTGATTTTGTACCCTTTTTGATTGAGTCCAAAAAAAGCATACTGTGCCTATTGATATGCAGCAGTAAGAACTTTCCAATATTTAAAATGAATGCTATGAAAGAAATGGACTTCTGAGAAGGTAGGCAAGGAAAGAAGAAACATGGTTGAGAAACAGAATGCTAAAACATTGGATTCTAAACAAGAACAAATTCAGAATGAAAGACTAAACATTCAAACTTCTCCCACTGGAAGACTTTGAACATGAGAGGGCAGTACAAGAAGTTTTAGAAAAGGAAGGCAAGTTGTGGCACATCTTGACAAGCCTATCATGTGATGCACTTTCATAGGAAAACTGAATCCTTTTCTCTCTTCAAGTTGCATCCACTGAGTACTTCAAGTACAGGAACATGATCTGATCACTAACCAAGCAATAGAAAGTGTGGATGAACTCTGTGCATGCACAACTATCTGTCATTACGTGATGCTGGAGGCTTCCCAATTGCATCGAGGTGTAGGTGTGTTTGCTTTTCTCTTCACATTGAATTTGAGAATGAGAATGAAATGTGCTCCTCCTCCTTTACTTCAGACATTCCATGGAATAATATTGTGGTGAGAATAGGACATAGCCCACCATGTCATTTGAAGTGGCCTGCAAGTCTTTCAATGCCAGGGCAACATAGTTACTTTAATAGAGTCTTTTAATTACAAAACTGTAATTGCAAGACTTGTGGTTGCCTTTGAAGGCAACCATAAGGCTGATGTGGCCTTTGGGGAAAATGAGGACCTCGTCGCATTAGGAAATAATCCATTCCTACCAGTATGCATCCCGTAATTTTTCTGACTGTTTTGAAAGCAGTAATCAGGAGATTTGGAGCAAATTCCTATTTGCAATGGATAAAAAATCTAATTTTCCATATAGCAGTTCCTTGTTCTCCCCATATGAAGAAAATATGAAGAAAAGAAAGGATTTATTTCCTCTGTAAGTTATCCAAAAAGTATCCAGTGTAATTCAATCAAATCAATCAAAATAGTTCATTGTACGGGCCCAAGGCCATGACAAAAAGCAACACGTGTGCACAATTGTACCCTTGGACTCCAAAGGAACTGAGCAGAAGCCATAATCATGCTCTCAATTTTGTCAAGCTAAAACAATGCCAGTTAACAGTAGTTAAACATATTGTAAGAGGGTTTACAAATGCCTATTGTAAAAGAGTTCACTTAACCCTTAAAGTCTCTTTAGCATTTGATGGCAATTTTATCTAGTTCTATCTTTCTGATCTTTTTTGCAGCTAGAGCAAACAGGGTTACTTTGTAAGTTATGTAGACATTTGTGTCACTCAGCAGAAAATGCACGGTTTCTGCTGGGCAGTTCCTCTTACCTTGAATCAGCAAGGGTTCTAGGTGTCTTTCTCTTGGGACATTATACAATGGACAGACTAACGGGTAATGCACAATGTCTTCTACCTGACATTGACTGCAGATACATAGTGTGTTTTCCTATGGCACATTATGGTAGCGACCGTCTAACACTGTGGTGGACATTACTTGAAATCGCAACTCAGAGCTTAATCAGATAATCTGGCTCTGAAATGTTCAGTTTTCAAAAAGGAGAACCATGGGAAAAATTTTGAGTTCCTGGTTGATTGCAGAGTCCTTCTTGAATCAATCCAAACTAGCCAGTCTCTTAGTTCCTCTTACCCATGTCCAGGGCAGATTTCAATTCAGGAAGATTGTAGTTTAGTAGGAGGTTTTCTAGGCCAGGTTTCCAGTGTTGATGGTTCCTCATTTCCTCGAAGCACAATGCAGGCAAACGGTCGTTTTGAAGAGTGGCTATTCATTTGAGGTATCTTAATTGGACACAATCTACTTTTGCTTTTACTGTCGGTCAATCAGATTCAGTGCACAGCAGTGCTGCAGGAGTTCTAGTTGGAAGAGAATAAAGTTTACAAAGGAACTTGTTCTGCAAAATCTTCAAGGTTTTACAAATGTTGGTATCTGAGCCTCAGATTACTGCGCCATAGAGTATTTGTGCCAGCACTTGGCTGCTAAAATTTTTTAGGGCGGGTTCTATCAGCTGGCCACCTTGTGTAGAGAAGAATTTCATTAGGGCACCTATTGTTTTTTCGGCTTTCAGCTTCACTGCTTCCTTATGGTGTTTTCAGGAGAGTGATTCACTAAAAACAATTCCCAGGTATTTAAATAAGTGGGTTTGTTCTATGTCATAGAATCATAGAATAGTAGAGTTGGAAGAGACCTCATGGGCCATCCAGTCCAACCCCCTGCCAAGAAGCAGGAAATCGCATTCAAAGCACCCCCGACAGGTGGCCATCCAGCCTCTGCTTAAAAGCCTCCAAAGAAGGAGCCTCCACCACAGTCCGGGGCAGAGAGTTCCACTGACAAACAGCTCTCACAGTGAGGAAGTTCTTCCTGATGTTCAGGTGGAATCTCCTTTCCTGTAGTTTGAAGCCATTGTTCCGTGTCCTAGTCTGCAGGGCAGCAGAAAACAAGCTTGCTCCCTCCTCCCTATGTCATGTTGGTCTAAAGTACATTTATACCTGGGACTATGTCTTCCAAAAACCATCACCTTTGTCTTGGAGTTAGTTTATCGATAGATATTCTTCTTGGCAGTATTTACTGAAAGCCCTCAGGAGATTTTTAAGACCCAGCCAGGAAAGGGATAGGAGCACTAAGTCATCTGCGTACATTAGGACGAAAATCTTTCTGTTCCTGATTGCTGGTGCAGGATAGTCTATTTTGGCTAAACATGGCACTAAATCATTCACATAGATGTTGAAAAGGGTGGGAGCCAATAAACATCCATGTTTTACACCACTTGTTGTAGAGAAGGCTTCTGTCAGCGACCCGTTTTTGCCAACTCTTACTCTAATTTCTGTGTTGGTGTATAATTCCTGGAGCAGTCTCCGCAGTCTGCAGTCTATATCAGAGTTTTGTAACTTTCCCCAAAATCTGTTTCTATTAATGGAGTCGAAAGCAGCAGAAAGGTCAATGAAAGTGGCAAATACATGGCTGTTGTTTTGCTTTGTGTATTTCCTTATGATATGGTTTAGTGTGAAGCATTGGTCTATAGTGCTAAATCCATTTCAGAAACCAGCCTGTTCTTCATATATAAATTGTTTTTCTTGTAGCTAGTCTGTCAGTTTATGTAGCAAGTGTTGCGCGTATAGCTTTGAGGTGATGTTAAGAAGACTGATTGGGCAGTAGTTTTGTGAATTGTTTCTACCACCTTTCTTGTAGATAGGAACTATAATGCTCATTTCCCACCTGCATGGCATTTGTCCTGAGCTGTTTATGCTGATAAACAGGCTAGCAAGAAAGGGGCTCCACCATTCAGCGTTTTCCTTGAAAACTACTGATGCTGCTGTGGTTACTGCTTCAGTTTTATGAGACTGAACTGGAGGCAATGCAGATGCAACAGCAGCTTATGACAACGCTGTTTCTCCTTCTGAGGTGTATAATTGAAAATAAAGGTCCCTTGCTTCAGTACAGATACAACACAGAAAGAAATTATGCAGATTCCTCTGTGTGTGTGTGTGTGTGTGTGTGTGTGTGTGTGTACACATAAAAGCAGCAATTCCTGATTTTCTATTTTTGGAAATGTATTCCATGCTAATTATTCTTTTCATTTCCTCCCTCTATGCTAGGTTTTTTACCCCAGCAAAGATGGCACAATGATCCCCATGTTTGTTGTCCACAAAAAAGGAATCAAATTAGATGGATCTCACCCAGCCTTCCTTTATGGTTATGGTGGCTTCAACATATCAATCACACCAAGCTACAGGTAATATCAGGATCTTATGGGAAATGTATTAAAACACTGAAGATGTTGTAATAAGAGGTTACTCACTTTATTATACAAAATGAATGTACAGCAAATGGATATTTGAGCTAAACCTACACAACATTTGAGTTTTGGTTCATGCTATTTGTTCTTCACAAAATATCCATGTTGCCAGTAGAAAGTACTCCTTAATTTAGAAAAAAGAGGCTAACAAAGGAGGACATTATACAGGTGTGCAAAAAAGTTAAGAAAATAGAGAAAGAAGTACAGTAGAGTCTCACTTATCCAACATAAACGGGCTGGCAGAACGTTGGATAAGCGAATATGTTGGATTATAAGGAGAGATCAAGGAAAAGCCTATTAAACATCAAATTAGGTTATGATTTTACAAATTCAGCACCAAAACATCATGTTATACAACAAATTTGACAGAAAAAATAGTTCAATACACAGTAATGCTATGTAGTAATTACTGTATTTACAAATTTAGCACCAAAATATCACGATGTATTGAAAACATTGACTACAAAAATGCGTTGGGTAATCCAGAACGTTGGATAAGCGAGTGTTGGATAAGTGAGACTCTACTGTAGCTACAAAGTGCTTATATATTTCATGTTGTTCTGGTCATCTAGGTCCACCCAGTGAATCCAAATGGTGGGAAATCTGGAATGAATGAAGTGAAATCCTTCTTTATAAAGTGTGTAGTACAGTAGTATTCAGAATGTGATGGCTACCAGCTCTGCCTTTCTTTCAAGGGGAAAATGGAGACGCCTATGGTGAATAAGGCTATTTTCATCATGATGGCTATGTATTGCATCCAAGATGAGGGAGAAGTAGGAACCTGAATATCAGTTGCTAGGGAAAACAGCAAGAAATAGGTATTGTGTCTGTGTCCTGCTTACTGACTTTGTGCATCTGCTTAGCTCTTGTGAGGACTCTGATTCTGGATAGGCCTTTGGTCCAAGGGCATTTTCTGTGAAACTAAACAGCTTGCCCAAATACAGCTTTCAAGTTAAATAGCTTGCTCTTTCCCCTGCATCTTTTGCCAGCTGTTTTCTTCCTCCAGAAGGTTTCATTTAGACCACTACAATTCAAAGTGCTAGTCAGTGATGTTGGATGAGGGCTAACAAATTGAAATTAAATCCAGGCAAGAGAGAGGTACCCCTAGTCAGTCGAAAGGTGGATCAGGATGTGTGGTTACAGCCTGTGTTGGATGGGGTCATGCTTCCCCTGAAAGGTTCACTGTCTGGGGGTGCTCCTGAACTCATTGCTGACCCTGGAACCCCAGGTGAATGTATTCATGTTTGCACTTGTGGTGAGGCATTGAATGTTTGCCACTATGTTTTTTGTTTGTTGGAATCCGCCCTAAGTCCCCTTGGGGAGATAGGGTGGAAAACAAATAAATTATTATTATTATTATTTTATTATGACACAGCAAACAAGATAGATATGCTGGATTTCATATCACAAAATCACAAGTCTAACACTTCCCAAGTGTCTAGGACTGTGTGATGTATTTTCGGATGATGCGTGCAGATCCCAGCAGGGTGGCCTTTTGCAGCTGGCAGATCGTAATTTTGTCAATGTCTATTGTTTCCAAATGCTGGCTGAGATCTTTTGGCACGGCACCCAATGTGCCCATCACCACTGGGACCACCTGCACTGGTTTCTGCCAGAGTCTTTGAAGTTCAATCTTGAGGTCCTGATAGCGGCTGAGTTTTTACTGTTGTTTTTCGTCAATGCGACTGTCACCTGGGATGGCGACATCAATGATCCAAACCTTTTTCTTTTCCACAACTGTGATGTCTGGTGTGTTGTGTTCCAGAACTTTGTCAGTCTGGATTCGGAAATCCCACAGTATCTTTGCATGCTCATTTTCCAATACTTTTGCAGGTTTGTGATCCCACCAGTTCTTTGCTGTTGGCAGGTGGTACTTGAGGCATAAGTTCCAATGAATCATTTGGGCCACATAGTTGTGCCTCTGTTTGTAGTCTGTCTGTGCAATTTTCTTACAGCAGCTGAGGATATGATCAATGGTTTCATCGGTTTCCTTGCACAGTCTGCATTTTGGGTCATCAGCTGGTTTTTCGATCTTGGCCTTGATTGCATTTGTTCTGATGGCTTGCTCCTGGGCTGCAAGGATCAGGCCTTCTGTCTCCTTCTTCAGGGTCCCATTTGTGAGCCAGAGCCAGGTCTTCTCCTTATCAGCTTTTCCTTCAATTTTGTCAAGGAACTTTCCATGCAATGTTTTGTTGTGCCAGCTGTCAGCTCTAGTTTGTAGTGTGGCTTTCTTGTACTGGTTTTTTGTCTGCTGTGCTTTGAGGAGTTTCTGATTTTTGACTTCAATCAAAGCAGGTTCTTCACTTTGCTTTAC
The DNA here is from genome assembly GCF_035594765.1 of Anolis carolinensis. Classification (NCBI taxonomy): domain Eukaryota; kingdom Metazoa; phylum Chordata; class Lepidosauria; order Squamata; family Anolidae; genus Anolis; species Anolis carolinensis. Next base: position 103,332,418 of record NC_085841.1, read on the forward strand.
ATATTCTGCCAGGGCATGTTCTTCTTCTTTGACTGCTTGTTTTACTTGTAAGAGTCCTCTGCCCCCTGATCTTCTAGGCAGATATAGCCGGTCAACATCACTGCGAGGGTGCAGTGAATGATGAATGGTCATGAGGTTTCTTGTTTTTATGTCCAAGTTGTCCAGTTCCACCTGTGTCCAATTTATAGTGCCAGCAGTATATCTTATGGCAGGTATGGCCCAGGTGTTTATGGCCTTGATGGTGTTGCCTCCATTGAGCTTGCTTTTGAGAATTTTTCTGACCCTTTGTGTGTATTCTTTCCTGACCACAGTTTTCACATGTTCATGCTTGATGTTGTCCAGCTGTAGTATGCCCAGATATTTATAGGCCTCTGGCTGGTGACACTTTATTGTTTGGCCATTAGGCATATTCATGCCCTCACTTTCAATGATTTTTCCCTTCTTCAATGCCACTGTCGAACATTTGTCCAAGCCAAACTCCATGCTGATATCAGTGCTAAAGATTCGGACAGTGTTAAGTCAGAGACTGGATTTCAGTTTCCGTTTTTCCATACAGCTTCAGGTCATCCATGTATATCAGATGTGAAATTTTGTGAGAATTCTTAGATGTTTGATAGCCGAGATTTGTTTTTTGTAAGATTGTTGACAGAGGGATCATGGCAATAATGAAAAGCAGAGGGGACAATGAGTCTCCCTGGAAAATTCCTCTCCTGATGTTGACAAGTCCATAGCTTTCATTTCCAACAAACAGTTCAGTTTTCCAGTGCTCCATCATGTTTTCAATGAAGGTGCCAACATTTTTACTAATCCCGATGGCGTCCAGGCACTTGATGATCCAGCTGTGTGGGAGTGAGTCAAAGGCCTTTTTGTAGTCAATCCACGTCATGTGAAGATTAGCTTTTCGGCTTTTACAGTTCTCCAGAATCATTTTGTCAATCAATAACTGGTCTTTTGTGCCCCTGCTTTTCCGTTTGTTGCCTTTCTGTTCATCTGGCAAGATGTTTTTTTCTTCAAGATAGTCTTGTATTCTGTCAGCTATGATGCCAGTCAGTAGTTTAAACATAGTGGGCAGACACGTTATTAGCCTGTAGTTTCCTGGTGCTGCTCCTTTTGCTGGATCCTTTTGTATCAGGTATGTTCTTCCAGTTGTTAGCCATTCACTGATACTTCCTTTCTGCAGCATCTCATTGAATTGTTGGGCCATTTTTCCATGTAAACTAATCAGATGTTTGAGCCAAAATCCATGAAGTTGATCACTACCAGGCGATGTCCAGTTCTTGACTTTTTGCACTCGTTTGCTGATCATTTCAGTTGTTATTTCCATCTGTTCCATTTTGTTCTGTGAGAATTTTCCTTCAAACTCCTTTATCCACCCAGCGTTTTTGTTGTAGTTCTTATTATTTTCCCAAAGCTCTTTCCAGAACTTCGTTGTTGCAGTTTTCTCTGGCTTTATGGTTACTTTGTCTGTTGTTTGGTTCAGGCTCTGGTAGAACCGTCTTTGGTCTGATTGAAACAGTTGATTTTGTCTGTACTGGATGATTCTGGCTTCATATCTTTCAATTTTTCTGGCTGTTGCTGTAATTTGTTCTTTCACAATTTCCAAAGCTTCTTCAATTTTTCTGGTGTTCAGCCAGTACTTTCTGATCAGGTATTGCTTGATTTTGTCATTCTTCAGTTTCTTCTCTTTCATATTTTTCAGGTTACTTGCATCTGATCTAAGTTTCTTGATTTTTAACTCTAACCTGACCTTCCACTTTGGTTTTCCAGTTGATTTTCTTTGGGGCTGCCTTGGTTGTAGGAGCTCTTCTGTTACTATCACTGCTCCACTGTAGGCATACTGGTTTGTTTGTTCAATTGATGTTATTTGGACAGTGGAGAGTGCTGCATTCACATCTTTCATGAGAGGCGCCAGGTGTCTCTTGGGCACTGTTTTTAGAGTTGGGAGCCGCTGTCTTATTGCATTTGCTGCAGCATGAGCCATGAACTTATCCTTGAGCTCTTGTTGTCTTGCTGTCAATTATTATTATTATTATTATTATTATTATTATTATTATTATTATTATTATCTCCATCATCATCTGTGGACCAGAGGTGGTCTGCAAGCTCCTGACTGCCAATCTCTGGAAAGTTCCTAGGAATAAAAATAATGGTTGTAGTCAAAAGAAACAATTGTGAATCCCTGTCAGGAGAAAGGCAGAATTAAAATAAAATAAAAGTGATGTCAAACTGAATTAATTCTACAGTGTAGAGGCACACCTGGATAATTTAGTAATCTAAGTAAGTATTAGAGTGAGTATGGATTCTCAGTACCAAAGAAGATGTTCAAATTATGAATAGTTCCTTGCTGAACAACAAAATCCTTATCCCTTAGAAGATTCCAAAAACAAGCAACCATAAATAAACTTTATCCCACAGAGGCTTTTTCTCTGCTTGGTGTCTGTTTCCATTTTTGTCGCCATGCCTCTGAACTAGCAGCCAGTCATTCACCCATGCACTTTCAGATTCGACGTGACAATATAACCCAAATGAATTGTTCATCTGTCCGGAAGGAAAGGACACACAATGTCATTTCTAAGTGAGGATAAAGTGGACTTTGAAAGATTTGCACACTATTTAAGCATCAGACTTGCCAGAATCTCTTACTGAATTCAACCTGGGGGCAGAAAATACTATTGTATGTTAGCCAAATAGATATAGATAGCAAACATATTGCCTTCAGGGATACATGTAGACTGAAAAAATAAGAGAAAATTAGGAGAAAATATAGACTGCTTCCCATTAAGCAAGATTCTTTCTGTATATTATCTTTGCTCTCTGAACATCCTATTCTGTTAATTTCAAGCATCATTTGACAATAAGCCTTTTTCTCATCATCTCACTTTTGTGATTACTAATGGTAACCTGAAGAACTAGCTTAATGGCAGCGTTTAAAAATGCTTGATGATTTAGACATCTTAGCAATTACTTGCAGATTTCTTGTTTTATTTTGATTTCTTTTATGTTCTGTTAAAAGCATATACAGTAGAGTCTCACTAATCCAAGCCTCGCTTATCCAAGCCTCTGGATAATCCAAGCCATTTTTGTAGTCAATGTTTCCAATATATTGTGATATTTTGGTGCTAAATTCATAAATACAGTAATTACAACATAACATTACTGCGTATTGAACTACTTTTTCTGTCAAATTTGTTGTATAACATGAAGTTTTGGTGCTTAATTTGTAAAATCATAACCTGATTTGATGTTTAATAGGCTTTTCCTTGATCAGTCCTTATAATCCAAGATATTCGCTTATCCAAGCTTCTGCCGGCCCGTTTAGCTTGGATTAGTGAGACTCTACTGTATGTTAAAAGCCTGGTTGTAGAGTTTTAAAAAGTCAGAAAGAGCCAGATAGCAGAAGTAAGAGAAATAGCAAGTAAGTGCATGCAATGTTTGCAACAATTCAAGAGATGACAAAATCTATTACTACACTAGTAGTGATTGCTAGTGGAGAAAGTCACATTTGCAGATCACTACCTAGGCTGGAAGTAGGCTTTTGTGCTTCAAAGTGGATCTCTGCTGAGTAAATTGGGAGGAGGAAGTTTCATGGGTGTAGACCTACACCAACCTTCATCTGTAATGGATAGTTACCCTCCCATTGAAAAGATTGGAATGGGGATGGGGATATATTTAAAGACCTGGTCACGTCACTAGATTAAAAAACACTATTATGTCCTATACAACATAACGCACAGAGTTTTGAAAGGGATGAATCCTCTACCAGTTTGCTCTTCTCCGTTCTGTAGGATTGCTTTCATAATATCCAGGAACACCATGTCTCAGGAACCTTGTTGAGATACTTGTATTGTATTTGGTTATTACTTTGGAAATTAGCTTTGAAATTAAGATGTCACTAGAGAGGAAGTCTTGTCTTTGTCTTAACCATTTTCATTTCCATTCCAGAAGAAAGGCAACATATAAATGAAATAAAAAGAAATGAATGAATGAATGGTTTGTGTACACTCCAACCTAGCTTCTTGAGATGGTGGAACACACAACCAGACTTCTGCTGAGGATCTGAAACATCTAGCAGGCTCATATAGAAAAATGTAGTCTTTTAGCCAGTGGTGGGTAACATAGATTCTGGCTTCGTTCCAGGCTGTTTGAAGAGTCATATCTCCCTTTGTGAGCCCAAAAAAGTTCTGAGATCACCCAGAGAGGTCCATATTTCTGTCCCACCACTTACACAGGCTCATCTTGACTACTCCTAGACTTTGAAACTCCTTTCTTAGGAAATGCTAGGATTACCACATCCTTACTATCCCTTTGCAGGAAAGTTAAAACATTAGGTTTTTAGTAATTTGCTCGGATGGGCTTTTAGTGGTGTGTTCCTCCTACCTGTGCTGTTTTATGGTTTGTCCATAATTGAGTTGTAACATTTTTAAACTTTATTAAAAAAATCTTTTTTATTTCAGTGTATCGAGATTGATTTTTATAAGACATCTGGGTGGCATTATGGCTGTGGCTAACATCAGAGGAGGTGGTGAATATGGAGAGACATGGCACAAAGGTAAGGATTTCTTTGTGCAAGAACAGAGGATGGTTCAATGACAATCTGAATATTTTACCCTGCAGATCAGATAGTGGTATTCATCCAGGTAACACAAGCCTGTTTAGCTTGAATTTAGAGCAGCATCTTCACAAGCTTATTTGAAAATGTTCACTATCTCTTGACTTGCAAAAATAGGGTTTTATTTTCTCATCTCTTCTAAAAGCCATTTAGAATAGTATTTTTTATGAACACGCAGTTATTTCTCTTTTCCATTTTTCAGGTTATTCAACTTGGTTCATTATTACTTTAATTGTTTCTGTGGTCTACAGCGTTTCCTTGTAATTAGGAAAAAAGATCAGATGATATTGAGAAAGATGAAGCATGCCTACCAGTATGTCTGCAGTATTATTGCCCAAGACAAAATGTCCCTCCATAAGTGAAAATTGGCTGAAGAAACCTAATAGGTTTTTAATAAAGTTTACCTTTCTGTTGGAGGACCTTGTTTTTTTGTTTCCTGACATTGCACTGCAGACTGTGTGTTAGCATTAGCTGGAAGTCTGCCTGTTAATTTACCAGACAGCTGCTTCTGACATTAAGTGAGTTTGGCACCATGGTTTTGGATGGTACAGAATCATGATGCCATATTGCTGAAAGTGCAATAAAGCACCTAAAACAAAGGAGAGCTTGGAGTTTTCAAATTTTGAATTACACTCTTTGAACATCCTAGTCAGCACAACCAATGGCATGGGAACTGTAATCCAAAAAAGATTCAAAATTTGGAATAAGGCATAGGATTATTTCTTGTCATTTTTTGCTTATTTTCTAGTGTGCGTGTATTTGTTAGAGCCAATTTATCTAATCTCCTTGATAGTCTTTGTTGCTTTCGTGCCTTTCCTTTCTTTGCGTTTGAACTTGTGATGATTAACTGTATAACTGTGTAAATGGTTGACAAATTCTGAATCAATATGAGCAATTCCTCAATTTATGAGAGCTTTACCATGGCTTTTAAAAAAGATACATTTAAAGTGTTAAAAACATGAACAGTATTGGTTTTTTTGTGAGCAGCAGTTTCTGCAGTCATTTTCTCATATCCAGGCCAATGGCCGAAACATCTTTTTTTAAAAAAAAAGTTAATATATAATATATACCAGCGGTTCCTAACCTTTGGGCTTCCGGGTGTTTTGGTCTTCAGCTTCCGCAGTTCCTAACAGCTGGTAAGCTGGCAGGGATTTCTGCAAGTTGAAGTTCAATGCACCTGGAGGCCCAAAGATTGGGAACCACTGATCTATACAATGGGTGAAAATGCACTTCTTTGTTCACAAAGCGGCCTCCCCCTTTCTCGTATCACATTCTGCTTTGGAGAAGCTCTCTAACTACACTGTAGACTTAATGCAGTTTGACACCACTTTAACTGCCATGGATCAATGCTATGGAATCCTGGGAGCTGTAGTTTTACAAGGTCTCTGCCAAAGAATGCTGATGCCTCACCAAATTACAACTCTCAGGATTGCACAGCATTGATCCATGGCAATTCAAAGTTGTGTCAAACTGCATTAATTTTGCAGTGCTGATACAACCTGAGAAGCAGATTATCTTAACTATAGTTTATTGGGACAAGCTGCTTTGTGAACCGTATGATGTTTCAGTTAAGTATATTTACAACCAACATTAGTTTGCTAAACTGAAAAGAGAAAAAGAAGGAAGGAAGGAAGGAAGGAAGGAAGGAAGGAAGGAAGGAAGGAAGGAAGGAAGGAAGGAAGGACGGAAGGAAAGAGAGCTTCTCTTTTAGCTGCATGTGAAAAGGAGAAAGAAATGTTATAGGCCTGGGATGTTCTTATTGTGGTATACATACAAATACAATACAATTTCAGGATCATAGCTGTAAAATTTATGTTTCAGGGAACAGTTGGCTCATAAATTTTCATAAGTGTAAGATGTGAAGATGTACATATGTTTTATTATGCTCAATACACATCAGAGGTAAAGCAGATAAACCTGAATATTCTGTTTAAGAGAGCCTCATAAAATATGAGGTTCTTGTAATAAATGACACACAAAGGAAACAATCAAGTGGGAAAATTTACAAGGGCTAATGTTTCAAGAACCTGTCACAGAATGTCTTTTGGTTATAGAAAATAAGAATGTTTAACAAGATTAAATGCAGATGTACTTAGTTCTAGTTGTGAGCCTGCTATGCATCTGCCTGGTTGGTGCTGTTTTTTGAAGTGACAGACTATGCAAAGTATGGTAGGCAGAGTGAACATCTTTGCTAGATTTAGAGTTATGTGTGTGTTTCAGCAGAGGAGCAAAATGGGGAAATAGGAAAAAGAGAAAGAAGCTCTTGCCCTGCAACACAAAACTCTCATGTTGGCTCTTAAAGCCTTTCTGTGCTTCCCAAGAGACTAATTAAGCCTGTAAGAACAGGAAATCATTTTGTGGCACCATAAACACTTAAAAATATATATTACAGTATAAACTTTGGCTGGATGCATGAATTTTTTATCCAAGATTTAATGGAGACGAACAGGCATATATACAAATAGGTCTGTCTTGTCTGTCAGCAGAGAAAATACAGTTAGTCCCCCACCCCATTCATTGGGATTAGGGGCACAAGACATCCATGAAAGTGATAAACCATGAATAATGAACTTCCTAATTTTTTTTTTACCTAAGAGAGCATCTCTCTAGGGATTTCTAGGTCTTCCAGCACAAGAGCTGGATATAAAATTGCATTGGAGAAACTAGAAATTCCTAGAGAAATTCCTTGCCAGAAATCTCTGGATGCTCCTGAAGATGACCATACCATCAAATTGAAGGACTTAGAGATTCATGGAGAGAACTTTTTAAATCTAATCCGCGAATAAACAAATCTATAAAAATCAGAATCACAAATGTGGAGGGATGACCTGTACTCATGTTTCCACTTCCAAACTCGTGTACTGTATGTTATCTCAAATCTTCTATAACACTTCATGAAGCAGATGAAGTTAGCTGTAATTCCTGAAAGTTTATGCCATAATATTATTATTTACTTTATTTATAATACATTTTTAATTTTTAAAGTGTCACAAGAATCTGTTGTTTTTGTTGCATCTTTCTCTCTCTTGATCAGTCTTTCTCAGTTTTTCTTTCTCTGTTTCATCTTTATACACTTTAAAGTTTTGAGGCATCCTACAATTAATAAAGGTTAAATCTCAAAATAGAAACAAATTTCTAGCAAATATCCATAATCACCAGTTTAAGGAAACACATTACTAGTTACGTATCATAATTTGCAAGGGTTTTTATTGTGAACAGTGCTTGTTTACCTTTTTACAGTGGTAGGTTTGTTATGCCCTATTATCTTAAAATATCACAAACAAGCTGAAAACTGCATATTTCATTAGAAATCTAGGTAAACCTAAATCAGAAAGGCACATTGCCCATGTTTCTGCAATGTGAAGCTTTTCAGATGGGATATGTTATTCGAAACATTACCTGATATTGTGGTGGGGTGGTTACTTCCCCTCCTCCCACCCCCCCACCCCCCGGGCTCCAGCACAGGTATGTATTATTCAAAGCTTCTGAAAGCATTAAGGTTATTGGCAGTACCATCTTCCAAATTCTCTGTTGAGAAATATCTTCATTGTCTTTTGTATTCCAGACTGCATACATTATTAAAATACTCATGGAATTGAAAAATCATCACATGCAGTGCTTTTGTGTGCACCTGCACATTGGCACACTGTTCCTAAAGCCTGTATGCTTAAAGGGTTTAACTGACTGGTTTTTTTTTTGTTTTTTTGTTGTTGTTTTTTGTATATTTGTGTTTAGGAGGTATTTTGGCCAACAAACAAAACTGCTTTAATGACTTCCAACATGCAGCAGAGTACCTTATCAAAGAGGGATATACTTCTCCTAAGAAGCTGACTATTAATGGGGGTTCAAATGGAGGCCTCTTAGTTGGTAAGAATAATGTGATTCCTTTTAAAATATTTTTAATTTTGTAAACAAAACACATGAATAGATCTAATATAGAAATATTTGTGGGTTTAGACAGCAAGTTGTTAAAAACTTTGGCCAGAATTCAATACTCTTCAGTTACATAACTACGTAGTTGATAGCTAAGTAGCATCTCACAGCCCAGTCCCTCTCCAAACCTAGAATTAGGGGTCCTGCCTCCAATGGATTTAACTTCACTCATTGATGAAAGAGGAAGAAACACCATCCATCTGCACCTTGATCACCAGGAGATCAGATTCCTTTGCTCTATGAGAATGATGCTGAATAAAGTAGGAGGGTATTTCAGTTGTGGCAATTGTGCTGCGATTATGACTATGTAGGCACCATGAATATGGATCTGCTATGGCGGTATAACTCCAGGCTATGCATCAATAAGTCTGATCCTGAATTCTGAACTTTCATTTTTTAAGGGAAGGGGTGAAATTGGTATCACAATAATTGTTGAATTTTGCTCACACTCAAAGAGGTCAAGATTTGTAGAATATCGGTTGGCCATTAAAAAAATCCTGCCTGCATAATATACACATATAATTCCTTCACACAGTCAATTTCCCCTGTAGGTGAAAACAAAATATTTACATATTAGCAGATTACAGTGGCCATAGCATAACCGTTCCTAACAATTATAAAACCACTTGAAGTGTTTACCTCACCTAAGTACTGTATGATGCTGGAGTTGCTGGTGATGTTGCAGGATCTGTCCACCTTGGCAGATTACAGATTTCTGCAAGGCATTTGTGAATGCGATTTCCTGCTTCTTGGCAGGGGGTTGGACTGGATGGCCCATGAGGTCTCTTCCAATTCTATGATTCTATGAATCAAATCCTTCATCATTCAGCTGAAAATAAGGAGTTCTTCCTGTCCTAAAATATATATATATATATAAGGATTATTTATAAAGTGCATTACATTTCTTGAAAACAAAGCAGGGCCACGTGGACTTGGCAACAAATAAGAGAAGTTAATGTGTTAAGAAAAAGAAAAGGAAACTCTCTTTCTTTGACATTTCTGTAATGTGTTACCACTGATAAAATCTTCGGACCCATTCCTTTAGAATGAGCACAATTTTCATGAAAATGGAGGTCATGGAAAATTTTCAGACTGGTGGGAGTCTGGCCTTGTCTCAGTTTTGGATCTACAGTGTTCCACATTCATTGTTATTCTTCTTGTTGTATGCCTTCAATTTGTTAACGATTTATGGCTACCCTAAGGTGAACCTTTCACATGATTTTCTTGGCAAAATTTATTTGCCTTCCTCTGAGGCTGGTACAGTATAACTTGTCCAAAGATATCCAGTGGTTACCCATGGCTTAGCACAGATTCACCAGTCTTGATGCAGCACTCAGATCAGTACACTATGCCAACTTATAAATACTGCCTCAGTTATTCATTTCAACCTTCATGTATTCTCCAGTCTATTTAAAAGCATGGTAATAGTGTCCATGTCTTACGTTTGTTATGCTAAAAGAAATTGCAATTGAGTAATGCTGACTAATGCTATGAGCCAAAATTTATCAAGATTGTTGAAGTTGTGTACCTTTTCAATGGAGTTAGACCCACAAGCACCTCCATATACATTATTGAAGTCATATCCTTTTTTCAGGAAGTGTTTCATTTGATCAAGCAACAAGCTGATATGTATTCTTAGTATAGGTCCATGTTTATCAGATCCTGCAACCTCATGCTGCTTTATTTAAAACAGTGTTAATTTATCGTGGTAATATCTCCTTCACATATTAATGTTAATATTACCTGGACTTCTCCTCCTCCCCCCTCAAATTTCCCAAGCTGCTTGTGCCAATCAGCGTCCAGATCTATTTGGGTGTGTTATTGCTCAAGTGGGAGTGATGGACATGTTGAAGTTCCATAAATTCACCATCGGTCATGCTTGGACAACAGACTTTGGCTGCTCAGATTACAAAGAACAGTTTGAATGGCTGTACAAGTAAGTGTTGGTGATTTTTGTTTTGTTTTGTTTATATCACATTTAAATATGTGGAATACATACTAAAACTGTCTGAATTTCTGTCTTGTTTGAAATAAATATTATAAAACTTATTTAAAATAATAGTAAAGATACAAAAAACATCTATCTATGTGCAATCTATAGATTTCAGATATTACTTACATGTAAACTCCTCCAACTGGAGGTACATTGTATTTAAAGAGAAGTTTATCCCAGCATACACATTGATGGCTGCAAAACACAGTGGCGCAGGCAGTGTTGTGATTCTGCCAAGATGTTTTCTTTTCCTAGGGAAAGAAAAATGTTCATAACAATACTACCAAAGCAATTGCAGAAGACAATAAAATGCCATGTGCATTTCCCATTTCTCAATCCAGACACCCTTCTTTTTCCCATAGCTGGCCCATCCATCTCAGCAACACAAGCTACTACCCCCCCCCCCAAAGTACATAAGATCACTCAAGCAGAGTGTTAGCGTTGTTGTAAGTCCAGCAGATTCTGCTGTTGAATAAAACCATCATGTCTGTTTTTCAAAGATCAAACAAATGTATGTCTTGCAGGTATTCTCCTCTGCATAATATCAAAATACCCGAAGGAGATGGAGTCCAATATCCTGCCATCTTGCTACTAACAGCTGACCATGATGACCGTGTGGTGCCTCTTCATTCCCTGAAGTTCATTGCTACTTTGCAGTATGTTCTAGGCAGAAACCCGAAGCAAGCCAATCCACTCCTAATTCACGTTGACACCAAGGCTGGCCATGGTGCTGGAAAACCAACAGCCAAAGTTATAGAGGAAGCATCTGACATGTATGCCTTTATAGCAAGATGCTTAAATCTGGAGTGGATAGAATAGCTCACTGTTATCTCCATATGAAATCAAGGGCTTTAACAACATTTTAAAACAGTAGGAGCACTTGGTGTAGTACTTACATTTAAGGACTGCCACTCCCAGCTTCCCTTGAACTTTTCCGCTTCTATTCAGTGTTTACTTCACTCATTTTAGGTCCACTCATCTGTTTTAATTAGCATGTTCCAATAAATAGGCAGAATGCAGATGATGCTGTTATGTGAATTCTTAGACTCAAAGTTGGTGGTGGTGGTGGTGACTATTCAGTACAATGCGGTTTTAATGTAATTTTCTCCTTCTAAACATATCCAGCTCACTTGTAATTAAATGTAAGTACTGTTCCAGTATAAATTGTCAGCTTGTATTTTCTTTACAACCACAAGAAATGTTGGGAATGCTGCCAATATTTCTCCATTAAAACACCTATATTACAAATGCAGTGTAATTTCAGGTTGTGTTGTCACTTCTCTTAAGGATCTGGATTTTGTTCAACACTCCTTGAGGTCACTGCATAGTGAAGCAGTATTAAATGTACAGTACATGTATGTGTGTGTATATGTATATGTGTGTATATACACACACACACACACACACATATGTATATACACACACACACACATACAGATACAGGCACACATGTACAAAGAAACACCACTTCTTAGCATTCATTTTAAAACATTTGTATTTAAACTACTACATGGGAAAAATATTGTAATTAAATTGAGTACTAATATTTGAATCAATGGATATCAAGCAGTAAAGAATCAAAGGATGCTCCTACTGAATGAATGTCCCTTTCTCTTGGAAACTTTTTTTGTCCAGTCATGCCACTGTTTTCTGTTAAAGTCACTAATGCTCACAGAAATCAGGCTTTCCTTTTAATAAAATGTTTTTGTGGTGTCTAATTTGTAAATCTGTTTCCTGCCAATCTGTCATAATGCAAATTCTAACATCTTTGCTTCTAAACATCACCCAGCCCTTCCACTTCCACATACATGCATTTGTTGTAAAATCCAAGGAAGCAAGTAGAAGAGAAGAGTGCAGGAATCTTTTGAGGATAGATTTTACATCAGTGACTAAGAGTTTAATCCTATATTCAGCTCTGCTGGTAAAGTGGCTGTAAGACATGTCTGAAGCTGCCCATAGAGTGGCCATCGGTGCAACTGTATGAATATGCTATCATATCAATGTGTCTGCTCTGCCAACACAAATCAGTCTGCATAGCAGCTGTAAAAGAGTGAAGGTGAGTGCAAGTCAGCAGAAGCAAAAAAAAGCTGTCAGAAAGGGCGGAATTGGTAGAGAATGTGTACTCTGAATGCCTATGTTAATTAAAACCAGCACAGTTGATACCATGAAGGCTTTAAGCAATTCAAGAAGCTCATGGTTCTTCTACCTCTACTCAAGATTAAACAAAACCTATTGGTCAGATTGACCCCAATAAAGGAATGCTATCTGAAACACATTGAGCAAGTTTTTATAATCACAGAAACTTTTGAGAAATGGAGTGGTTCTTCTTACCAAAAAGAAGAACAGGATAATGTGACCACATCTATCGGTTACTTTTAATTCTTGGCCAGCAACAGCCATATTGAGAGAATGAGTGAGGAGGAGAGAGACAACAACAACCATTTTATTGATTAGCAAGTTGGTATTATCAAGAACAGACAGTACAAACACAACATACAACAGACATCTAGTTCACTTAAAATAAAATACAGATATACAGGAATTTGCCAGCTTAATGCCAATGTAGCTTAGCCATAGATATATGCATCAACTATCCTTGTCTCCCATACGCTGCACCCCAGTCTGATCTATGTACTCCAATCTCCTTTTAGCAGTTTTAAACAAATACAGGGCCACTTTTATTGTCAGAATGGGGTTATAACCCGACAACAAAAATGAAGTTTTGGCTGCTATATCCCAGCATGCTTTATTACAAATAAAAGGCCATAAATATTGTTTCCTTTCTTTTTCATATAGGTTGTAATTATGCAAAGTGTGGCTCAAATTTTTGACTTCAGGGGCGCCACAGATATATAGTCTTCCTTCGTTGGGGATGTGGTTGAATCTGCCATATTTCCATGGACTCAATTTGTTCGAATCTTGCCCTAGTGAAAGCGATTCTTCGGTGTCTTAGCATATCTGCTTTTACGTACAGCGCCTGCTGGAAATTACGTTTAAAGCATCCTAACCACTTCAGAGATCCTGTGTTTGACAGGATGGCTATATCTTTCGGGGCTTCAGTATCTAGGATCCTTTGGATAACTGTCCTTTTTTCAGCATCTCTATTATGGACTAAGGAAGTAATTTGTAATCCTCAGTTGCCAAGATACCTTGTTAGTTGTCCTGTCCAGGAAGCTTGGTTTAGGCCATTAGATTGTTCTAAGAAGCACAATTTGGGGAGTGTTATTTTTGAGATTTTTTATTTTAGACCAGTAATTAAAGGCCCTGATTTTGGCTAGTCCTTCAATAGAATATATTTCTAACTCTGCTCTGACTGCAGCAGTGGTGGTCTTAGTGTCAATGCCAAGTATCTGTCTTAGAAATTTTGATTGTGTTTGTTCCAGTATTGGTAGTTTGCTTAGGCCCCAGATTTCTACTCCATATAATATCACAGGGAGGATTTTTGCTTTATAAACTTTGATTATTGGCATTAAAGAGCCAGGATATCTGTGGGTTAGCACTCTTACCAGTGTGTTGGAGTGTGCCCTAATTTTGATCGCGCAAGATTGAAAGTGTGCCATCCAAGAGCCAGTCTCTGAGTATACTAAGCCTAGGTATGTAAAAGAGCTAACCTGTTCTATACGCTCTGCATCGAGAACCCATTTGTGTTTAGATGGGTGCTTTCCGAACACCATAAATTTTGACTTGGATTTATTTATTGTCAGCTCGTTTTTGTGGGCATAGGTGTTAAGTTTAATCAGTAATCTTCATAATCCTATTTGCATATTAAACATCAAAACCATGTCATCTGCGTATAGAAGAGCATGTGTTTGTTACCGATTTTTGGCATGTGGACCTCGGAGCTGCTGAGATGGTCTGGCAGGTCATTGATATAAAGGTTGAAAAGTAAAGAGGCCAATAAACAGCCTTGTCTTACACCTTTGCAGGAATCTATTCTCTTTGTCAAGGCACCACTGATTCCCGTTCTAACCTGGATATGGTTGTTGGGAGTATAAACTGAGTTTTTTGGGTTATATGGCCATGTCTAGCAGCATTTTCACCCAACATTTTGCCAGCACCTATGGCTGGCATCTTCAGAGGTCCTGTTGGTAGTGGAGTGTATATATATTTGTGGAATGTCCAGGGTGGGAGAAAGGACCTTTATCTGTTTAAAGCAGTGGTTCTCAACCTGTGGGTCCCCAGATGTTTTGGCCTTCAACTCCCAGAAATCCTAACAGTTGGTAAACTGGCTGGGATTTCTGGGAGTTGTAGACCAAAACACCAGGGGACCCACAGGTTGAGAACCACTGGTTAAAAGCAAGTGTGCATGTTGGATTAATTTGGATTAGCATTTGAGATACTCTCACTGATTTTGCAGCTTCATGGCTACTGTTCTGGAGATAATGTTTAAACTGTTTTGGAGATAATCTACACTCTGAAAGTTCCCGTGTTCAATGTGTGGCGACTTCTTTGCCATATATTTCTACACAATAGAAATTCTTGTTTCCTTCCCATGCTAGCAAAAGATTATCTCCCTCCTCGATTCATTGCCTATGTCCTCTCTGCTGGATTTATCCTCACATCTGTGGGGGAGGAATTTTGGATCTAATTCATTCCCTTTTTTAGTGTTGTTTGAGTTTAAAACTATCTGCACCATTGGTATATGAGGAGCTGAAACTATCTCTGCAATGCTGCCTTTGGCCCTTAATTACCAATGTCTACCTGTCTGCTATGATTGTTATTATTGCTGCTGTTTTTATTTGTATCTCATGTTCTCCAAAAATGAGAATTTTCAAATTAAAAAAACACACATCAACATTAAAATGGAATTAAACAACTGACATTTTTAAAACATAGGTAAAAATGATGTAAAGCAATTTAAAAAGTAGAACAGTTAGAACAATAAAAACAATGCAACGCTCTCTTTAAAATCCTTTAAAAGCATCCAGTTCTAATATCCTATTGAGTAAAAAGGTTTTTTTTCCTGCTAATGGAAAGTTTTCAAGGAAACATTCTGATCTTCCTACAAAAAGATTTCCAGACCTTGGAAGCAACCACTAAGAAGTGCCTATCTTGTGACTCCACAACAGTGAAGGTAGTGGGTCTGAGAAGGACCTCTCCTGAAGATCTCAGGCTATGGGCAGGCTGATATATGGAGATACAGTATGTAATTAAACAGTTCAAAATTGTATGACACGATTACATCTGGCGGGTTCAATATTGGATAGAAGAGAAGGATGTACAAGCATTTTACTATCCGTGTGAATGGACTGGCTCCACTAGTTGATATGAGGTCCAACTGATACAAAAATAACTGTTCTGTTCTCCACAACTTTAACTCACAATTTTCCACGACATTGCCATATCAGTTTTGAGTAGTGTGGGCTGACTTACGTTATTAGAGATACTGGGCTTATCCCATTCTGAGTATTGTGCCTTCTCCATCTCTTCATCTGAAACAAATAGACTATGGCAGATATTGCACTGCTATTTCCATGAAATGTCTTTTCCCAATGTATTGGGAGTGTGGGTTTGATCTTCACATTATTCTCCACTTTCCATCTCAGACATAGAAATAGGACTTCCTTGTTTTGTGAGGAACAATTATGCACTGACTGAAGGAATACATATATGTAATACGTAAGGCTACAAAACAGTTGGCAATAGAATTGAATGTGGTTTCATTTAAATCCAGCAACAATATAGCAGTGATATAAAATGTTCTTATACATTATTATTTCCTAAGAAATTCACAGATGCTTACTTGCAAGGAAAATCAGTTCTACTATCTTGGCACCGCAGACTAGAATGAATACTCTGGCCATAGGTCTGCAACCACTCAATTTTTTTTGGTTTTGTTTATAACCAGATCATCCGGGTCAATCACTAGCTCTTTCAACAATTATTTACAATTTATATTATAAAAGAGCTCACAGATAACCATTTTAACACCATTTAAAACAAGGATATCCCATATCCTTGTGTTTGTGATGGTCATCTTTGTATACTCTACAACTGTCCCAATATGGTAGGAATAGCCATGGATAATCTTCTGTAGCTCCACTTTGTCAGTTGCTTTTAAAAATTCCCTACTTTGGGTAAAGTCTCTTTAAATGCGGGGGGGGGGGGGGGAGAGAGAGAGAGAGAGAGACTGCAATGCTCTCTGGAATCCACTGTGCATCATGAGGACAGCCAGTGGTCCATTTGGGGGTGAGTATGGGATTTTGGGGTCACGTAGACAAGCCCAAGGGCTTGTATGAGCTTGACAGACATCTACCTATTGATGACCCACTCTATAAACCAGTGGGTAAAGTTAAGGAATAATCCAGAATTCACTGGAAACTCCATAGAGTTTCCCATGACTTTGGGGCAAACTGGTCAGCACCAAAGCTATGGGATATTTATTCCAGATTCCATTTTAGCTTGATCTGAATTCAGTGCTGTGTTGCTTCTGTCTCACCCAATATCTGCAACAATAACAAGGGTAGGTTATGTCATAAAAAACTTGGGCAACTTGTAGCTATCTAAATGCCACTCAATTGCAAGCCCCAGCAATCCATATCCTTGGCTAGGGCTGCTGGGAATTGCAATTCAGCTACATCTGGAGATTGCCCAGCTCAACCTAGGTGTATATATCAGGAGACTTTTAACTCTTTTGAGGCAGGTTTACATCTTCTGTTTGGTTTGAAATGTATGGTAGCCATGGAGACCAAGAGTTTTCCACCTGTTTCTCTTCAAAGTATAATCCTGTACACTATCCAGGCATTCAGAGCAATTCCATTTCAGCAAATGTTTGGTAGCTGACAAGCAGGGTGATGATATGCATGCCGGAGTGATGCCAGAGAGTATGATTGTCTTTTCAAGCTGGTTGCTCTGATGAGCTGCTCTCAGTCCCTACAAATGCGACAACATAAGGTTCAGCCAAAGAAGCACGCTCTAAGGAAAAGCTGCCAACTCTTGTGTCAAGTCTAATCACATTCCCATTCATGTACAAGCCTTTTGTATATTCATGATTTATTCTGAGCAGAGACCTGGGTTCTCTGACATAGGCATTTAAAATCAAGTCAGTCCACGCAAGAACTTAAGCTCTTGCACTGCCTCAGGGCCATTCCAAGTTTCAGGGATAAAGTGTCGTGGGGTGTCATGAAGTGGCAACTAGGTTTGTGCATTTCGACTGAACCTCAAGCCATTCCTGCTCTCCATATTTCGGTGACCTGCAGATCCATTTTCGCACGCCTCCTGAAAACGGCAGTCATCCGAATGTACTTTTTCAGTCCTAAGTCGGAAAATGCAGCTAGATCTGGCCTGTTGGTGGCAATGGGGGGCTTCACGGGTTCCCCTTCTCATGATTTTTAGGGCTATCAGGATGAAAATGGCTACACTTGGAGGACACATCTATCACTGCTGGCCCACCAACTTTCATAATGTTTGGGTCTTCCCCCTGATTTTTAGGAATTTTTTTTCTTTCTAAAAACAAAATCTCCTTTAAAAAATTCCCAAAAATGTATCCCCCACCGGCCCTGCCCTGTAACTTCTCCAGGAGCAATAGGAGAATACCATTCCACATCACACAGCCCACTATTACGCTTTCTTTACTAATTAAACAAACAACAACAACTTATTCCAAAGTTTTTGCATTTCTTGTTCTCGCAGCATACTGGAAGAGGCCAGCAGCCCACCATCTACAAATAAGCGAGTAGCATGTCCCTCTATTAGAAAAACACTCCTGTATGATCCTCTGGGGGAAAAAAATAAGAAGGCAGACAGGATTGTTGCTATTGTTAGAGGAAGGCTGGTCAAACTTGGGTTGGTGGTGTTTTGCTGGTACAATTCTTATGAATACTAGTACAAATAATAATAACCATAATCTTTTATGTGCTGATTGAGGTTGGAGTTAGGGAGAGACGATGGTTCTGTTGGCTTCGCAAAGGTTCCACAGAAGCCCAAATCTATTGTAGTAGTAGTTGTTGTTGTTATTGGGCAGCAACAGCCAAATTATTATTATTAAATGAAATTAAGGCAGAGAACACAGAGAAAATGTAAAAAGAAAGAACTTGTGATGAAGGAAATAAATTATTAGGTATTGGTGGTAACTTTAGGTAGGCAGGTAGGTAGTTTTTCTGAGCATGAGGCTTTGCTGCTTGCTGGAATTCCTATAATTATTAACAATAATCTTTTAAAAGTACTTTCTGAAAGAGAGGAGGGAGGAGAGAAAAAGAAGAATCTAAACACTTTAGTGAGTGACTCAAAGCTCAGAGCCACCCTAAATGAAAAGCACTCCCACCCACAAGTCCCCAAACTCCACACACCTACGCACCTGTCCACTAAATAAAGAATTAAGAAAATAAAAGAAAATCAAAAAGATTCAATGTTAGAGAGAGGTCAAGCCAAATCAAAAGCTAAAGCCGAGAGCGCGTGGCAAGGCAATCAGACTGAAGCCCTTCTCTCTAGAGCCAGGATGCAACGGAGCAATAGAGGCACTCGCCCCATTAAATAGAAACAGCTTGCATAAGACACGTCCCGGCTTTCTTTGGATTGGCCCAACACAGGGTTTCCCTGTGTGAGCACATGGCAGCCTCTCCACACATTGCATGATTCTGAATAGAGCAGAAGGTAGCCGCGACCGGCAGCCACTTGCTCCGGTTCGGTCAAAAAAAAATATAGCGGCAGAGCCTTTGACATTACAGGTGTCCAAAGAAGCCAAAGGCAAACAGCCAAAACGAATTCATGCACAAGTCTAGTGGCAACCAACAATTAGTTAGTTTGTTATTACTTTACACATACACTATTATTACAGTAGTTACTACTATTCACACACATATACTGTTATAATGATACTATACTTTTTATTATACACAATGCCTACGATGAGGAATATATCTCAGATATTTTGTCTCATGTGGCAAAATAAATATGTTTAGTTTTAGAATCCATGTGCTATGTCTTGCTTGGCTAGGTAAAGAGAGTGATCTTTGTTTCTCTGAATCAAATCTTGAGCCAGTCTAGAGCCACCAAATATTTGTTTCTCAGTATGCAAACAGATTTTTGTAACACTGCTGAGAATGAGAGAAAGTTGTAGCATAAGCTTTTGTAAACATAGTCTGCTTCCTCAAATGAATTGAGAAAATCGACTGAGGGTGAATCTCCATAGTTGAATTAATGCAGTTTGACATCATTTTAATTGCCTTGGGTCAATGCTATGAAATTACGGTAGCTGTAAATTTGAAAGTCTTTAGCCTTATCTGCCAAAGAGTACTGGTGCCTCACTAAACTACAAATCCAAGGATTCATAGCAATGAGCCATTACAGTTAAAGTGATGTCAAACTGCATTAATTCTACAGTGTAGGTGCACCTAAAATCTATGGAAGCTTATGCTACTACTTCTGTCTTTCATTCTGCTAAAGTATATCTCTCTTTGGTATCGTTTAACTTTCATTGCCAGAGAAACGGCTGTGACCTTCCAAATAAACTATATGCCTTTTGAATAAGCCATGCCGGGATTCTGGGAATTTGGAATGGTTCCCCCCCCCCCCCAGTTAAAACTTCACATAGGATATCTGCCTCATGAACCTAGTTACGTCCACTAGAAGGGCCTGGTTCCACTCACTAAAAACTTCAGTAATAGTAATGTCACTTAGTAATAGGTCCATGGGTGTTTTTCACCTTGGATTTCAAGTCACGTACGTATGTTCTTCATGTATCCTTCTCCGTTAAGCTTAACTAATTGTTTTTATTGATGGTACAAAAACAAGTGGCAAAGTGCATTGTTCTATGCTATTTTGAGCTCATGAAATTGACTTCCTTCACTCTCTCATTTTCCTTAAGATTATTATCTGTCTAATTTGTCTTGAATTAATCTGTTTTCACCTTGCCTACACCTGTTATTTTGATTATTAGCATTTGAAATACTAGAATACCCAGTTCTTTGAGATATGAGCTTCCTGAGTTCAGGTGCAATTATCATTTATTTCTGTGTTCCAAACATTAGGAGTTCATACATGCTTAAGAGAAATCATCCTGACTATCTGGTATTGCTTGGGCCAGTCTGAACATGTGAAATGTTGGAAAACCAGGGTATTAATTGACTGTTGCAGTCTAATGCTCAACTGAGTGACTTTGGGCAAATCACATTCTCATAGTCACAGAGGAAGGCAAAAGCAAAATCCTTCTGAAAGAAAACCTGCCAAGAAAGCCTCATGATAGGTTCTTAGTGTCTCCATACATTAGAAACAATTTGAAGACAATATCGAAGGCTTTCATGGCCGGAATCACTTGGTTTCTGTGAATTTTCTGGGCTATATGGCCACGTTCCAGAAGCATTCTCTCCTGACATTTTGCTCACATAATTCCAGACATGAAGCAATCAGGGCCAGCTAACAACTCCCAACAAAGAATTCCCTCAGGCAGGGAGCAGCCAGGCTTTGAATCTGTAAGGCCATTAAATGCTAATCAAGTTGATCAGCTGCAACATTCACACTTGTCTCAAACAGACAAGAGTTCTTTCTCCCAAACTACGCTTTCCAAAGATATATAAACCCCACTTACCTAGTTTCGAACAGACCTCACAACCTCAGTGAATGCCTGTCACAGATGTGGGTGAAATGTCAGGAGATAATGCTTCTGGAACATGGACATACAGCCCAAAAAACTCACACCAACCCAATTTGAAGACATTCAATCACAGTAATTCAAATATTTCATTTACCCAATATTCTATCTATCTATCTATCTATCTATCTATCTATCTATCTATTTATCTAAATGTTCTGTTAGTTTCTGCTTTAAGGTAAACAACAAAACTAAACAACCAAAACACACGAAACTTGGCCACAAAAGACATGGTCATCTGGACTGTGTTTAGACATCCAAAAAAAAAAATAAACCAATTTGGAAATTACTTTAAAAAACCCAAAAACCAAATACTGCTCTCTGCGCATGCGCGTAGCAGCCTGCACCCTTGGAATAGCTACGTCACTGACAGGCTCATGCAGCAACGCGTGGAGCCCAACCTAACTGTTAAAACCGTTACTGCACTGCCCCGGGCTGTCGGCTTATGGAACACGAGGGAGGAGGAGGACATTGACAGGGGAGATGACATTGCTTCTCGCCCCACTTGAAACAGGCCAACTCAAGCACATCAGGCAAGCCCTCCACAGTGTGGAGGAGGAGGAGGCAGAGGAGAAAAGGGTGCAGGGAAGCTTTCCGCATTTCCAAGTTTTTACACCTTTTTTCTTTTACTTCAGACAGGGACTACTTTGACAAAGTGGGCCTCCCTCCCCCTTCTGCGGCTCTTTCACCCTCCCTCCAGCCAGACCCGTTCGAAAAGGCCAGAGTGTGCATGCTGGCGGGAGGAGGGAGGGAGGGCGTAAGAACTGGGAGACAATACCAAACGGAGCCATTACTTCAGTTTTGCCTCAAGCGCTTCTCTGACAAAATGGGCCCCCGTTTGGACTTCAACTCCCACAGTCCCAAACCAGCTACTTGGGATTATGGGAGTTGAAGTCCAAAACACCTGGAAAGTCCAACAAGATGGCTCAAGCCTCTACTGTCTTATAAGCAACAAGGACAATACATACTAATCAGGGAGACTACTTCCAATATTCAGAAAACAGGGAAATTCCAAACAGCACACACACAGGGCCAGCTAACACCTCCCAACACATAATTCCTCCAGCCAGGAAGCAGCCAGTCTATCACGCTACAAGCCCATTAAATGCTAATCAAGGTGACACATTGCAGCATTCATTCTTGCCTCCAACAGACAAGAGTTCTTTCTCCCACACTGGACAAACTGTATTCCACAAGTATACAAACGACACTTGCCTGTCTGGTTCCTAGCAAGGAAAATCCATTGAAAAACAACAAAACCTCACTCCCACTATTACAACACTCTAAAACCAGGACAGTGAAAACACAACAACACTCTGAAAACATGGAAATCAAGGCCAACTAACACCACCCAAAAAACAATTGCAAATGAACAAAACCTGGGTCCCAGTATTAAAAACCTTTAAAACCAGGACATTGCATAAAGAACAACAGTTTGAACACAGGGAAATTACACACAGGAAACAATCAGGGTCAACTAAAGCCTACCAAAAAAATGATTCCCCCAGGCAGGGCCGTAGCCAGAAAAAAATTTCAGGAGGGGTTTTGAAAATTTCGGGGGGGGGGGGGGGGTTGAACCCCTAGCACATACCCCTCCCCACTACAAACCTGTCAATATCTGCTTGAGATAGTGCCTGGAGGGACTCTTAATGTTTTGCATCTCATAGACTTAGCATAGGGATTTGGTTAACCAGTTAAAATTTATGAGTAAATGAGATTTTTTTTATAACTTGAAAAATTTCGGGGGGGGGGGGGTTGAACCCCTAAACCCCCCCCCCCTCACTACAGGCCTGCCCCCAGGTAGGAATCAGCCAGGCTATCCAGCTACAAGGCCATTACATCCTTATCAAGGTGGTCAATTGACTACACCACAGCAACGCATTATGAGAAAGTGCTGATCAAGCTGCCCTAGCAATTGTGGGTGTTGTAGTGCACAATACCAAGAGGACCCAAGTTTGCCCATGTCTGGTGATTACAGATAAAATATACACACAAAACAAACACTACAGTCACTACAATATCACACAAGCCTCTTCCATATCTATATCTATCTATATATATAATGTTCTGAAAGTTTTTCCCCTAACTTAAACAACAAAGGTACGCTACCAAAACACACAAAATTTGGCCACATAAGACATAGCCATCCGGTCTGTGTTTTTACATTTTAAAAAAGTCCTAATTAGAGGGAGAAGAATAACTATTTTTTTCCCCATTGCTGCCAGTTAGAAGGCTAAGCTACGCCCACTTTGTCTCTTAGCAACCCACTCAGCCATTTAATGGTGCACAGGGCCTCTTCAATCAGGCCTCTTCCACACTGCCTATAAAATACAGATTATCTGATTTAAAGTGGATTATATGGCAGTGTAGACTCAAGGCCCTTCCACACAGCTATATTACCCATTTATAATCTTATATTATCTGCTTTGAACTGGATTATCTTGAGTCCAGACTGCCATATAATCCACTTCAGTGTGCATTTTATACAGCTGTGTAGAAGGAGCCTCTTATAATCCAGTTCTAAGCAGATAATATAAGATTAGAAATATACAGTAGAGTCTCACTTATTCAACATAAACACCCCAGAAGAATGTTGGATAAGCGAATATGTTGGATAATAAGAAGGGATTAAGGAAAAGTCTATTAAACATCAAATTACATTATAATTTTACAAATTAAGCACCAAAACATCACACTGTATTGAAAACATTGACTACAAAAACATTGACTACTAAAAGGCCGACTGCATTGGATAATCCAGAACATTGGATAAGCGAATGTTGGATAAGTGAGACTCTACTGTAATATGAAATAATTGCTGTGGTATAATAATACAGAACAATGTAATCTCTAAAACCAGGACAGTAAATAAAGAGCAACACTCGGAAAGCAGGGAAATTGGGAATTCCAGAAAGAAAACAATCAGGGCCAGCTAACACTTCCCAACAAAAGATTCTCCCACGCAGGAAGCAAACAGATTTTGAAGCTGCAAGGCCATTAAATGCTAATCAAGGTGGCTAATTGCAGCATTCATACCTGCCACATCGAGACTAATCATTGCTATTCAAACTGGCAAACCAAGGATTCCATAAGGTAGAAAGAGGCCAGGCTTGCAAGCAGCAAGGCTATTCAGT
This sequence comes from Anolis carolinensis, assembly GCF_035594765.1. NCBI lineage: Eukaryota > Metazoa > Chordata > Lepidosauria > Squamata > Anolidae > Anolis > Anolis carolinensis. The sequence continues at coordinate 103,356,675 of NC_085841.1, forward strand.
GCTATTCACCCTGGCCAACCAAGAGTTCCCTTAGATAGAAAACCCCCAAGCTCTGAAGTCCCATTCAACCTGGCCTAGCAAGGATGCCCTATGTAGAAAGCGGCCAGGCTTTTAAAGCTGCAAGACTATTCAGTGCAGTTCAAGCTGGCCAAACAAGGATTCCCCTACTAAGGAAGTAGCCAGACTTCAAAGCGGCTCTTTGAAAAGCGGTGCTACTCCAGCTACTCCAGAAAATGGCCAGGCTTTGAGGCTGCAAGACTATTCACTGCTATTCCACCTGGCCAACAAATGATTCCAATAAGCCACAGCAACGCGTGGCCGGACAAAGCTAATTTATTTATATATCTTCTGATATAGTCGCATCAGTCACATTTGTTGAAAAGTTATTCTTACAGAAATGAATGCAAGGGAGCCTCTACAAAAGCAGAATGTGTGCGTAGAAAGATGCTTTCTAATATAGCCCCATCATATGTGAGAAAAAAACACATTACATCTCCTATTGCCCTATTAGTGCAATGTGTTAATATATAAGATATTTTCTATAGGATTTTAAGATGAATGGCAGCTTTGCACAGTCACTTGCACAAGATCTGCAGGGCTATACTACAGAACTAGGTCAGATAAATTAGCCCATGGGGTGTATGTGGTTGGTCCTGAAACTTTTGAAGAAAAATAGAGTGCAATTTCTCCATGTTTTGGGGTTTTCTGAGACATTTTAGATTGAGAAGTAGATATTTTAAATATAAAAAAACAAGAAGTCAACTAGATGTCATTCGGAGCACAAAAACATTGTGATAGTGCCCCTTCCTCTGTCCCCGGTGAAGTTACTACTCTTCAAAGTCCCATGGAGAGCCCATGCAGTTCCTATCCCTTACCAACTATCCATTCCTGGATTAGAGAAGATTCAGTAGTCTGACTTTCAATTTATAAGATGAAGCATAAAATATCTGTATTAATAATACATACAGTCCATTTAAGAGAAATAGTTGTGAGTTCACACTTTTATTACACTCTGACCTTCTCTAGGTTAGAACTAAAGGACAGTCCAATAATTTGCAGCAAATTATGACACTGAATGTTCTCCTCCCAACCTGTTTAATTCCTCTTGGTTCCTTCAGCTGAACCAGAGAATAGTTCTGGCATCAAATCACTTTGGCAGTGGAGATCCTTAATCCACTGTGCACACTCCTTTTATTACTGTATTTTCTGGAAAGACAAGGAACATCACTTTTTATTAGTTCATCTTTTTCTTTCACACAAATTGGCAGATATGGAATAAGATGTGTCTCTAACACCAATTCAGCCACTAGAGTTGCTAATTTTCATAAAAAAATTATTATTATTGCTTCAAAGGTATGAAAGCTTCCTAGGTGCCATTGTAGTGTGTGTATCCCCAGCCTTCATTATCACCTCTATCGTAGTTGTACAAGTAAAACAGAACAAATTGACCTGATTTTTTCACTCCCTCCTACCACCATCTGTGGCTGCAACTCTAAAAGTTGGATTGTTGGAACTCAAAGCTGTTGTTATTGTTATGTGTCTTCAGGTTATTTTCTACTTATGGTAATTTTAATGCAAACATATAATGGGGTTTTCAGGGGCTGAAGGTATGTGACACAGCCAAGGTCACCCAGTGGCTTTTCATGGCTGAGCTGACAAATTGCTCATGCTGCAAATGCAAAATCTTCAAACCCGACATTTTAACCAGGCTGTCCTCATCTATCTAATGTTACTTTACAGTATTTCATCCTGTATTTCCATAATTACCAATTTGATTTTAGATATTTTAAATTGATGATCTGAATGCTTGTTGGCACTGTTTTAAAACATATTCAACTGTTTTAAAACATACTCAACATATTGGCCCACTGGTCTATAATAAAGTAATGTAGGCAACTAGGCATGACACAACCAAGGTTACCCAGTGGGTTTCTATGGATGAGCAGGAAATCAAACTCTGGTCTTCATAATCGGAGTTCAGTGCTCAAATACACAACACTGGCTCTCAAATCTATGCTTCTGCATTATTACCAAATCAAAAACAGAGATGATTACAATGTTATGCTTGACATTAAAATAAACAAATACTAGGAACAGCTGTTGGTGAAGGTTAGTGATCGCATAAGGACACAGCCACACATTAGGGGGCTTCCAGATGGAGGCTCCTCCGAGTGACAGGCATGCTGACTCAGTGGGCTTCACGCTTATGTGTCTCTTGGGAAACAGCACTGCTCACTGCCAGTTTGAAGATCCTGACGGAAATAGGCTGGATGACACAGCAAGTGAGACGGAAAAAGAACAACCGTAGCACCACACTCTGGGACTAGTTGGTGCATTTTCTGGAGGGCATGCTATCTCTCTCTACACTGCCAGTCTGAAATACTTTGTTTACACAGAAGCCATGGAATATAGGTTGGAAGCCAATAAAATGGTCTGTTTGTAAACAGTGTTTACAAACTTTGCTCTTCCATATATTTTGGACTTCAGCTCCAAGTAGCTTCAATCATTTTGCCAGATGGTCAGATATTCTGGGGCTAAAGACTAAAAACCCTGGAGGACCAGAGTTGGGTAGGTGTGGTGAGTGGGTAAATAGTGCACAAGAGAGCTTGCCTGCTGCTATGTTCCCGAACTTAAAATTCAAGGGGAAAAATAGCCTGCAACTGAGTATGATATATATGTATATATATTTCTTACTGACCACAAGCACAGCAACCAGAAAGTGACATTATTATTTTGTTGAGATTTCATAAGAGTCATTGAATCAGCTTGAAGTTTTGGTTTCTAAATTATAACACAAAATACAAATGGGTCAAATGATTATTCAATCCAAGACTGGAAAATATGTGGACACTTGGTGTATGGTAATTCACATCAGCTTTAACTATCACCTATTGCCTAATAAGACACTGAGGAGAATTATTGTCCAGCAGTATCTGAAGATCCACGTTACCAGCTCTGCTCTAGTCCAACTACTCTGATTTGCAAGACAACAGGCAGATGTCTATCCTAGCCCTGCTGAGAGGCCTTCAGTTAAAGATGCTGGAGTTTTGGAGCTGGCCTTCTGTGTACATAGCATATGCCCTTAGAGTGAACAGGAGGAGGAGGAGGACTTCTATTGTATTAGTCCTTGGATCATAGCAAATGGAGCCCCCAGTGGCGCAATAGGTTAAACCCTTATGCTGGCAGGACTACTGACCAAAAGATGGGTTTGAATCCAGGGAGCAGGGTGAGCTCCTGTCAGTCAGCTCCAGCTTCCCATGCCGGGACATCAGAGAAGCCTCCCACAGGATGGTAAAACATCCGGGTGTCCCTTGGGCAATGTTCTTGCAGACAGCCAAATCTCTCACACCAGGAAAAAATAGCAAGTTAAAATGAAAAAATAGGATTTGCCTAAAGATAATGTATTAATATAATGTATTAAAATTATTACAATAAGAAAGTGATCAACATATACACACACATACATACCTTCTGTACATAAGATATGCTTTAACAATGAACCATATATTCTGTGTTCAAATGTGAAATGTTTTGTTCTCACTGCATCATAACTACTCTGAGGTTTTCTTAGGGGAAGTTATTTATTCCTTCTATAGTATTGCTAGGATCATAATATTGCTAAAGCAATGTAAGCTTGCAGCTGAATGATTGTTCCACAAAAATTTATGCAATGCCACTTACCAAAACCTTTGCCCTGAAGATGCAAGGCATTATCTTAAACTTCATTCATAATAAATAATGTGTGTTGTCAAGGGAAATGTGAGATGACAATTTTAGAAGGGGCAGAGATTTTCCTAAAGTTACATTCAGCTCCAGTTCAGTTGTCTTTCTCTATTATGAATAATTCAGTATGTCAGAACAGTCATATTCTTGAGCTCCATGTTTACAAAATCATCAAACTGGAAGGGAGGCTATGTTGCAGCTCTTCTAATCCCTCTTGTTTCAGTTTGGCAGCAACAATCCATATTGAGAAAAGTTTCACATCCTCTCCTGGTGCCTGATGCCAAAAAGACGGGCATCTGGCATTCACAGCCACATGCATGGTTTTCTTTGATGGACTGAGGTTGAAACTGGATATTTATTATTATTATTAATACTATTATTATTTCTTGCCCACCTCTCCTCATGGCTCGAGGTGGATTACAGCATTACTAAAACACACATTCATCTAAAAGCATTCTTTAAAATAGACATATTAAAACATATTTCCACAAAATACATAATAAAATACACAAAACAAAGATTAAACATATTAAGGGAAGAGTGTATTTCCTGCAACAAATCTAGATCTAATAAATCTATTTTTCTTTCTACAGTGAAATTTCCCAAAAGATATTCACCTTAGCAATTCAATTTGCATATTCCAATTACAATCACTATTCAAATCACATTCAATATAAAATATGGAGATGCGGAAAAATGTTAAGAACATATAGGCAGAGACAAATATCCCATTTTTATAATTAGAGTGAGCATCTCTTATAAAAAATATAGTTAATACTGTATATGATTGAGTTTAGTTTCTTATTGTACATGATTAATAGTCCAACATGATCTTTTCTGTTGTGGCACCTTCTCTGTGAATGACTTCCCTTTGGAGACCCATTTGGCACCAGCTCTGTCATCATTCTCTCACCAAGGTAAATATAGCTTTTTATTAAGCCCCTTGAGGTCTTTTTCAAATGTCCATTTGTGCAGAGGGAAGTTGGACAAGCCTGGTTCAAGACAGTCTTTAGAATGGGGGAAAGGCTGTAACCTAGACGCTTGTCTGAAAAAAGAGTTAAGGCAGTCAGAGATAAAACAGACCAGTCTGGAAGAGAGATTATTGATTTAAAAAAACTAGTTTGGTTTTTGGCAGCTGGGATTGAGACTTCAGTCAAGAAATCAGAGGAAGATTAGGACTTCAAAGAGCAGCTATGAGGGAAGGAGGCAAAAACTTGAAGTGTAAAGATATATCATTACATACTACCGTTAGGATGGTACATTCCATCCTATTTCCAATTTCTATGTATGATTGAAATCTGGACAATAAAGAAAGGTTGTAGAGATGTGGTGCAGGAGAATCATTGTACAGATACCACAGACTACTAAAAAGATAAATGTGTCATTTAGCAAATCAAGCCTGAATTCTCCCTAGGACTATCATACTTTGGCCATATGATGAGAAGACATGACTCACTAGAAAATAAAAGGTAGGGTAGAAGGCAGAGGGGAAAGAGGAATACCACATTTCAGATGGAAGCCAAGGACCTGAATTTGAAAGACTTGAGCAGGGATGTTGAGAATAGGGTGACTGAGGCCCATTCTATACTGCCATATAAAATCCAGATTATCTGCTTTGAACTGGATTATATGGCAGTGTAGACTCATATAATACAGTTCAAAGCAGATAATGTGGATTATCTGCTTTGATAATTTGGATTATGTGGCAATGTAGAGGTTTCCCATTCACAGGATCCCTGAATATCTAAGTCAATTTAAAGGTAGTTATAGAAACAGTTGACAAGTAACAACTGTAATGCAGTAAATCTTTACTGGTTTTATTTTCTCATTTAAGAGCTGAAAGGGAGAACTGGTCAGATTTAACTAAATTGAACCCACTGATCAGCACAGTATTTTGTTCATAATAAGGATCACTTTGAGACCTAAATACCAAATCTCAGAGATCATCCTGAGAACAATGTGAGTGATAGGAGCCAAGGGTTGGAACTGGAGGACCATCCTGGATGGGGGCTCCATCCCAACATCATCTTACATTGTTTTAATATGTTAGCCTATTTTGATCTGTAAACTGTTCTATGTTCTTTTTTCTGTTGAAATTATGTTATTGTTTTAAATTCTATATTTTAAAAAGAATTTGATTTTATTAATATTCTATGTTGAGATCTCATGATAAAGGATGCAATATTAATATTACAATCAATAGTACCTTTGGTTCCATACTGGGGGAAATGTAGAATATACATTCAATTTAATAAATAAATGAAATGAAATATTATTATTGGTTGTTTATATTTTCATATTGTTCAACATGCAACCTTTTTTGGAAAAGGAATTCCACTGTGAAATGGAAAGAAATCAAGTGATACATGCACAGGTTACAGATCATAGTTGCAATGGGTGCTTTTAAATCTGTATTTGCATCAACCTCACTTTTCTATAATTGTAAGATGAGACATGAATGCCCAACTATTTTTAAACACTCCTAGCTACCAATGATTTCTGTGGAAAAGTTCTGAATATGCTTAATTCCCTTGAAATTGATAGAGCCTAGAAATTCTTTATTTCATTAAAATGATATGCATCATGTAATTACAAGACAGCTTGTAATTAAGGCAAAAGGAATCTGTTTACTTGTGTTAAGAGATCTAGGCTAACATCAATAAGCATAAAATGTTTCTGATGGTGCTCAGAATATCTCTGTCACTCATTCCTTGGTAGACTGTTTGAAACTGTTGAAAATTGAGTGTGTGCATTAAAAATATTATTTTCCATTTGTAGTAGGAATAGACGTCTATAGGAAAATAACAGCAGATTTGTGGTTGCAGATGTGGGGATTATTTTGGAGGAAGAAAAATCCCTAGGCCCATATTACCACCTACCTCTATAAGGTTTCTTAGTGAAACTACATATGACAGCAAAAGGTCTGAAACATACTGTTAATCCTATGCTAACAATTTAGTTAAGATCCATTGTAGCTGAGATGTGTTTAGGATCTGATTATTCTATCAATCAGCCCTAATATTCAGTAAATTTAGGTAGCCATCTCTACTAATATAGGATGGGATGGAGGAAATGAGGGTACATCCCACTGTGAAATTAATGCAGTTTCACTTCACTTTAATTGCTGGGATTTGAAGTTTTCTGAAATTTAGTCTTTTCTGCCAGAGGTTCTAGTATCTCAGCAAACTACAACTATCATTATTCCACAGCATTGAGCAATGGCAGTTAAAGCGGTGTCAAACTGCATTAATTCTAAAGTGTAGATGCATCCAGGGCAAAGATGTTGAAAAACATTGCTGCATGTACCCATATGAATGGATTGCATAGGATGTTGTCATGGCAGTTAAAATGGAATCATTGTGCTACAGCTGGAAGAAAACATTTTAAAACCAGCTGAAAAAGTGAGATTGGTCTTTTAAATCAGGATAGTTGAGGCTATGGATTATGACACAGTGAGGAAGATATGGGATATTGTCGTGTTCAAAATGGTGATAGAACAGTCCCCATATTGGCTCTGTCGCAATCTAGTTTGACTCTGGTCCACTCTCTCCTATTGTGTAATTAGGGGAGCATAGCCACAGGCATCTCTGATCTTCCCATCACCACCATTCTCAACCAGGCACAGTATGGCTGAGGGTGAGCTGCACCCATGATGGGAAGGGGAAGATTTTTGTCAATGCAGGGAGGCAAAACTGGAGAGCAGATCAGCCATGAAATGAACAGCCCACATTAAAATCTTGCTGTATTACAGTTAACCATGATATTAAGCAGTATTGGAGGTAATGAAAAGAGTCCTTTCCTGATCCATTATTTTGTAAAAAAAACAAAAACAAAAAAAAAAACAAGGAGCCAAGACTTTATGTTTTTATCTATATCTCTATCTATCTATCTATCTATCTATCTATCTATCTATCTATCTATCTATCTATCTATCTATCTCCCCACACCAGTCACACTAACCTCAGTGGCTATAATTATCCCTTCTTTATATTTCTGGGAGCCCATTGTGTTAAAGCGCTGAGCTGCTGAACTTGCAGACCAAAAGGCCGCAGGTTCGTCTCTGGGGAGCAGAGTGAGCACCCGCTGTTAGCCCCAGCTTCTGCCAAACTAGCAGTTCGAAAACATGCAAATGTGAGTAGATCAATAGGTACCGCTCTGGCAGGAAGGTAACGGTGCTCCATGCAGTCATGCAGGCCGCATGACCTTGGAGGTGTCTACAAACAATGCTGGCTCTTTGGCTTAGAAATGGAGGTGAGCACCAACTGCCAGAGTCGGACACGACTGGACTTAATGTCAGGGAAAAACCTTTACCTTTACCTTACCTATATTTCTGGAGGCATCTTCAGAGAACCCATAGACACAGACTAAACTAACATATACTGTTAAATCAGTTTATAGCATCTGACACCCACTTTAGAAAGAGATGGACAAACACATTCAAACACTATCTGGAATGAAGCACTGCACTCTCTGTTGAGCTTGGAATGGGCAGAGCTAGACTTAGTGAGATGGGCAGGACAGAGCCATTTTTTTTTAATCCTGGATATGCCAAATCCTAGTGTGTTCTTCATCTGTTTTCTTCCACAACTCAGTGGGGAAAATGGGTTCTAGCTGGAGAAAACAATCAACTGTCTTCCCAGGGAGAAGTGTTTTTATTGCTTTCTCGATCTTTCTCAATCCTTTTTCAAATTACCTGGCTTGGAGGAGGGAATAGCATGTCCCTTACCCAGACTCTCTTAGGCAATTCAGACTGGTAGCTTTGTGGTTAGCTGAAAAAGTGGCTTCATATCTTCTAGTTGGGTCATGAATGGTAAGGCGAGTTGGAGGGATATTTACACATTCTTACAAGACTACATGGTCTTGCTAAATACAGAGCAGTTATAGATCCATAACATAGCTCTGTATTCAGCAAGACTGCGTAGTCTTATTGTAAGTCTTTGTAAATGTCTCTCCAACCCACCTTACCAGCCAGCAAAGGTTTATTCAGCAGTTGATCATGCTGCAGGGATGATATTTCCAACCGCTTCCTGCCAATGACTGAAAACATCTTCCTCTTTGCATCCTGATCAGTAGTAGCACAGATTTCTGTTGCCTGATTCAGATGCTAACTGTTAAGGTGAAGTGGTGAAATCAAGACAGGAGATGTTATTTAGTTGCATATTTGGAAATACATAGCTGACATAGAATATCAACATATAATTCCAGTAACTATATAGCAATTACACTCCCTATAAAATTGATTCCTATATATGTTTGGCAGTGATAAGGTAAAGGTTTTTCTCTGACATTAAGTCTAGTCGTGTCCGACTCTGGGGGTTGGTGCTCATCTCCATTTCTAAGCCGAAGAGCCGACGTTGTCCATAGACCCCTCCAAGGTCATGTGGTCAGCATGACTACATGGAGCGCCATTATCTTCCCACTGGAGTGGGAAGATACTCACATTTGCATGTTTTTGAACAGAGGGAATCCTTGGAAACATAAAGCCGTTCCATATGTGTAATATTTATAGTATGTATAGCCATGTAGATTTTGCCTTAGGTCTATAAAATATGTTTGAAAGGCTTGGGTTGTGATGTTGCTTTATGTAAATATATTAATATTATGTAATATTATCCACACTTAGCCATACCAAACACAAGGGACCCTGTTTCTGATAAGCATGTAACAATTGCACTGCTCATGTTCCAGAGCATGATATTTATAAGTGGGGTTCAGAATTATTTGCTTCACAGACTACTTCGTTGTCTTCCTGGCTGAAAAATCAGAAAGAAATATATGAGCTGCATGTTGAACAAAATAATTCCTCACGAATGGCATAGATGTGTTGTCTGCATGTGCCCAGTCTACTCGTTCTTGTTAAATCTACATGCATCTGAAATCTTATTCCTACCCACTGTTTTTATTTCTCAAATACTAATCTAGCTATTTACTAGAATACAATTTTATTGTTGTTTTCTCAAACAATAAAATTTATGGTTAAAGACAGTTGAAGAAACCCCTCCCCCACTTTCTGACCAATCAAAATGTTTCTCTGTGCGCTCTTGCTAAGGATATATTTTAACTACTGTTTCATTCTTAGTAATTTGATAAAAAACTGATAAAAATTTATAAAAGGTCCCAGGTTCAAATCCCAGGAGTGGAGTAAGCGCCCGCTGTTGCTCCAGCTTCTGCCAACCTAGCAGTTTGAAAACATGCCAATGTGAGTAGATCAATAGGTACCGCTCCGGTGGGAAGGTAACGGTACTACATGCAGTCATGCTGGCCACATGACCTTGGAGGTGTCTATGGACAACGCTGGCTCTTCAGCTTAGAAATGGAGATGCACACCAACCCCCAGAGTCAGATATGACTGGACTTAACGTCAGGGGAAACCTTTACCTTTACCTAATTTGATAAAAGAAAAGAAGAAATGTAAAAGGGATGAAGACATTTGCCAGAGTCGACCAGGATATGGTAATCTTAAAACAACCATCAGGTGAAATAGGATCAGTGAGTCTGTATCTACTGATGGTATGCTTTGAATACAAGGAGGGATGCCTCTTTGGTTAGTTTATTCATTTCTTTCCATTACTGTTAATTGGTTATTTGGTTTGTACCAAGAAGCAAAGTGTACTGTACAGGCTGTTTTGGACATTTGTTCTTCAGAGATGTTTCCAATATGTGGAAACACAGTTAACTCTAATGCAATGAAATTAGGGTAGTAGTTACATGACTTGGAGAAGGAGAAATGTTACTAATACAGAAACACTTTAAATTTTTGATATCTGCTTTTCTGTGTTGATTACTTGTTTGTACAACAGGTGTTATTTTTAAGCATGGATAAAAAGGCTATAATTTCAACACAATATGTGAACTGGGATAGCTGCTGACAATCCCCTCATTTCATAGCCTTGCTTTTGTCACATGAACTACAACCACATATATTTCCTCCATGCTATGAATAACATGATCACAGTGGGTCAACAGCATCTGCCTTCAACCTTTTTATATTGTACTATAGTTTCAGTCACTCTTGAACCAACATGATCATTTGCAGCAGTGGCTCAGATTATGGGATTGTAGTTCAGTTTAGAAAGTGAAGAGCAACCCAGGGAATGCTGTTCTACAGGCTCTTAAATAGGTTTTCTCACAAGCTGCTAACTCATAATTTAAGCTCAACATTGCAAAAAACCAACCTGAGACTTTCTCCGTTCAAAATATATGCTTTAGCACTGGCTTATGGTCCTTGTGCCTCCTTTTTTATATACATGATGATTTCCCCATGTGCGGAATTTGGTGAAAGAAATATAGTTGTATCTACTCTGGGATACATTGGCCTAGTTGCCATACATTCTAGAGTTAATTCCTGTCCTTGACATCAGATACAAAAAGACTTTCATAGCTGGACATTATACAGAGCCTAGTGGTGTCCCAAACGTTGGGAGGGCACATGATAGACTGTATCCTCTGGCACCTTAATTTAAGCAATTATTATGGTAAGAGTGTTTGTGTACCACATCCTTTTCATCAGACACATAGTTCAAGGTTTCAGCTAGTTTCCAAAACTGGGCCACAGGCTAATCCATCAAATTAGAGTTAAATGAAAGACTACAAAATGGGTCTTTTTCTGTTTGTCTACAGGGTTCCTTTGACAAAAGCATGTTTATCTACTCTCTCAGAAAAGAAATACAGCAGAAAATTAATCAGCAACATAATGCACACATTGTCTAAGAGTGATTCATTAGAAAACAGTTTCAAGGCATATCATTGTTTTGATGTTAATCAATTGTATCATTCATTGGCAACACAATAAAATCAGTTGCAACTCAAAGGTCCTGTGTTTCTATTTTCATATGATTAAATTAAAGGTAATGATGCCAGAGCTACCTGGGGTTTGTTTTAAAACTAATCTTTGGTTTCAGCTGAAATTAGCAGATGCTAGAACAATAGTGGCAAATGTAATTGACACCACTGCACTAATTTCAAAACAGTATTCATGTTCAGGGGTAACTGCACACGAGGAACAATTGAGAACCAAACACAGCAATAAATGTGGCACGTAGACTTCCAGACAGTGAACCTATTGCTCTTTGTCCATTTAGATACAGCTGAATGGATTCCAACACCACAATGTGAAGATTATACAGGAAAATGTCCATGTGAATAAGGAAAAATGAAACAGTGAGAAAGATTAAGAATAAGTTTTGTATCATTACATTTAAAAATTGCATTTTATATTTCTAATGCATGAGAAATTACAATATGTCAGATTAGGAGTGGTGGAGGTTGGAGCCATGTAAAAACTGAATGTATTTCCTTAGTAGTAATGTTTTGACTTTTTTATTTATTATTTACAGTTTCTTAAGTCACATACTCTGAAATTTAAAGCATATTTTGATGCTTTACACTGACTTTGATGCTTCACGTTTCATAATAAAAAGGTAGTATAGGACTGACTTGTATATTTCCAGATTTCTGAATTTATGGCATGTTCCCCATCAATGCAAAAGAAAACATGTTATGACAAAGAAAAGCAATCCATAAAGTTGCACATGTTTTGTCAGTCTTTCTTCTGAGGCAAAGATTGGGCCCTTGAGGAAGGGTGTATCAGTGTGAATACCTCTTCACTGCCCAGTAATGTTGTATGTCTTCGGAGGAGGAGGAGGAGGAGGTAGAACAGGAAGCTGAGGATGTAGGAGTTGGGGATTTGGGGCCAAGTGTTGAGGAGGAAGAAGAAGGTGAGGAAAATGTACTGCTGGTTCCTACATTTCAGGAATGCCAAAGGGAGAAAGAAGGAAGGTCAGCTAGAATGGGTGCAGGGACACTGAACAATCAGACCCCATCCTAGGAATGCCTGTGCTGGGAGCAAAGACTCTTTGCCAAAGACACTTGTTCCATGTCTGATGTAAGACTTTTGCTTTGCTTTTAGGGTTTACCTTCTGTTCCCTTGCTGCTGTGTGTTACATTAATATCATTTTGCTGAAGTAAAGCTTTTCTTAGTTGCTTTAACCCTTGTTGTAAGGCTGCTTCAGGGCAAAACAGGACAAGTAACCCCTAACATAATACAGGCAGTTTGGGAAATACTGCAATTTTTAAAAATAAAATATTCAATCAGCCGAACCTTTTGTTCCATATGAGGGAATCCATAGGCGCTTTGATGATTAGAAAAGGTGTCAACACTAAAACTATCAGCACAACCCAAGTACTCTATATACCTGGCTGAGCAGAAGCTAATGAACACCCCCCAAAAATTCTAAATCAGATTTAGTAGGTTCGACTAATCTAGATGTAGATTTGTAATTTACAAGCAGATGTGGCTCAAAGAGTCCTCTTGGTAATTGCCTCTGCTCATGGCATCACCATTTTGGGTTTGGATCTTACAAGTTCTAGTAAAAAAAAAATCCATATATCCCACAAGACTCAAATCTGCTCCTCCCTCCTTTGACTTAGAAGATCAATGATCTTATCACATTTGGAAGACTTGGCCAAGCCAACTCATCTCAAAAAAGATATTCAAGAACTGGGGAAGTGTATGAAAGAATGACCAAAGTAATCAATAGCAGTAGCAGTTCATGGGATTAGCCTTCAAAGGAGATTGGAACCATTTGCCACCATGAACTTGAAAACTTGAACACCTAATTTATACGAGAAGGCTAAATATTTGGAATACTCTTGTTGTTTTAAATACTTAAAAAAAAAAACTACTACTACTACTACTACTACGTGGGAACACAAGAAAGGTCTAGGAAGAATGGATAGTTCTACCGGCTGTTAGGAATTGTGGAAGCTGAAGTCCAAAACACCCAAGTTTGCCTATACGTGGTATAGATGGACGCCGTTTTTTTCTTTTTCGTGTCAGGAGCAACCGGAGTTGCTTCTGGAGTGAGAGAATTGTCCGTCTACAAGGACGTTACCTAGGGGACGCCCGGATGTTTTGATGTTTTACCGTCCTTGTGGGAGGCTTCTCTCATGTCCCCGCATGGAGCTGGAGCTGATAGAGGGAACTCATCCACGCTCTCCCCGGGTGGGATTCGAACCTGGCAGCCTTCAGGTCAGCAACCCAACCTTCAAGTCACAAGGCTTTTATCCCCTAGGCCACCGAAGGCTCCACTCGTTTTTTTCTGACCGCTGGACTATTTGCCAACTTCTCCCCTCACTCATAATTGTTGTTGTTTGTTATGTATGGGGCTTTGGCAGAGGAAACCATCCCTCAAAGCTTTTCGTATAAGCTAGGAGCTGCCCAGGAGGCAAAAGCGGGCAGGGAGCCCCTCTCCCCCGACGGCAGCCGCCCAGCTCTCTCGGGCGGAGTGCGCTTGCGTGGCGGGGTCTCCTCGGCCTCCCTCTCCGGCGCTGACCCCGGAGCAGGCGCCGCCCAGCGCTCGCCTCGTGGCGGCTCCCTCGCTGCTGCTGCTGCTCCTGCCGCCTATTTTAGTCACAGCCCGGGCTGCCCAGAGGTAGACGCTGCGGCGCTGCCAGAGCGAAGGCGGGCGAAGTTGGAAGCAAGGAGAGCCGCGGAGGTAAAGGGGGGGGGGGGGGGGGAGCGGCGCAGAGGGGCTTCCCTCAAATGGAAAGCGGGAGCGGACGGTGCCCTTTTCTGGGGCGGAGGCTGGCTCGAAGACACTTCATGTTGGGAGCTGTGAAGTGTCTTCAAGCCAACCTCCGCCCCAGAGCTGTGAAAGGTCTTCTTTCCCCTGCAACCCCCCCCCCCATTCAGAGGTTACTAGGAGAGCCCCCCGAGCCCCTTTTGCCCTCCTTGACCCCCCAAATGCCCAGGTCCGGGGCGAAGGAGAGGCGCTCTCGACGCGAGAGAGGAAGAAGCGCAATAAGCAGGCAACGGGCCGGGGCTTCGCGCTCGGAAGAGGCGCCCTCAAGCCCCCTCCGTCCCGCCGCCCTTTTGGCCCTTCTCGTGCCCTGTGAGGCGGATCTGCCCCCCCCCCCCCCGTCCCTCCCGCCTGGCATAAAACCTTGAGAGTCCCTTTCGGGGTTCCCGCCACTCAGCCCTTCCGTCTGTTGGACAGAGATAAGAGACGAGGGAGTTGCTGTTCTTCTTCCTTCTGTTTCCTGGCCAGGGAAAGGACAGTGAGCTGGAGACTTTGAGTGCCCCTATACTAGGCATAGAAAAAACTCTGCACTTCAACTCTTACAATTCCTAACAAAATACCAGCTGTTAGGAATCGTGGGAATTGAAGTCCAAAACACCCGGAGGGCCCAAGTTTGGCCATGCCTGCCTTATACCAAACTGGGAGGGATAGCTAACACTCCAGAAGACAGGAGCAGAATTCAAAGCGATCTTAACAGGCTAGAGAGATGGGCCGAAACTAACAAAATGAAGTTCAGCAGGGACAAATGCAAGATACTTCACTTTGGCTGAAAAAATGAAATGCAAATACAGTAGAGTCTCATTTATCCAATATAAACGGGCCGGCAGAACGTTGGATAAGTGAATATGTTGGATAATAAGGAGGGATTAAGGAAACGGCTATTACACATCAAATTAGGTTATGATTTTACAACTTAAGCACCAAAACATCATGTTTAACAACAAATGTGACAGAAAAAGTAGTTCAATACACAGTAATGCTATGCAGTAATTACTGTATTTACGAATTTAGCACCAAAATATCGTGATGTATTGAAAACATTGACTACAAAAATGCATTGGATAGTCCAGAATGTTGGATAAGCTAGTGTTGGATAAGTGAGACTGTACTGTATATAGAATGGGAGACGATGCCTGGCTCGACAGCAGTACGTGTGAAAAAAACCTTGGAGTCCTCGTGGACAACAAGTTAAATGTGAGCCAACAATGTGATGCAACAGCTAAAAAAGCCAACGGGATTTTGGCCTGCATAAAAAGTATAGTTTCTAGATCCAGGGAAGTCATGCTACCCCTCTATTCTGCCTTGGTCAGACCACACCTGGAATACTGTGTCCAATTCTGGACACTGCAATTGAAGGGAGATGTTGACAAGCTGGAATGTGTCCAAGGGAAGGTGACTAAAATGATCAAGGGTCTTGAGAACAAGCCCTATGAGGAGTGGCTTAAAGAGCTGGGCATGTTTAGCCTGCAGAAGAGAACGCTGAGAGGAGACATGATGGCCATGTATAAATACGTGAAGGGAAGTCATAGGGAGGAGGGAGCAAGCTTGTTTTTTGCTGCTCTGGAGACTAGGACGTGGAACAATAGCTTCAAACTATAGAAAATGAGATTCCACCTGAACATGAGGAACCGCACATGAGGGCTTTATAGGTAATAACCTGCACCTTGAATTGAGCCTGGAAACTTGTCAGAAGCCAGTGGAGCTGTTTCAGCAGGGGCATGATATGTTTCCTGTAGCTAGTTCCAGTTAGTAATCTGGCAGTCGACCTTTGTACTAGCTGCAGTTTCCAAACCATCTTCAAAGTCAGCCCCACGTAGAGTGCATTACAGTAGTCCAGTCTGGATGTAACTAAGGCATGGACTTCCATGGCCAAATCAGGCTTTTCGAGGTATAGTTGCAGCTGGTGCACAAGTTTTAACTGTGCAAAACCCTCCCAGCTACCGCCGACACCTGAGTCTCAAGCATCAGCGGTGAGTCCAGGAGGACCCCCAGACTGTGGGCCTGTGTCCTCAAGGGGAGTGTAGCCCTGTTGAACACAGGTTGTCAATTGGCCTTGTGACTGACCAGGAGTACCTCTGTCTTGTCTGGATTAAGTCTTAACTTGTTGGCCCTCATTCAGTCCATCACAGCTGCCAGGCACTGGTTTAGGATCCAGGGAACTTCCCTGAAATTTGGTAGAAAAGAGTAGTAGAGTTGTGTGTCATCTGCATAGTTTTTAAAAGTTTTTAAAAGAGGCAGAGTAAAAATGATGATTGCAGATACTTAGAGTTGACTGAGAACCCTATTATAGAATGAGTTGGTTCATCAAAAGCATTCTTTTCTTTATGATTGAATACTAAAAATATAAAACAACCTGGAATGAAATTGCTATCACTCTGTTCAAAGGATAGCTCAGAGTGGAGGGCAGCAGCAAATTTATATTTTATCTCCAGAAAGGAATCTTTAAAGTGTGATATTTTAAAAAGTAGCCTTTATCAAGGAGGTGGTCTTCTTCTTGATTCTTCTTAAAGCACCATTTTATTGCATATGCAAAAAAGGGGAATAACACAGCAAGTAGAACTTGTAAGAATGTTAACTTATTTCTTATTCTGGTAGTACTATGGGGTATAAGAAGTTGTATCCAAAGCTTCATAGACAGAAACACATACATTCTTCTCTTGTTTTTCCTTTCTCCTGAGTTGAATTTTTGCCTACATGTTCCTTGAGGCAACACCTTGCTTTCGTTTTTTGCAATTGAGATTATGATGATGTTAGCAGTATGTATGTATTTGTTCTAAACAAAATGGCTCTTTCATAAACCATTACATTTGCGGAAAGTCTAGCAGAAGGAATTTGATTAAGCAGCAGAAAAAAGCTTCTTTGCTTCAAGTCTCCTGTTTTCTCACCAACTCACTCCATTGGAAGATTTGTCAAAAGGATTTCAATTCACTATTTGTTAAGTTTTTTTTAAAAAAAAATATTTGGGGGATTTTTAATTATGTGATGTTATTTTATCACTTTAAAAGACAAATACCTGTGACTTGAAATTGATGCACTTCAAAAACATTTAGAGCCTCTCCAGATTAGAAAAACATCAGGCTTTGTTTCTGTTTCATTTCATATTACTTTTTCTTAATCCTCAAGAATTTCCTGGGAATACCAGGCATTAACAAGGTTTTTCATTCCTACTTCCCAAATGAGATTAAACCTAGTATTTCCTGAAATGAAATATATTAATATCTCTACTTAGTTGTCTGCTTATATTATTCAGGAACTAGCTAATATAGCCACTGCCAGTAAACACAGCTATTCTTTCCAAAACATAAATTCAATAGAGATCAAGCAAGGAAAGAAAAATAGTTCCACCAAAAGAAATGATTCTGTTATTTAATTCGTGTAATATTGTTAAAGCCCTTTGACTATAAATAAACCTCAGTGGATATCGGCGAAAATCAAAATCTAAAACCGTGATTCCCAAAGTGGGCGCTACCGCCCCCGGTGGGGGCTGGAGCGATCCAGGGGGGCAGTGATGGTACCTATTAGGACACGGGGGCAGGGCCAGGGGAGGAGCAGGGCCTCTTCCCAAGTGCCGGAGATAAGGCTGGGGCACCTGTTAGGACACAGGGGGTGGAGCTAGAGGAGTGGGTGTGGCTTCTTCCCAAGAGCCCGAGACAGGGCTGAGAATCTATAGCTCTCCTGAAGCGCTTGTTGGGACACAGAGGGCGGAGCTAGGGAAGGGGGTGGGGCCTCCTTCCAAGAGCCTGTCAGGTCCCTGGCTGCTGGGCACCAATAACCTTACACAGAGGCCAGTCTCTATCTAATATCTTTATTAAAGAAATATATAAAATCAATAAAAACAAGTGAAGAATATAGTTCAGAAGCAGACCTTTCAAATGAGGTCAAATATAGTCCAAAAATGTATTGTCCAATAAATGATATTAGAGTTCAAAGTTTTAATCCACTTGACCGAAACACACACTTTGCCAAGCAATAGTGTGGGGAAATAACAGAGTCTTAGAGTCCAATGAAGCTTGACAACAAGGCTGGAAATAAACTTGATTCTTGACTAGGTCTGTGACTGGAGACAAGGCAAAACATGAAGCATGAAGCAGGGTCCGTGGTAAAACCGCAAGGCAGGGCAAGGCTTGAAGCTTGATTCGGGAAGCAAGGAACTGGGGTTACGAAGTCCACACACGATCTCTCTCCTGAAGGTGATCAATTGACTCCGCAAAGAATCCCTCGCGCCAAACACCTATATTGGGTCTCGTTTTCCCGCCAACAGAACTCTTTCCCTAGAGAACGAGAAGCGAAACCCAACTCTGTCCAGATGTATGACTCCTTAGAATTTCCCAAGGGAAGCAGGCCTAATCAGCTTGATGTTTGGCAGCGATTCTCAGACTTCTCCGATTAGCTTCCCTAACTCCTCTGTCTCTAGAATAAGATTCCTTCCTGGGAAACGGAGGGGAGTGCTGCCCAAGGCCTGTTTGGCTGAATTCTTGAGGGCAAACATCAACATCCTGCAGGTGAAGGGACTCCGGCTCTTGCTGAACCGGCGAAAACCCCATGTTTTCCTCTTCGTCTGCCACAATAGTACTAGGAACAGGACTACAAGGCCCATGAGTCATCACAGAGCCTGAGACAGAGCTGAGCCTCTATACCTCTCCTGAGAGGCCTTTTAGGACTAAAGGACGGGGCTAGGGGGGACGGGGCCTCTTCCCAAGAGTGCAAGACAGGGCTGAGCCTCTGTATACCTCCCCTGAGGCGCTTGTTAGAACACGGGGGCGGGGTATAGAGATTCAGCCCCATCAGGCACTTGGGAAGAGGCCCCGCCCTCTCCTCTAGCCCCACCTCCTGTGTCCTGGCAGGCACCGCAGGACAGGGATAGAAGCTCAGCCCTGCCTCAGAGCTCGTAACTCCGCCCATCCCAGTCCTGGCCACCCATTTGTGGCCCCGCCCCCCTCCCAGCCCTGCATCTTGGACTAGGGGAGAGGCTCAGCCCTGCCCACTTGAGCAGGAGCCATGCCCACTCCTCTAAGCCACGCCCCCTTTCTAGGGGGTGCTGAGTCATATTTTTTCTGGAAAGGGGGCAACAGGCCAAATAAGTTTGGGAACCACTGATCTAAAATGTTGCATGTGTCACGCAATCGATGGGAGGAGGAAGAAGAAAAGCACAGAGGAGGAGAAAGGGAGGGAAACCCTGGTTACATCAAGAAATGGGTTTGGATGCAAACTTGGGAATATGCAGTCAAAGTCAAAACAAAACAAAACTTCTGGATGAGCCCTCTATTAACATTTCTTACAGTCTGATGTTTCAGTTCAAATGACAAATAGTTGTGGAGAAGGCCTGTGGTATGAATATGGCAATGAGTCTTATCCCATAATGGTGTAATACGTTGCCCACTTGCTAGGATGAAAAACTGGCTAGGAGAGGAGGAAAGGGGAATCTTTCCAGCCAGAGGGAATGCAGAGTTTCATCTTAAATTATATTCTGTCTTAACATGGTCTCTGATTGCAAGTATTGCAAGGCCTTCTGATACCTTGGACAGGAAAATCAGTAGTTTGAAGTAAACTCTGTCTTTTACTAGTGTCTGTTTTCACTTGATATTCATTTTTTGCTTTTCAAAATCTAGTTTACTCTTTGATGACTCCTCTGTATTTTATCCTACATAACAACTGTCACATAGGACTGATTTGACCTCAGAGCACAAAATCATCTGTCAAGCAAGAACTTTTCAGCAACCAAATTTGCTGATTAATTCTGCTCAGATTACTGTAGGTGGAAGCTGACCCTGGATGTGTTTATATTTATATAGTTATGGATATCACATGTACTTAGACTTGAATGAAAATACAATACCTCTTTCTTAAACCTTGAATCAGCAGAATTTATATGTTAGCAGGTTTTGTCTGATTCAGTGTTTCTTCTTTAGTGGAAACCAACACCTCAATAAAAAAAATCATTCTAGGCTCAGAAGGGCCAGAGCCTTTTGGACTTCATTATGTTAGTTGTTTTTTGGAACTAACACCAGCCTAATTTTGGACTTTATTGTGTTCATTGTTTTATCCTCCTCTCTCTTAAAAAGGTCTTACATAGAGGAAGGTTTATCCCATGTATTTCTCTCTAATTAGTCCCACTCTCCATGTTATAATTTTAGAAAAAGGAGTCCAGGTCAAAAAACAAAGGGTATATGTCATATTGAACTTCCCAGGTAATAAATTCTTGGGGCTCCACATCCCATGTGTCCTTAATTACACATCCTTGACAAAATGATCTTCCCATTCTACACATATCTTTTGCCTAATTTCAGTGTCAGAAAAGGAAGGTGATAGCTGTTACATACCTTTAGATCAACTAAGAATGTGACAATTGTATGCTAGGTTTTTCCTGGAAAGATTTGTTCACAGGAGTTTGACTTTATCTTCTATTTGGGTTGAGAGAATAGACTTATCCAAGGTTACTTAGGAAGCAAAGTAGCAGTTGATTACTTCCATGGGTGAAAAAACATGAATAGGAATTTGATCCCTGGTCTCCCAGAATACTAGTCCAGCACTCAAACCACTATACTGTGCCACTTCTGCAAAGAGGGTGGTACTCATTACAAAGATTATAGCAAATGCTAGATTCTGAGAATTTTCAAGTAAATAGGCTATGTTTGTCTTGAAGTAAAAAGCATGGAAGTAAGGAGGGGAAAGAATCTTGTGGAAACTTTTAAGACTAACTGGTTTATTTTATTATACAGTTTGTGGATTATCATCTACTCAGGATACAATATTCATACCTCAGGTATAAATAAATGCACAGTGATATAATATTGAGGCAGAGATCAAAGCGAAATTGTATACAGAAAATGGCAATTGTCACACTCATCATAAACCTTCAAACAGTCTAACAGAAGCATTCTGACATCTATAGGAAACTGACACCGTTTCCTAAATCTGAGACTCTTAATTGTGTCAGAAAACTGAAAGCAATATATTCCACTTTCAGAATGTTGCTTCCTTTTATATGAAATGTGATGCAACCTTCAAAGATATCTTTAAAAGTTCTATCTTGTCAGTCTATCTTGGTTGCTTTAGTTTCTCTCCCTTTCTCCCTCTCAATCACATATACACATACTATGTTAAGCCACTTTGAA
Source organism: Anolis carolinensis (assembly GCF_035594765.1). Classification (NCBI taxonomy): domain Eukaryota; kingdom Metazoa; phylum Chordata; class Lepidosauria; order Squamata; family Anolidae; genus Anolis; species Anolis carolinensis. The sequence continues at coordinate 103,378,093 of NC_085841.1, forward strand.
TCCCCTTTGGGTATATATATAAAGATATATATGGTATATATGGTAATTGTGATAAGATGACAGTATCTGGCACCCCAGAATTCTTGCCAGGATACTGATTGGATGTATGAGGTAGATTAGCACAGGGGAAGGGAGAATAGGCCATTGTGTGTGTGTGTATACACATATACTGTGCGTATGAAGCTAGTCTGCCCCTTAGGGAGTTTATGTTCAAATAACCAAATGAAAACTTGATGGTGTATAAAAGAGCTGATTCCTAGCGGGGCTCTTTTCAGGAAATACCTTCCTTTCTGGTGTGATGTTGTATGGAGTTGAGGCTGTGTGCTCTCCCCTCAATCTTTTGCTCTTGCGTTTCATTTGCCATTTCATAACTGGCAGCTGATGACTTCTCTGTATGTGTGGCTGTTGAGTCCCCTCTGGTTTTCAGTTTGAACTTTAATACAGTATTGCTGAACAAGGTTATGAACCTGTATCTAAAAGAGCTTCAGCACCTTGGACAGCTTTGACCTGTGGAAAAACCCAGCATGGATTTCCCATCTCCACTGACAGGCATTCATCAGTAGCAAAATACCTGGATCCCTTTATGCTTAAAAGGTAAGAAGGGGAGAGATGTGGGAGTGTAAACAATGAAGTCTTGGGGACCTTTTATTTCTAGTGTATGTAGTAGTTCCCCAAATTCTATTGTGACAAAATCTTCTGCTGCATATAAACACCACGAGTCCCAGTGGTTTTAAGAAATTCAGTACAGTCCCCATATCTGTGGGACTGGTATCCATGATTCCATTTATCCATCTCTAAAAATATGTCCCCTCTAGGCATTTCCTAGTCTTTCACCATGATTGAGTAGCAGTGCATGGAATCTTTACCAGGTTGTTTTAATTTCCTTTTGACCCAAAGTAAGAGACATGGGTATAAGTTAACATGTGAACTAGTAGTTTCTATGAACTCATTTACTAGGCTTGGGCTGCAATGTAGCAAAACCATTGTAAACTTGCCAGAACAGTGTTAATTGAACATATATTAATACTGGGATATATTACATATAATTCTATGAAGTGGTCCATTATATTTTAGGAATTTGTGTTTTTCCAAAACAGAAAACAATTTCCCAATGTCTAGGAAGTCTACAGCATCCCTTTGTATCTCAAGAACAGGACAGTTATATAACACTGTTCAGTTACTTAGAATTGACTAACTGCTCGCTGCCAACTTTGGGGTAATTGCTTTTGTTTATGTGTGTGTGTTTTTTAAAAGTAAATTAACACTTAATATCATGAAATGAACTGCCTGTCTGTTTTGATTTGATTCATCAATCAAATGTGAAAATAATAGCTCAATATTAGTAATATTGACTGTGTGGCCTCCATAACATTACTGTCTTTGTTTTGTTTTACATTCACCATAACATTACTGTCTTTGTACTATTTATACTTACCAAACATGATGTTTCACAGCAGCTCTTTAAAAACTTGGAGAAAATGCTCTGTTGGACACTACACCGGTTTCTTGTAATGTTTACTTATTGGCAAACATCGTTGGGAGAGAAGGCAGGAACACATTCAAATGGTGAAAGATCAGCCTCAAAAAGCAACAATACACTCCTCTGTTCAGTCAATGACAAAATTCACTATTTTCAGTTTTGCAGGAAAATGTGTATAATTTTTTGCATTCCCATTCCTGATCTGGAAAAATGTACCAAGTGCCATTAAGCAAACACTGAGTAAACATCTTACAAAATATGGTGACTGGCATCCTGCATTGCAGGTACAGATTCATAGCATGCAGGTCTGTTACTGCTTGGTTTTAAGATATGTTACATATTCACATTCATAGCACTGTTACCACAATTAAAGGAGATTTGAGGGGCATATACATGACCCACATCCTTCTGAAGCACCTACTCAACCATCCACAAACCTCTATCTTTCAGAGCAGCTTCCTGGGGTTATGACAGGTATTGGGAGTATAGCTACATTTAGGTATAAATATGATGCAGGATATCTGTATGCCTGTATCTACAAGATGCAATACAGCAGGTTTTTTTATTCTACCTAATCATTTTGATGTCTCCCAGAATAGATTTTCAAAGTGTATTCTTTTTTGTCTCTTCTAGCACCATCTCCAATTCCATAGTATGGTTATATAGTTATAGGGGGAACCTTGTAACCTGCTGTCTGATAGGGGCACCTCACTTTACCATTTGTGATGCTCTGTTTGAACCATTACATTTCACTTAACTCACTTACTGGGACTTATCTCTGAATAAACCTAAATTTGACAATGGTGTTAATCTTTACCATTTTGCTTCACTTTATTTTAATATTAACATCGTTAATTCTGATAAATTGTATGCATTCTAAGAAATGACATAATTTGGGAGTGCACAGAACGTTATTTCTTTCCATTTTGTCACTTTGTTCTTAAGAACACAAAAACTATCAGCAACTAAGCCCATACCTTCTTTGAGAAACAGTTTGAAAAGCTTCCTGAACTTGTCAGTGCTAATTGTCAGGGGAATAGCATGTGGTTATGCAACATAGTTAAAAGCTTGAATTATATTGAGTTTTTAAGGTTCAAACATAGTTCATTCATTGGCTGAAAATTTGCTTTGGATCTTTAGTTATGGGTTCTTCATTCTAAGCTTGTTTTTCAACCCTAAATGTTGCATTAAAGCAGTGGTTCCCAAGTTTGAAATTATGAAACTATTTTTTGAACTCAGAATAGAAAGGTAATACAAAAAAATGCACCTGTGGCCATCACCGCCCCCTGGATTGCTGCAGTGCCCACTTTGGGAATCACTGCATTAAAGTATGAAGTTTAATATATTTCCTAATGGATATGGTTTTTTTAACCCCCTCCCCAAGAACATAACAAAACATATGCTCATACTTCTGGCATATTAGCCATTTAAACACACATCTAAGTGTTACAAAAGGGTTAGAATTCCATAAGGGGGTTAAGGATTCAGGAAATATTATGTCATAATAGCAGTAAGGCTGTTGCTTTTATTTAAGAATAAAATGTAGTTTAATACGATAAAATATATGAGTATAAAAAGTTATTTTTTAAAAAAAAATCTGAAGAATTATGAAGGAAGCAGTTTATTATTCTGTGTAAAGCCATTCCACAATAAATGCAACACTATGTGTACAGTTATGTTTAACAATAATCAATAAAAAGTAATCTATAAATGCATTTTCTCATTATCAACCACCACAAGATGGTACATAAACCAATTATTCATTAACAAAGTGGCAACGTATCTGCTGTCATTCTAGAGTTAGCACTTTAAGGCATTCTGGGGTAGATTGTGGCCTTAAACTAAGCAGTATGTGTTTAGAATAAGATCTAATACAGAAAACCCTCAATGAATACTATGAGAAACTGTATCATGCTGCAAGAAATTCATTGTTCAAATCAGGGCTGGACATGGAGTTTTGTTGCAGTCCAAGTATTATTGGGCAGCAACTCTCATGAACTCTCACCACTGTTTATAAAGAATGTTACTGCCCAAGAACACCTGGAAGACCACAGCTGCATATTCCAGGTTAAAATATTTTTCTGGCTGAATTTCAGGATATGCTGACACTGTCTCCCCAAAACTCTCTCACACTACATCTAAAGTGATATGGCAACTAAAGTGGTATCAAAGTGAACTACAGTGAGTTTCATTGTTTTGCATTGCAATGAGCTCATCAGATTCTTCTTAAACCAGAATACACAGTACATGGCAGTGGCTCGCAAACCTTTCTTAACAAAACATTAGAACATAGAGTGCAGGCTGAGTATCCCTTATCTGAAATGGGATCAGAAGTTTTTGGGACTTCAGACTTTTTTGGATTTTGGAACACCTGTATTTGCATATACATACATAATGAGATATCTTGGGGAGGAGACCCAAGTGTAAATACAAAGTTCATTTATGTTTCATATACTGGTATATCTTGTAACCTGTAGGTAATTTAATACAATATGTTAAATTGTTGGTAACGGCGCTCCATGCAGTCATATAGGCCATACACCTTGGAGGTGTCTATGGACAATGCCGGCTCTTCAGCTTAGAAATGGAGATGAGTACCAATCCCCAGAGTCGGACACGACTAGACTTAATGTCAGGGGAAAACCTTTACCTTTACCTATGTTAAATTGTATGCATGAAACAAAGTTTGTGCACAGTGAACCATCAGAAAGCAAAGCTGTCACTATCTCAACCACCCATGTGGACAATTTTGAATTTCTGAGTATTTTGGATTTCAGTACTCCAGATAAGTATGTTATAATGGTGAGCACAGCAGAAAAGGGTGGGGTGAGCTGTGGTTCAGATTCCCACAAAGATTGATATTCTATTTGGTGGTTGTGTAGCATCAACAACTGAATATGGATTCAGTTGGATACATATGGCATTATGGGTCCTGTCTGGATGAGCCCTATGGGAGCTGGTACTACAAACAGTGAGCACTTGGATTGCATGCCTAGAGATTCCGCTTGCTTGCCCCTGCTACAATACATGTGAAAAGAGAGATCTCACGCCAACTTGCCTTCTTGATAGTGTAAGTCCTTACCGCTTTTAGTGAAAAGGAATGGCTCCTTTTGGTACCAAGAACAGTTGGGATACATTTTTCTATGTGATACTTTATAGTCAGCTCTCCATATAAACAGATTCTGTATCCATAGCTTCAAAAATTCCAAAAAGCAAACCTTGATTTTCAACATTTTTATGTCATTGTATATAATGAGACTTGAGAGTCCATGGATGTTGATACACCTAGGAGGGCCTGGGACCAAACCCCAGTGGATACCAAGGGCACAATATATTAAGAAGAAAAGTTATGAACCTAGCTGTAAAGAAACTTTTGAATCCATGCTCTATACCTTGGGTTTCCTCTGAATACAGATTGCAAAATAGCTTACTGAGTATTGCAGATGTTTTATGCAGTACTTCAGAAACTGCATTAGATTCTGATTTGTTTTACTGTACCCAAGCCAAAGTACTGATCTCGATTATGTAAGTCTTCTGCAGTTTGAGGTCAGGCTACCCCAAAGGATCGCTATTTGTATGGGTAATGGACTGTGTTAGGCTTTCCAGCAGAAGATCTCCTTCATACCCTTCATTTATCCAGGGTGAATCTATCACATGGCTAGCAGAGAGCCCGATCAGTAGTGATGACCTAATTGTGGGAGCAGAAAATAGAAATATCACTGCACAAGTTAAAACACTTGTAGAAGCAACATGGTATAGTGGTTTGAGTGTTGAACTACAATTCAAGCGATCATGGTTCAAATCACTGCTCAGCCATGGAAACCTACTGGGTGAGCCATAGAAAAGCCTGTGATAGGTTCACTTTAGGGTTGCCAAAAGTTTGAAATGTCTCAAAGGTCCACAACAGTACCTGGTGCACTAGTAGATAGGAAAGATGTGGAACTGACCAATGGAACAGCCCGGACTTTGCTCTTGGATCACGTGATTTACTCTGTTGTCAGAGTTAAATGCTAATTGTTTTAATTGTGTCTTAATTGTATTTTAATGTTTTATTTTAAATGACTGTTTTTGTATTTTGTCTTAAAGGCATTGAATTATTGCCACATTGTCAAGCCGCCCTGAGTCCCCTCCAGGGTGAGAAAGGCGGGGTAAAAGTATCATAAATAAACAACAAACTGCATTATTTTTGGGAGTAACAAGAACTCCCAAATTGTAAATTGCATAATGAGTGGTAATACTATTACCATTTACATATAATAAGTAATGTTTGCCAGTTATTTCTTTTGTTTACTTTTGGGTAGCTGAAAATGCTTATGAACAGCATTTGTTTGGTGTTTCAAAAAGAAACTTTAAAAGACAGTCTGCGCAATGAGTGATGCAGAAGTGGTTTGTGATGTTAACAGTAGTGTATTTCTTGAGATTTTACTATGAATTATGTAACAAGCTACTTTTAAAAAGTAACTTTCCAAGATCTGACTGATTTGCTTCACCCAACATCTTCCCCCAATATCTTTCTGGCACTAAGCAGAAAACATTTTTCTAATATCAATGCTTTTGAAAATGTTGGCTTGCTTTAGTTAGATTATATTAATGATGCTTTTATATATTTGCTACAATGTTTTAAATAATTCATTGTTAGGGAATATGTACCTAAATAATAAAATAGTTTAAACCCTGGCCTGAGTTTAGGTTCCACCTTAGCCAAATACGTAATATTCAAAGGGTGATTTTAAGCACTTTGGAGATTTTAAAATGATGATTTGACTCTTGGCCACTAAAACTTTGTGAGATCAGATTCTTAAGTATCTTGTGTTCTGAAGTATTCTGTATAAGTTAACATTATTGAATATTTTTGTCTTGCCTCTCTAGTCAGGGATCCCAAAAGGCAGTTTGTGAAAAAAAAATCCAGCAAATGTCATTAAATGGCAACTTGAAGCTTGGAGGGCACAGGCAATATAATTTGCTGGCAAATCTGGAATTGGTTCAGAAATGGGTCCAGGGCATGCACCCTACTTTTATTTCTCTTTGGCATTTTTGGCAGTTTCTGGAAGATGTAGAAGGTTAGAAACCCGAATCCCTTCCTTACAGGCTGAGGTTGAATGAGAACTCATGAATATATTCTGTAGATTTCAAATGCCCCCCAAAGAGCCATTCTTCTTCTAGTTGGGCTTCTCACTGGATTCAGAAGCTGTGCCTGTCCTAGCTGCTAAAAGAGGTAAACAGCCCCATGCCGGCCACTTATTCTTCTCTGCAAATTCAGTTTGGCATTATAAAGGAAATATGGGGTTGGAAATCCTATTCCCTCCTTAGGTTATCTGGTTTGGCCTTCAATGTGCTAACAAGTATTTTATTTTGTGTAAAAGCATGTCACCTCTGAATATTCCTTACCTTAGAAAACACTATGATATCAATGAGGTCGCTGAAAGTCAACAGGCAACTTGAAGGCACATACACACATAAGTACACGAACTGAAGCAGATTAATTCCCTTTAACATACATTGTACTAGATTTCAGCAAGGCAGTATTGTATAATGTATTTCCTCATTAAATTCACCTCATGTTTTAGGTCACCAAGGTAATTTTCTTTAAACTAGTGCTTAGTTGCTTTGTGAATAGACCTTTTCCACCTTCTGAAATGTATTCATCCTAAAGGCTGCAAAAAGAAGCCTATAAGGGATTATAAAGTAAAAGGTAAATACACTTGAAGTACAGGGTCCTGGGGCCATAAACCATCTTTATTCCCCTAATTTGGTTCTTCAAGAATTGTCCCATTTTCTTGCAAAACACTTGTTGCAAAACAGCTCTTTGCCAATCGCTTATAAATATGGGGAGATTGGGACCCACTGTTTTTCAAATCCACAAAATGGTGGAAAAGGTACTGTGGTGACATAATTGTTTCTCCAAACTGAGAGGCAATGATATAAATGTTTGGGCAGCCTATTTAAAAGGCTCTGGGAAGCATCTCTACTTGCACGTTCTCTGTTGATTACCATATAAATTACTATTGAGTCTTACTAAACCAGTTGGCTCAATTCATTTTCATAAATTAGGTTTGGAATTGAAGATTAAACAGATCAGCCCACCCCTCAACCCTGCAAAAACATATAATCATAAGAGAACATGGAAAACTGTGAATGAGAATAGCATAAGGTTTCTGAAGATACTAAAGGGCTCAAAGAGTAAGGGTGATAAGTTTGTGTTGCAATAGTGGAAATGGCTATAACAAGGGTGAGAATTATGTGGCCTACAGATTTTGTTGGGCTGCAAGCCTAAGCAGTTTTGCCAGCATAGGAATGGTAGAATTTGAAATCCAATGATATCTGGAGGGCCACATCATTACCACTCCAGCTGTAGAGGAAGTATCTGAATTAATGGCACTCCACTGTGAGATATCTATCATGCAATAGTGAAACCCTTTAGAGCAGGCATGGGCAAACTTTGGCCCTCCAAGTGTTTTGGACTTCAATTGACACAATTCCTAACAGCTGGTAGGCTGTTAGGAATTGTGGGAGTTGACATTCAAAACACCTGGAGGGCCAAAGTTTGCCCATGCCTATCTTAGGGTCTTGCCACAGATGCTGATTTCACTGTTCTCCACTACTGGGAGAGCACTGCAGTTGTAGTACCCAGCACCTACATCTGTGGTGCCTCAGAAACCCCTTGGTTGGGCCACTGCCGGACTTGCGAAGTAGGTGTTGATGGTCATTCTTAATTAGTAATAACCATAAACACAGGGCCCAAAAGTTATGAGATTGTAAGTCCAGTCATGTTCTCATAAATGTTGAACCAGATAACAACCATTGTATGTAAAACTTGGTTTGGCATAAAATTGTCATGTTTGGTATATTAAAAGGGTTGTTTACTCAGAAAATCAGTACAAATTGAATTTCGTTTTTAATTTTCAATTTTATTTTTGTTAAAAGCATACCCATAAAAATAATCAAAGGTACATCTACACTGTAGAATTAATGCAGTTTACCACTGTTTTAATTGCCATGGCTCAATGCTGTGGAATCCTGGGAGTTGGGGTTTTGCAAGGGTTTTAGCCTTCTCTACCAAAGAGTGCTGGTGCCTCATCAAACCACAAATCACAGGATTCCATAGCATTGAGCCATGGCAGCTGAAATGGTGTCAAATTGCGTTAATTTTACAGTGTAGGTGCACCTTGAGAAACCAAAACCAGGAATTCAAATGATGCGATAGATTGTACATAATCTTACCTATAATAATAATAATAATAATAAAACTTTATTTATAACCCGCCACCATCTCCCCGATGGGGACTCGGGGCGGCTTACATGGGGCCATGCCCAGACACCATACAATATAACAAAATAAAACAATATATCATAACACAATATAATAGTACAAAAATAATCATATACATTACAACACAAATCAGAGCAGACAGGGCGGGCCACATGAACATTTAATTAAAAACTCGGGAGAGAGAGGCATATAAATAAAGAGAACAGGGGTATAAGATGGAACAGTCCAAACAGTCCAAAGGATAAGTCTATAAGTCTACCTGCTACTTACCTTTGCTTTTGTTTTAGAAATAAAACAAAGTAGAAAGTATAAGAACATCTTATCTTAATTCATCATTTTTAAAGGGCATTTCCATGATCTATTTTTCAGCTATTCTGGGGAAAAATATCTTCAGGAAAAAATGAGGGATACATTTTTTCTTGTGATTGCTTCTCAATTTTCTCCTCAGGTCTTCACACCCAGTTGGCCCTCCATATCCACTAATTCTGTATGCATAGATTCAAACATCATTTACTCAAGTATAATGCACCATGTAATGCACACCTTGTGCACATTACAAAAAAAAATAGATTTGCCCTGCTGTACAACAGCACAGGCACAGCATGTCAGGGAAGCATGAATGGAAGCCATTTGCTAAACCTTGTCTCTCCATCAGGCCGAGGCTTGTAACATGCAAGCCGTACACAATTCTCAACTAACCTCATTCAGAAGACCTTCAAAACTGAGGTGGAGATATTGAAAGCCTCATGAATGAGGCCAGTTGGGAACTACATGGAACTGAGCTGGGGTCGGGGGGGGGGGGGGGCAGGACCCTGAGGGCTACCTAAGGGGCAGGATCTGTAGCTAAGCGGCAGGAATGTCACCAGCTAGGTCCACCTCCTCCTCCAGGCACTTCTGCCATTACTGAGAACAGCCTCTTCACACACACACATACACACCACCTCCCTGTCCATCTCCATGGTTCCAGGTTCCTCCAGGTCTTTCCACGCAGATGGGTTTATTCTATTCTAAAATGCTATCAAATCTAATGTGTGCCTCATGTTTGGCAACATTTTTTAGCCAAAAAAGTTGAGCATTAGACTCAAGTAAATATGGTGTATTTGTTTGAGATCCCAAAAGACGCACCTTGAAGTTGCCATTTTATATAAGGGGCATCGTTTTACTGCACCATTGTATACAGTGGGATTTTAGTATCCATGCCCTGGAACCAAACCCTAATGGATACCAAAGGCCCACTGTACTGTGTAGCCATTAACTTATACAATATAATCAATATAATAATATGTATAGAAAATAATGACCTTTTGTAGGCCACAATCATGTTGGTACTCTACATTCGTAGATACATATTTTTTCAAAGCTCACTAGGCCACAAAAAGTGAAGGCAGACAACCTCTCCTTGTTCTGTGCAGCTTGTTTCCTGGTTCCTTGCTTCCTTCGTGGCACTGCACTCATAGAGCCCCCAATGGATTAAACCCATTGTGCCAGCAGGACTGCTAACTGACAGGTTGGTGGTTCAAATCCAGGGAGAGCAGGTGAGCGCTTTCTGTCGGCTCCAGCTCTCCATGCGGGACGTGAGAGAAGCCTCCTACACGGATGGTAAAAACATCAAACATTCAGGCATCCCCTAGGTAATATCCTTGCAGACGGCCAATTCTCTCACACCAGAAGCGACTTGCAGTTTCTCAAGTCGCTCCTGACCCGGAAAAAAAATGTGATCATGCCTTTTTACTTCTGGTTTCACCAACATAGTCAGAGAGAAGATGTGGAGAATGATTGCCTATATGCGGGTTAAGCATTTGGCTCCGTTAGGAAGATAAATGAATTTAGGAGGGGCAGAGTGGAAAGAGAGGGCTGTAAACCCTTACTCCATCTCCACCCTTAGTTGAAGCAAATTGCTCATTGTTGACTGTTTCTCTCCATGAGACAAGACAGGAGGGGATAATGATGATAACATGTGAAATCCATTTATATCTCTTAATTTTAAGGAATAATCAGATAGATTTATTTTGTTTGCTTATGCACCTTCACATCACTTGTATATATTGGCTGGCCTATTGCTCTGCATTATTTTATGAAGTATCTTTTTTGTTAAATTGTGGGTTTTGTACAAATAAATTGCTTGATGTTCTTCTTGAGAAATGTGAGAAATAATATTGGATCTTTTAAGCAGAGTAATGAATTGGAGCCCCGGTGGCGCAGTGGGTTAAACTGCTGAGCTGCTGAACTTGCCAAAAGGTTGGCAGTTCGAATTCCTGGGAGCGGAGTGAGCTCCCGCTATTAGCCCCAGCTTCTGCAAACCGAGCAGTTCAAAAACATGCAAATTTGAGTAGATGAATAGGTACTGCTCAGGCAGGAAAGTAATGGCACTCCATGCAGTCATGCCGGCCACATGACCCTGGAGGTGTCTAGAGACAACAGCGGCTCTTTGGCTTAGAAATGGAGATAAGCACCAACCCCCAGAGTTGGAGACGACTAGAATTAATGTCAGGGGGAAACTTTTACCTTTACCTTTAATGAATTGGCAAAGTAGAATCTGACCAAAAGCCAATCCTGTGTCCCTTGCCTCCCCCCCTTACCCCAGAATCAAGCATAAAAAAGAAATCAGCTTACTAGTTTTTTGAAAACATCCAAAAGCAGCTTTATTTCCAAAGTTTCTTTCCTATAGTCAAACACATATTAGAGGAAAGAGAGGAAAGACAACAATCATAGCAGGTTAGAATTACACAGGAAAAGTGAGCAAACAAACAAGACATCTGCAAACATACAAACAAAGCAGGTGATGAGTATAGAGATTTAAAGACTGCTACTATTAGCATCTGTGTCTGTTATCTTTTTAATATTACCATACTCTTGTGCTTGACATATCATAGCTTAAATGTTTTTATTCATTGTCGTTTTATTTCAATGCATCCCATACAATGTTTTGAAATGAAGGAGAACTGAAGTTAAGCTCCTCCTTGCACAGAGACACAGTGCAAACATACTTCCAGCAGTAGCTTCTTCAGTTATGCTATGAACAGTCTCTTTGAGAAACCAATAAAAGAATTCAATCGTATCACCTGAAAAGAGAAATACTGATTTTTTTCATGCCCCTTTAAGTTGCTGTGTGTATTCACTGCGATGATGGCACTTTTGAAATACTGAATTCTTTTAGCATACAAATAGCAAGTGTTGGCTTGAATGGCTTCTGGAAAATAAGCTCCATTGAATCCCCCTGGAACACAATAACTGGAAGTGGGTAGCCCCTTTTTTGACACATAAAAGCGCTGACGTGTAAAACTGGTGTTTCTGGGGTATTTCAAATGGCAACATCTCAACTGACAAATGGTAATTCTTACTTTTATTAGTATGCCATGCCATTTGCATAGATGTAGTTCTCTGTTACTGTGTATAGGTGTATGTGCCTTCAAGTTGACTTTGATGCATGATAGTATTATTAATAAAAGAACTTTTAGGTCTTGTCCACACTAATTAGAAAATTGGATTCACTGCAGATCTATCACTGTCAGTATCCTGTATTTTCTGGGTTGACTTTAGGCAAAGCCAGAGGATATTCTGGAGTTTTTGGGAAACCCTGGAGTCTCTTGGGGCTTTGTGGTAGTCTGGAAAACTGGATTATTTATTTATTTATTTATTTATTTATTTATTTATTTATATCCTTCTTTTCTCCCCCATTTGGGGATTTAAAGCAGTTCATAACAAGGTATAAAACATACTGGTACATTAGGAGATAAAGAAAATAGACATAGTCAATTAAACAATTAAAACATAAGACAATTAAACCATAATAAAACACATTACAGATTAAAATACAATCAGCACTTTAGGTATAGTTAAAATCTAATTAAACATAAACTGAAGCCATTATCCTTCCCATTGCCACTTGTCTATAAGGGATTGCACAGAAAAGATCAGCCCCAGATGTTACTATGGCACCTATTGCTCTCGTATTAATCTTCATTAAGGGACTGATTCCAGATAAAAGTTTTATCTGACACCTGAAAGTTAGTGGGGGGGGGGCATTCTGATGGGAATTCCAGAGCCATGGAGCAACCACCGAGAAGACCTTCGCTCCTTCGTTCCCACCAATCATATTTGCAATGGTGGTGGGACCGAGAGAAGGGCCTTTCCTGTTGATCTCAGGCCTCATGCAGATTCATAGAGGGAGAAGTGGTCTTTTAAGTAGACTGGGCCCAAGTCGTCTAGGGCTTTATAGGTTAAGACCAGCACTTTGAATTGTGCCTGAAAGCTGGCTGGTAGCCAGTGCAGTTGTTTTAGTAGGGGGGTAGTTCTTTCCCTGTAACCAGCCCCTGTTAGCAAACTGGCAGCAAACTGACCTTTGAACCAGCTAGAGCTTCTGAATGCTCTTCTGAGGCAGCTCCACAAAGAGCATGTTGCAGTAGTTTAAACAGGATGCAACCAAGGCATGTACCACCATAGCCAGATCAGGTTTTTCAAGGTACAGGTGCAGCTGGCGCACAAACTTTACTTGTGCAAAGGCCCTCCTGGCCACCAGGAGGACCCCCAAGCAGTGGACTGCATCTTCGGGGGAGTGTAATCCTGTCTAACACAGGTTTTAGTCCTATACCCTGATCTGCCTTATGACTGCCCAGGAGTACCTCTGTCTTGTCAGGATTCAATTTCAATTTGTTTGTCCTCATCCAGTCCATCACAGCTGACAGACTGGGTCTGAATGGCTTCTTTGGCTTTTGGTGGATTGGGTCCAATTTTGAACGATTCTCTGCCCCATTACCATTTCCCAGGGAAAGAAGGTAGTTCATTCTTGTGTCACCACCACCTCTAGTGCCATCCACAGAGCTCTGTGCAATTTCCCCTTTCCCCTTTCCCTTTAGCTTGTTGAGGAACCCATCAGACTACAGGCAGTCCCTAAGTTACGAACAAGATAGGTTCTGTACTTTGTTCTTAAGGTGAATTTGTATGTAGGTCAGAACAGGTATATTTTAAGTATAACTCCAGCCAAAAATATATACGTTTTACTTTTGGATAGCACAGGGAAGGATTAACATGCCTATGGGGTTTGTTTTGCTATCTGTGCCCCTCACTTTCACCTCACTTTCTATCCCTGTGATAATTTGATTTTTTAATTGCTTGTTGTGGAAGCAAGGATTGGTGGTAAAGCTTCAGTGGAGACACCTTTTCTCCATGATAACTCCGTCAGGGGGATATTTCCCTTCTGTGAGGTAGATTTCTCTCACTTCCTGTTGTCTCACCCTTGTTCTTAACTATGAATCATTTGTAACTTAGATGTTTATAACCTGGGGACTGCCTGTATTTGGGGATGGGATGGAGGTGAGAGCTGAATGGGTAGCTGGGGACACAAGCGGAGTACTCCATTGTGTAAGACTAAGGTCCCTTCCACACAGCTGAATAAAAGCCCACATCTGCTTTGAACTGGGTTATATGGCATTGTGGACCCAGATAACCCAATTCAAAGCAGATATTGTGGATTATCTGCCTTGATATTCTGTGTTATATGGCTGTGTGGAGGGCCCTAAACCTCCACTTCTGTAACTTTGGGTATAGCTTCAAACCCCTTGGTCAGACATCTAGGAAAGTAGGGACAGTTCTTTTGGATCCTACATTAGCATCTCACAAGCTGAAAAAGCGCTCCATTCCAAACTGGATGGTTCTAGATTTTAAAAGTTTTCCACATTTAGGTTGCACGCCCATTCACAAATATTTAGAAAGATACCCTATTAACGTGATGTACCTTACATCGAACAATTGTGCAGAGGACTGAACTATAGAAATACTATAAGTAGAAAAACCGCTTAAAATACTCTGTGTGGCTAAACTCCCATTTCCTTTCTCCTTAGAAACAGATAAGGCAGGGGTGGTGAAAGTCAAGTTTCCAACCCATGTGTAGATCTCAAAGCTATTCTGTGGTTCCTGGGGTTCCCCAGCATCCACAAAATTGTTTTGAAAAAGATATTTAGAAAATTCTGGCAAAATATGTTCCACAACAATCCCAAAGGGGCACAGGAACAATTTGGCTATATCCCTTTGCAAAGTTATTTCAGATACAGGAGAGGGTTTTTTTCCAAAAAGGTCTGCAAAAAGGACCCCAAAATTGACATTCCAGGTCCTTGCGATCCTAAAATGCTTCAAACAACATGGCCAAATAGGGATTGGAAACCTTGAAGAAAGGTATCATTCCCAAGGTCCTATGGGTCCTTGTGTTGCCCCATAATTTCTTATAGTTGCCCACACTTCATAATTTTATAAATAGTTGTGTAAGTGTTCTTTTTTGTTCTCATACATTCCCTCTTTTTTATTTCTCTTGGACAGATCAGTACTATTATGGATCCAAGCAAAATGTGTCATAAGAACAGACCTGGAAAAGTACAGACTTCTGAGAAGCCCGTTTTTTAAAAATCAATGAACAATTTATTACTATAGGTTTTCAACTCAGGCTATGCGTGACATTATGATAGTAAGCATAACAGCGAAGGCAACATTGGGAAAATGATGGAGCCCTTTTCTGTTTGAACTTTATTTATACAAGAAAGATTTTGACGATCACAGAGATGGATGATCAATCTAACATTGAAGCTGCAGGAGACAACACAAGCTTTTGGGACAGCTTGATATTTGCACACCCTGTCTGTGTAAACTGGAAGTCAGAAGCAGAAGGATCTATCTATCACTTAGCAAGCATTTTGTTTGTTATTGGCTACATGGGTGGAAGTGGGTTTTTTGGTTTGCTCTATATCTACTTTTTACTTGGACTGGGTTTTCTCTGCTCATCTGTCTGGTCTTGGCTAGATGTCTGTGCAGCTGATATTTTTTCCTGGAATTTCATCTTGTTTGTGGTATGCTTCATACAGTTTATTTATGTAACCTACCAAGTCCGGAGTGTGGCCTTTGACCAAGAATTCCAGGAGCTCTACAGTGCTCTGTTCCAGCCTCTAGGAATATCACTGACTGTTTTCAGGAAGATTGTCTTGTGCTGTGATGAAGAGGTCATTACACTGGAGAAAGAGCACTGTTACGCCATGCAAGGCAAAACACCCATTGATAAACTTTCTTTGCTTCTGTCAGGAAGGTTTGTATCACTCTGGTTCCTGCATCTAATGTAAAAACAGAAAAATACCCAAGAATGTCACACTTTTTGCTTTCTCCCTTCATTGTTTTCTCCTTTCCACTATTGTAGGTTCAACATTCTCACACTTTAAATTTGTACATTTATAATACCAAAGATTTAGTAGCTGTTCTAATTTGAATTCTACAAATCCATGCAAAAAAGAATGAACACTAAAACTTGTTGCAAGGTTTATCTTCCCAAAAGTAACAATTGTCCCATTTCTTTTCTTATAATAAACATGCATCCATAGTAAATGAGGCATCTATAATAATGGAAAATGTGCAGAAGATTGAAAGCTCAGAAGAATGAAAGATGGAGGCAGCTGGGTAGGGATATATAGAATTACAATATATTTGGCATTTTTTCTTTTTATTCATGTAACATTTGAGGACATATACCTAACATGTATCATTCAGATCACAGAATTGGGGCTTCTTTTCTACCCAGGAGATTCAATATTCCTAGTCCTCCATTTATCCTTGGAACAAAATCAATGTGTTTCTTAAAAGATTGCATATGTGTGTATATATATCTTCCTGATTTTAACTTAGAGGCTTACAACATCACTAATACTGTCCCCATTATCCTATTTTCAGTTGCTTCTTCCTTTTGGGATGTCACCTTATCTTGGGCTTAAACCAGAAGCTGAAATTAAAACTGTTATGCCAGGGTAAACATAACTGAATAGGTGATAGAGGCAGGGGCAGAAAAGGCCACAGGGTGTTTTTTTGTATTTTTTGCATATTTGTATATTTTAAATTGTGTGCTAATGCTTGTATGCTAAGCCGCTTGAGTCTCCTTTGAGAGAGATAAAGTGGGGTAAAATAACTAAAACAAACAAATAAATAAATAATGGCCATAACGGAAGATACTGAAGAAGCAGGCACTTGAAGCCAGAGTTATGTTTACTTTGTTTCACTTCTACTGTGCAGTTTTGGAAAATTGCAGTTGCTAGTGTAGCACACTAATAGGATTCTGATCATTGTACCCTGCTTCATTCTTTTCAATACCACATATTTAATAGGATAAATTCCCAACCTGGCACCTTCTAGATGTATTGGATTCTAATGTCCATATCCTTTCAGTCAACATAACACCACCGCCTGAGGAAGATGAGAGTTAGCAGTGACTTAAGGATTCCGGTTTAGGGATGGCTATAGTGCAAGGATGTTCTACTCTGTATAAGCAGGTTGGTGTTCCTTAACACCTGGGATTTCAGAATATATGTATATATATAGTCATGTGTAGTTGTACATTAAATAAAACCTTAGTGGCAATCCTGACTGGGGATTGAAGGAGACATAGTCCATTTTTCCCCTGAGCCTTGGTTCAAAGTCAACCTCATCTGTGTTAGCAGATAATGAGCATGATACAGACACATTGTACCATATATATGTGAGAAAGCAGGTGGCTGGTGTCAGTACATGATATCCCTCTGAATCTCACCAAGGCCTAACTTCAGCAGCTGCTTTCAATTAGATACTTTTGGAGGCTCATGGAGGCATCACTTCTAAGTTTCTATGTAAGATGTGATACTCAAGATAGGTCTACTACTTCTAAACAGATATAGAAAACTATTCAGCATACTACCATATAACTGAATAGTCCTTTCAAAAAGTTACTCTGGTTTGCAGACTACTTTTTTGTATCAAATGGTACAAATTGCCCACTGTACATGAAATACTTAACATATTTAGAATTCTAAGGGAAAACCTTGAAACTTGACTATGGCCTTGACCAGAAGACTGAACTGTCTATAGACAACCCTTGTTTTAGTTAAGCTCTCTTGCTGATGTGTTGTTGCCTGCATGAATCAAGCTTGGAAATATATCCCTGGGCATATCTAATAAAACAGGACTCTGTTCTGTTTCTTTTCTGTGCTTAGAAACAAACATTTGAAAACCACTGAGAAGATTCAATAACTATTATGAAAGACATGAATTTAAATGAATATTTCTAGCCGAGAGCCTACATTGCCCACTTAGTTACGAATCCTGGCCCGTCTTTCACATTTATCTTAACAGCTAGCACCTACTCTGGCCTGGAAAGGTCTGTTCTGCTACCAATTGTGTTGAAGCAGAATGATGTTTCCAGAGCCCTCCTGCCATCAAATGAAGCTGTGACAATTAGAAGCAGGATCCTGTTCCAAGGCCTTGTTGTAGCCTTGCTTACTGGCAAGAGTGGGGTAAAATGTCCTGTTACTACTGATCAGCAGCACAATATTTGTCATATTACTCAATGTGACTGCTATCTGTTTGGACTGGGGGACATTTACTATTGTGTGAATAGTACCTTGATTGCTAATATGTAATATTCATGAATACAAAGCAGTCGTGAATCTATAGGTTCTAAATCTGTAACTGTGGATCAGTTGGTCCTATACTAGAGGCCAGTAGCTGCTATAGTAGATGTCTTTTACTCATGTAAATGGCTGTTTTTATATCAAAACATACAGCCCTCCAAGTATTACTGGGTTGCAAGTCACATCAGTTCTAGATAGCACAGTGAGTGGTGGATTTTGACAGCTGAAGTTCAGTTGTGACTGGAGGACCATGAGTTGTCAAGTCCTATAACATGTAGTAGCTTACTTTTAGTAAGAACTGAAAGATATATTACAATGGACCTGTCAGAGTCTTAAGTCCACAAGGGAAGGCTTTCTCTTCATCCCACCACCATCATAGGCTTGCTTGGTGAGGACAAGAGAGAGAGAGAGATCCCTCTCAGTGACTGATTCCTGGAATTCCTTTCCATAAGATGCTAAGTTGGTCCCCTTCCCACTTTCCTTTTACCCAGTAGGCAAAGACCTTTTTGTTCAAGCAAGCTTTTAATGAGTAACTGAATTTAGGAAGCCTGTGCACTTTATTTTAACCTTTGTATGCTTTTTCATGATTTTATATCGTGCATTTTATAATGTGATTTTAATTGTGTTCAAAATATTATTGAACTGGTTTTAGCTGATCCGTTTTGTGAGCTAGCCTTGGAGAAAGAAAGCATATAAATGAAATAAACAGATAGATAGATAGATAGATAGATAGATAGATAGATAGATAGATAGATAGATAGATAGATAGTATACATTGTACTTGCAGTTGATACAAAGATTAGATATGGAAGTTGAAAGACCATCTTCAGTAGCTGCCAAACAATCTTAAATACTTGGTAATTGATGGCCAACTTAAGATGATAGTCAGATACTTAGTGTGCCAGTTACAATGGTGCACAGGCTTCCCAAAGATAACATACTCCAGTTGTCTGTAGCCTATGGACCACTACTTTGAGAAGCAGTGCTTTAAATTATGTGGTCTGCATTTTGTATCTGCTCTTAGTGACACATTGCAGAATGCCTGGTATGTGCTCAGCATCAGTGAGAAGCTCTCCTGTTTGAAAGAACACTACTGTGTGGAAAATAAACCTTCTCCCTGCCTGGCCATTGTGGGGCCTTTCTTTTTATAGAAACGGACCCTCCAGGAGTAATTTGTCTTTCCTTCTGTTCCAGCATTGTTTTAATGGAGGCTGCTCTTTTTTATTAGGATCAGAGTGACAGTGGATGGGGAATTTCTGCATTACATTTTCCCACTTCATTTTCTGGATTCACCTGAATGGGATTCATTGAGACCCACAGAAGAAGGCATTTTTCAGGTAGGGGGGAAAGTACCTATCTTCCTTTACCTTTCAACCATGAAACAGGGAAGTGAGAGATTTGTTGGAAGGGAATTATTATGGCTGAAATGCTGAGGATTTGAACCCTCATCTCCTGGAGTGCTAGTTTAAACAAATCAATACAGTTTTCTATTTGAACCACCCCCCACCCAAGATTGCTTGCAAATGTGGCAGTTTGCCTTTCCCCTATCCTTATAAACCCCCTCCCTGAAAGGTGCTCTTGTTGTTGTTTTTTATTATTTTAATAGAGCCAAAACAGAAGCAATGTGACATTACTTCCACTGCAGCAGTATGTGCTGATGTAGACTCTGGGAGGCAGGGTTGTCTAGACAAACCCTGACCCCTTCCAGGAAAAGAGGGTTCAAATCTCTGTTCACCCATGGAAAACCACTGTGATCTTGGACAAGCCACACTCTTTCAAGACAATAGAAAACATCCTCTGAATCAATCTACCCAAGAAAACCATATGCCTGGGTTACGCTACATAAGAGTTGGTAGTTGCAGTAGTAGCAGCAATAACAATATGACAGAGGGACACACTGTTCCTGCTTTTCCATTAGAGTTCTCCTCAGGTCTCCTGTTGAAGAGCTGCCCTTCAGAAGACCAGTTAAACAATTTGAGTTGGGAAGGGATGTGACTGTTATGGTGAAAGACTGAAATGGTAGTCAGGCAGGCCAGCAGCAGTGTTTGACAGAGGCAAGTGGGCTGGCTAAGGGGCAGGAAGGAGTAATAGGCAGCTAAATCAGATAGCCCATTTCCAAGTGGCCACAGTCCCCTTACTTTACTAAAATCACCCCACTGACTGGAGCCCCTAGTGGTGCAATGGGTTAAACCCTTGTCCTGGCAGGACTGCTGACCAAAACATCCGCAGTTCATATCTGAGGATCGGGATTAGCTCCTGTCAGCTCCAGCTTTTCATGCGGGGACATGAGAGAAGCTTCCCACAGAATGGTAAAACATTCGGGCATCCCCTGGCAATGTCCTTGCAGACGGCCAATTCTCTCACACAAGAAGTGACTTACAGTTTCTCAAGTCACTCCTGACATGAAAAAACAAAAAAACAAAAACAAAACCCCTAAAGGGGCCGGGCTGTGGCACAGCTGTTGAGCAGCTGCCTTAAATCACTCTGACCATGAGGTCATGAGTTCGAGGCCAGCCCGTGGCGGGGTGAGCACCCGTCAATTAAAAATAAAAAATAGCCCCTGCTCGTTGCTGACCTAGCAACCCGAAAGATAGTTGCATCTATCAAGTAGGAGATAAGGTACCACTTATAAAGTGGGAGGCAAGATTAACTAATTTACGACCTGGAATGAGGAAGTGCTGTCAGTGTGGATGATGAAGCAGCTGCTCCCCCCTGTGGCCAGAATCGAACATCCCCTCAGAAGAACGTTAACTTGCCTCTGCGTGTGTCTCTCAGTCTCTGTTTGATGTGTTTATGGGCATTGAATGTTTGCCCTATGTGTGTTATAATGTGATCCGCCCTGAGTCCCCTTCGGGGTGAGAAGGGCGGAATATAAATACTGTAAATAAATAAATAAATAAATAAAGCCCTAATTGTGTTGTATCCAGGTTACCTACATGATTGCCTTCTCCTGTATAATCTGCCCCATACACTCAGGTCCTCTGGGGGAATTTACTCCAGTTAGCCAAGATTAGGCTGGCAATGGCCACCTAGGGACCACTGCCCAGTAAGTGGGTGATAGGGATCCCTAAATCAGTGAATATTTTGGGATCGTGAGTATGAATTAGTCATAAATGTTGAATTCTATGTGTGCCTTTGGAAAACATAAAGGAGGAAAAGCAGGGAAAAGGAAAATATTATTTATAAATCTCAGAACAAGCAGATTCTTATCTTTCTCATATCTTTTTTTCTGGAATGTGTCTTTCAGGTAACTCTCACAGCAGAAACAGACTGTCGATACATAACCTGGAGGAGAAAAAAGTTGTATTTACTCTTTGCTAAACACCGATTCATTGCACGTCTCTTTTCAATTCTCATTGGGAATGACATTGCTGAAAAGCTTTATGCTTTGAACGACAGAGTGATTCTGAGCAAAGGATTTCGATATGACATCCGTTTACCAAATTTCTATCATATATCAGCACCAGGTACACCTAAAATACAACCTGGAGGCCAGTTACAGAACAATTCAAGGCAACATTAACAAATATCATAAACTTTAACACTTAACTGCAAAAATGACTGATTATTGACTTCTTCACTCTCAGCATTAATTAATAAAAGGCATAATGTTGACATCATTAACCAGGAAATCTAAATCTAAAATTTTTAATAAAACCAACTTTTAAAGTAAACCCCTACTTGTTTTCTAGCAGAAACACCCAACTATCTAGATTGGCTTTCCCCCCACCGCATTAAGAACCAGCAGTTTGCACATCTCGCCTGATTGTTTTATTGACTTCTGCTCATCTTATTACTTTGAAGGTGGGTTGAGGACAGATATGAATCATTATTAGATAAAGCTTTGTTGTAAATGTGGTGCCTTGTGTATTGTGCTTTCAAAAATGACATTTGCGCAGAGCTCTTCTTCATGTTTATTGAGGCCTCCTTGTCATCATGAATTATGTGAGCAGCTTTATCTTCGAAAAGAGCAGCAAGCAAACTGTCTTCAAAAAGTAATCTTGATTCACTTGTTACTTTATAATTACAATGCATAAATTTGGTCTTCTCAACACGCAATGTCTTACAGAAGTGGACACGTGGAACAGGAGGCTGCACAATTTTGTAAAGCTTGGGGGAAGTCTAACAATCATTTCATTCTTGTATAACTCAAGAGATGATGACTAGATTTCTCTCGGAAAATAGCAGATGAGCTATACATGAAAACAAAAGAGAACAGTAATTATATCAACTGTAAAGGTCGTGTCAATCACTTTAATTGCTGTAACCTATCTAGCAGAGCAAAACAGTTCAGTCATTATAGTCCAGTGTTTCTTGAACTGGCCTTTGCTGTTTTGGACTTCAGCTCCCAGAATCTCTGATCAGTGGACAAGGCATCTGGGACTTTCAAAACACTTGGAGGATTAGAGTTTGAGAATGACTGCTCTGATAGAAAGTAGGGCAATAACAGCCTCTAACCAATTTGGTACTAATGCCACCCCTACTCCTGAAATCTTCTGTTGGAACTTTTCTTTTTTGGTTTTAC
Source organism: Anolis carolinensis (assembly GCF_035594765.1). NCBI lineage: Eukaryota > Metazoa > Chordata > Lepidosauria > Squamata > Anolidae > Anolis > Anolis carolinensis. Next base: position 103,400,778 of record NC_085841.1, read on the forward strand.
AGTACATATCCAGGCAAAGTTTGGGAACATATCCCCCACAGTAACATAGGTTGTACTGTACAGTGTGAAGGGAAGATCATCACCTTGCTGAGTGAATCAGTTTCATCAGTAGAGATAACATTGTTGGATATTATCCTAGTATGTTTAATGAAAAGAGACCACAGGTGGTCGTTAAATGAACAATACATTCGTTCCAATGTTGTGTGCACTCATTTCTGTAGTCAAATAAGCTTGGAAGCTTTCACCACCAAAAAATCTGAACAAATGAACTGAATTGATAATATTATATTACAGGCAATGATGCTTCTGCCATTTTACATACGTACATGCAGCACTGGGGTTACCAGCAGTGTGGAAAATTAAGGCACTATTCTCTCTACCCAATAAGAATTCTGCCCCCTTCCATTACATTTTCCTTCAGTCCCCAAATGTCCAGAATTACAGTAAGTTCCAGATGAGGATTTGGAACTACAGTTAGGCAGCCAAAGAAAAGAGGCAGTCAAAATTACCAAGGAAATGCAAACACAACAAACAAGAGTTACCTAGGTGTTAATGGTTTCCAGCATCTCACTATTTGCAAGGTTAAACATGTGGGAACTGGAAGAAAATTCCATGAGTGACAGAATTCTTGTGGACGAGCTGCCACTGAAGCTGCACCCTGCATATGCACAGCTTGGTACAAAAAATTCTCCTTATTTGTGGACTTGGAAAGAGGTGGTATTAAACAAGTATGAGAGCAAACCATTTGATGATAGTAACTCATTCTTGTCAATTTGTTGCATAGAGGGATTTGATTTCAATATTAATTTTTCTCATGCTTGAAACAGCTTTTGGGGAGAAATTCATTATCCCCATTTGATCTAGGAACTAAAAATATTGATCCCCCCCCAGATTTAAATTCAGTATCACTTCTGTTGATTATAAGATACATGAAATAATAGCAAGTGAATGTTGGATGTTGCAGAATTTAAGGTTAGCTGTGGTACAACATCCATGTACTTTGGTTAGTATGGATAAATCTTGTAAGTTGATGATCCCTGTTATCTAGGTTTACAGTATGCTATTTTAATAACATCATGAAGCCAGAGACATATATTGGGACAGTTATCCTAATATAACAAATGATACCACATGAATTGTTGAATGCCTTGTACACATTGAAGTGTTTGATTTGTTCTTTGCAATCTGGAAGAGATTTCTTTCCATTTTACTTATTTTACTAATGATTACATTGACTTTCTGGCTTTTCTTCATTGAGCTGAAGGTGGCAAATATGGGTGTCCTCCTACTTACTTTATTTTTACAACAACCTCATGAAATAGATGAATTTGAGAGATGGTGATGGACTCAAGATCACCCAGTTTTTAGCTATGACTAGAAACAGGATCTTTTAAGTCCTAAACACTGAAATAATTACACACTGACTCTCATTTTTAATACAGTAAGTACAATTTTATTTTTCATACTTACAAAAGTCAAACTGACAATTGCGAACCTGCTTAGTATGATCAAGGTTATAGCTGGCTGCTACTATCTCAACACTGTTGACTTCTCCATCTTGACGCTACTTACTTTAAGGGAGAAAAAGGAGTGTAAGTGTTCCTGTCTACTTGTCTGATATACCAAAAGAATTATTATTCTATTTTCTTATGAAATAGTCTTTCAAGAAAAAAATACTATTCTTTTTCTTATTGTTTCTTACATTGAGATATGTATGAAAAGTGGATATGGAAGTGGGATAGCATATTTTGTCATTCACTGTTGCAAGGAAGAGAGTGTCTGGAATATGCTTACTGCTTGGAAAAATAGTTGGGAAAGAAATGAGTGATCATACTATGTAAGAGAAATGCCATTATTTCTGTAAGCATGCTAGATCAGAGACTATTTAATGAAATGTTTTCAAAGAATGTGTTGTCGAAGGCTTTCAAAGGGTTGTGTGTTTTCCGGGCTGTATGGCCATGTTCCAGAAGCATTCTCTCCTGACGTTTCGCCCACATCTATGGCAGACATCTTCAGGTTGTGAGGTATATATTTTCAAAGAATGTCAAGCCAAGAAGAATCAGTCACTTCAAAGCCAAACTATTCATTTCTCAATATGCCTAGCATCTGAAAAACTATGGTTGGCATCATGTTCAGTAATTATGTGGTTGTAGAGAATGTACAACACCCTAATTGAATACATTTATTTTTATGGTCATTTCATCATTGCAACAACTAAAGATACCTTATAAAAAGCAATTATTTAAGCCATGCAGAGCTTTACAGAAGTATTGCTAAGATTATGGTCAGAGGGGCCACTGGTTGTAACTGGGGTCCCATCTACACTGCCATGCAATACAGTTTAAAATGCAATGAAGACTCATATAATGTGGTTTTATTATGGGACACATTCAGCCATCTCCTTTTAGTGAGGCATAGTGTGACAGTATCATGCTGCAATAATAGGAGAAGACTACATGCATAATCATCCCCTGCTCTACTACAGGCACTTCCACACATGAATAAAATCCTGGTAGGAATTGCGATTCTATATCCCAGTTTCAGGATTTAGTCCACACCCAAAGAACTGTAACTGTAGGGATTCTCTTCAATAAGGTCCAGATCTGTTGAGGTGTCAAATTAATCCAGAATAAACTGGGAAATCCCAGTTTACTTTGGATTAATCCAGATTCACCTGAAGCGTCTTTTGATACATCACGGCTTTTAGGGGCTGTGTAGAATGGCCTTAGTTTGTTATAGTTATAGTTATTTCTCCAAATGCAAAATCTTGGCCTAAGTTTTTTATTCATTCCAGGTGTGAGGAGTGTGTACATTCTAGATAACACTAAAATTGCCTTGGCTGCCTAGAGTTGATGGGACTTGCAGTCTGCACATCTGGATGGTCATATATTCTCCAGTCTGGCTTAGTTTGTGATGATTTTACCATTAGTTCAAAAAGTATGGTTGAAAAGCCAGTTTTGGGTTTTTTTATTTTCTTGCCAGGGGCTCAAATTCTACTATTATTCAGTAGAATTTGAGCCATCAATGGATCAATTCAGAATGTGAGTGTTATGTTTACATCACTGTATCAGTGATATGAAGAAATAATTGCTTGAAACAAGATTAGAGTTTTGTTGCAATGCCTTTTTAAAATGTACTTTATTCTCAGGTTAAGCTTTAAAAGAATATATCACATTTAAAATAAATCTCCAAGAGTTTTAATTTTCTATGCTGAATTTATCAACTAATGATGTAAAAATACAAATGTTGTAATTTAACATTTAATTTCTTAGTACTTCGAAATTATTTTTTACGATGTGTATGATACAGTGGACTTGGATTGTGTCTACATGACCCAAATAAAGCAGACTCACCTTGCAATCGCTGTGGGGAGTCCATAAAACGTACAGTTGGTTTTGCAGTAGAAGTATTGCCTGCAGCCCTTCATCGGGCACAAGGGAAAATGGAATTTACTAAGGGCTTCCTGGTGTTTTTGAGGTATGGAAAGCTGCCTTGGGCTGGATCGGGCTCAATCCAATGTCCACATGTCCAACAAATACACTGCTATCCCCAGCCTGATACCACTCTCTGACAAAGCCTTGCTCATGGTCACATGGCTGGACACCCTGTTGTGACTTTGTAAGAAGCATCAAGGCTCTGCCAGAGATTTGCTTTTGGCCACCGAAATAGCAGTAGCCACCACAGTGTTCTCTTAGCCTAGCTATGCAGTATGGGAACCAAAAGGGCTTTTTTGCCGCTTCCATGGGCAGCTCTCAAGGGAACAGTTCAGATTATTTTAATACAGTAGAGTCTCACTTATCCAACATAAACGGGCTGGCAGAACGTTGGATAAGCGAATATGTTGGATAATAAGGAGGGATTAAGGAAAAGCCTATTAAACATTGTATTAGGTTATGCTTTTACAAATTAAGCACCTAGACCTCATGCTATACAACAAATTTGACAGAAAAGGTAGTTAAATATGCAGTAATGCTATGTAGTAATTACTGTATTTATGAATTTAGCACCAAAAAATCATGATGTATTGAAAACATTGACTACAAAAATGCGTTGGATAATCCAGAATGTTGGATAAGCGCGTGTTGGATAAGTGAAACTCTACTGTACATGTAAGCCTCATCTACACATCCATATAATGCAGGTTGAGCAACATTACAGCATATAGTCAGTGTAGACTCATTTAATGCAGTTTGATTACATTCAGCTGCATTATATAAATCTACACTGACCATATAATGCAGTTTCAAAGTGCATTATATGTTAGTCTCAATACCACCTTTATGCTCATGCTATCAACCACCATGTTTCCCTAATTATTTTCTTTGGTGTTACAACATACCTTTGCAAATAAATATTCCAGACTAATGCAGCCATTTCTTTGAATCCCATTACCTTGATTGTATAGTTTTAGGAATAGTTTTTTTGCAATGTTGGGACCAGAAGGCACATTCATTCAGTAGGAAAATCTCTATAGTGCTTTTATATCTGGTAAGTCTGTTCTGCAGCTACACTTTTTCCATGTTTAAACAAATAAATCAAATGCTAGAAACTTAAAGCTCATGGTTATGGAATAGGTGGTCAGTCTGACCTAGCATCCACAAAGAAAGAAAGAGACATATGCCTGCAGAATGAATGAATGAAGCCCCCGTCATGCAGTGGGTTAAACTCGTGTGCCGGCAGGACTGATGACTTGCAGGCTGGGTTGCTGACCTGAAGGTTGCCGGTTCGAATCCAACCCAGGGAGGGCACAGATGAGCTCCCTCTATCAGCTCCAGTTCCATGTGGGGGCATGTGAGAAGCCTCCCACAAGGATGGTCAAAACATCTGAGCATCCCCTGGGCAATATCCTTGCAGACAGCCAATTCTCTCACACCAGAAGCGACTTTCAGTTTCTCAAGTCGCTCCTGACATTATATATATATATATACATATACATAGAGAGGGAGAGGGAGAGAATGGAAAACTATTCTAATTTGTCCTTGTTGCCTAAGCTTCTGCAAAATACATCTATGAAAGCAGTACCCATTTGTAGATAGATAGGCAGAAACTTGTGGTATTCCTAACAGAATCCAGCCAGATAGAGATTCTGGATCAAAAAGACTTCGGACATGGAAATTCCCCTATTCCAGTTTGCAGAAGCTCTAGGCAACAAATTAGAATAGGAGCAAAACTTCATTAGCCCTGTCTTAAATCTAAAAACATCTGGGAAAGAAAGGAGCTGAACTAATTGAGAAGTAGGATAAGCCTTCTTTGTTTTTATAAGTCAAAATTACTTATTTTCATCTTTTTGTAGAAAACAGTGAAAGAGAAATAGCAAAATACTCTGAAAAATAGAAGAAAATAGCTATTGTAATAAATATTTAAATAGTCATGAAGACATAATACTTTCAAATTGTTATTTATTGGCTTTGAATTAGTGATATACATGGATCCTTTCCCTAGAGAACATTTTGATGCATAGCATGAAACTCAGTTTCCCTGACAGATTAATGTTTTAATAGTTTTAACCCCCATTGCTGACTTTATGAGCACTGACGATGATTTAGATATGAATAAAATGGAAATCTGTGTGTCTGTGCATATGTGTGAAAAAACAGTTTTTTATTAGTTTATTGTATATTCCAGAAATCAAAGCAACAGCTCCTACTGTTGTGTTGTCAAGGGCTTTCATGGCTGAAATCACTGGGTTGCTGTGAGTTTTCCAGGCTGTGTGACCATATTCCAGAAGAGTTATTTCTCCCACCCTGGACATTCCAGAGATATATAAACCTCACTTGCCTAACTTCCAACAGACCTCACAACCTCTGAGGATGCCTGCCATAGATGTGGATGAAATGTCAGGAGGGAATGCTTCTGGAACATGGCCATACAGCCCAGAAAACTCATAACAACCCAGCTCCTAGTGTTGTTTTTTTAGCATCCTTTTTCAATTTTTGCATCGTCTTCTAATAGAGAGGTCTGATGCGAAACATTAAAAAGATTTCTTTTACTTATCTTGAACCTTTCAATAACATCTCTTTTCAGCTCTTACAATGTGCACTATTACACTTTGTTACAAGTAGGATAGTGAGAATTCTAGCAAATGGGAGGAGATATAATTGAAAGGAGTTTAATATAAGTGAAAGAAATGGGAAACAATGAGATTAAGAGGGAAACATAAATACAGTAGTCTCTCAGTTAACTGGGATTGTTGGATTGCTTCTGGTTGCTTGAGAGTTACTATTAAAAATAGGTTTAATACTAAATCCCATACTATACTGTATCATAAACACTGTCTTGACTTAATATTAATATTGAAACACAGTAATTAAAAGCAAATATAAACTTAATATAATACAGTTTTACGGTTTTGCTGTATTATAAAAACTATCTTTTAACAAATATTATTTTGATTTTTGCCACTTTTTTTAAGAGTCCCAGTTGCTTGAATTCTGGCTGAGAGACTTTTGTATATTTATGTAAAACAAATGGGCATGGGGGTAGCCATGAGGTCATTAAGAGTCAGAAGCGACTGAACAAATAAACAAGACTCATATAATGCAGCCCAATGCATTTAAACTGTATTATATGGCAGTGTAGATGGAGCCTGGGGCAGCATTCTTTCTCTTAACCCTAACTGGAAATACCTAGTGGCCTCTGAGTATAGGTTGAGTATCCCATATCCAAAAAGTCTGGTACCACAAGTGTTTGAGGTTTTGGATTTTTCCAGATTCGTGAAGACATAATGAGATGGGACTAAAGTGTAATCACGAGATTCATTGGTTTTTGCAGACCCTGAAAACACATGGCCGAAAGTTAATTGTATACAATATTTAAAAATAATTATTTGGTACATTTTTTTTTCGTGTCAGGAGCAACCGGAGTTGCTTCTGGAGTGAGAGAATTGGCCGTCTGCAAGGACGTTGCCCAGGGGACATCCAGATGTTTTTGATGTTTTTACCATCTTTGTGTGAGGCTTCTCTCATGTCCCCACATGGAGCTGGAACTGATAGAGGGAGCTCATCCGCGCTCTCCCCGGGTGAGATTCGAACCTGGCAGTCTTCAGGTCAGCAACCCAACCTTCAAGTTACAAGGCTTTAGCCCACTCCGCCACCGGGGGCTCCATTTGGTACATAGAAAGTGGATAGTGAACCATCTCCACTGCAGGATGAATGCAGTTTGGCATCAGGTTGCTGTGAGTTTTCCAGGAAGTATTGCCATGTTCCAGAAGCATTCTCTCCTGATGTTTCACCCACATCTATGGCAGGCACTCTCAGAAGTTGTGAGGTCTGTTGGAAACTAAACAAGTGCGGTTTACAGATCTGTGGAATGTCCAGGGTAGGAAAAAGAACTCGTCAGTTGGAGGCACATGTGAATGTTGCAACAAATCACCTTTATTAGCATCGAAAAGCCTTGCAGCTTCAAGGCCTGGCTGATTGCTTCCTGGGGCCCTGATTGTTTCATGTCTGGAATTCCCCTGTTTTCAGAGTGTTTGAGCAATGCTGCATTTAGTAATACATTAACACTTGCCTCAAACAGACAAGAGTCCTTTCTCCCACCCTGGACCTTCCACAGATATATAAACCGAGGTATGGGCAAACATTTTTGCCTTGGGGCCACACTGTGGGCCCGACTGAGAGGACCGGGTCGGGAGGGAGGCGGCCAGGCTGGGTGGGACGGGCCCAGGAGAGGGAGGGCCTATGAGAGGGTGGGGCAGGGAGGGGGCAGGGCAGGGCCAAGGTCATCCTCAGATTGTACTCCTGTCATAAGGACGGGGCTGCTCACTCCATCCTTATGCCGGGAGGAAAATGAGACATGTGGCAACTGCCCCAATCTTCCTCCCTGAGCCTCCCCCCCCCACCCCAATTTTCGGGCTGCGCTGTCGGCATTATGCCGGGAAGAGGGCAAGAAAGGTGATGTCCGAAAATATACCGGAGGGCTCTCATCCATTGTGTGCCTTCCTCGGGCCGTCCTCTCAGCATGAGGAGGGGCTGCTTGTACTGTCCTTATGCCGAGAGAAGGGTGAAACATGCGGTGGCTGAGAGTGCTCCAGAGGGCTCTCAGATGCTGTGTGCCTTCCTCACTGCTCCTTTCTGCATAAGGATGCCGCAGGCGACCGTGTCCTTATGCTGAGAGGACAGGGCTGTGGCACAGCTGGTTAGTAGCCAGCTGAAATACATCACTATTGACCGAGAGGTCATGAGTTCGAAGCCTGGGTCAGATTGAATGCCCAACCATTAAATAGCCTAGCTCCTTGTTTACCTAAGCAACCCGAAAGACTGTTGCATCTGTCAAGTAGGAAAATTTAGGGACCACTTATGCGGGGAGGCTAATTTAACTAATTTATGTCACTGTGAAAAAAATGTCCAGCAGCAGCTCCCCCTGTGGCCGGAATCGAGCATACCCTCAGGAAGCCAGAAGCTGGAAAATGTTAAATAGCCTCTGTGTCTTTGTCTGTGTGTGTCATATGTCTAATGGCATTGAATGTTTGCCATATATATGTACATTGTGATCTGCCCTGAGGCCCCTTTGGGGCGAGAAGGGCGGAGGGCGGAATATAAATACAGTAGAGTCTCACTTATCCAACATAAACAAGCCGACAGAATGTTGGATAAACAAATATGTTGGATAATAAGGAGGGATTAAGGAAAAGCCTATTAAACATCAAATTACATTATGATTTTACAAATTAGGCACCAAAACATCATGTAATACAACAAATTGGACAGAAAAAGTAGTTCAATATGCAGTAATGCATTGTAGTAATTACTGTATTTACGAATTTAGCACCAAAATATCACGATGTATTGAAAACATTGACTACAAAAATGTGTTGGATAATCCAGAATGTTGGATAAGCGAGTGTTGGAAAAGTGAGACTCTACTGTACTGTAAATAAATAAATAAAATGAGGAAGGCCTGAGGTAAGCATCAAGGGGGCCATATCTGGCCCCCAGGCCTTAGTTTACCCATGCCTGTATAAACCCCACTTGCCTAGTTTCCAGCTGAGCTCACAACCTCTGAGGATGCCTGCCATAGATGTGGGCAAAACGTTAGGAGAGAATGCTTCTGGAAAATGGCCATACAGCCCGGAAAACTCACAGCAATTCAGTGATTCCGGCCATGAAATCCTCCAACAATACAGTTTGGCATCGCTTGAACTGCCATGCCTTGGGATCTTGAGAGATGTGGTTTGCTGAGGCACCAGCACTCTTTGGCAAAGAAGTCTAAACAATGTGTTGTCGAAGGCTTTCATGGCCGGGATCACAGGGTTGTTGTATACCTCACAACCTCTGAGGATGCCTGCCCTAGATGTGGGCGAAACGTCAGGCGAGAATACTTCTAGAACATGGCCACACAGCCCGGAAAACATACAACAACCCAGAAGTCTAAACAGAGCATTGAGCCATAGCAGTGACAGTGGGGTCAGGCCAGGCTGTATTAATTCCGCAGTGTAGATGCAGCCAGAAGCAGGAGTTTCCTCCTTGCGTCCCCGCCGTCGAGGTGCTGGAGAAAAGCCAAGCGAGCCGCGCCTGCGCAGTGGGGCGCCTCCCCTTCCTGGCCCTCCGCCTCGGAGCTGGACGCGCCTCCAGCCGCTGCCCGCTGCCTATTTTAGTCAAAAAGCTCCTCTCGGGACGGCCAGCTGCGCTTTCCGCGGTCGCCTGTAGCAGGCGCTGGAGAGCGACCCAGGCAGAAACTCCAGTGGAGAAGAAGGCGAAGAGAGAAGACGCTGGGGCAGGCAGGCAGGTAGGTTAAGGAGTTGGGCGAAGGGGAAAGCAGCCCGGTGAGGACGGTGCCCCCGATCTCCCCTTGGAAGGACGCCTTGGCTCGTTCCGGTGACCCCTTTTGCCCCCCCCCCCTTACGTCTTTTAGAGGGCTCTTGCCAGCCCCAGGAAGAAAGGCAGCCGCGGCAGCGTTGGCACTCTGGACATGCTCAGAGGCGCGCCCCCTGCATCGCAGCCCCGCCCTTGGGGTCAAAGAGCCAGCAGGCATGGGCAAACTTCGGCTCTCCGGGTGTTTTGGACTCCAACCCCCACAATTCCTAACAGCCGGTAGGAATTTTGTGAGTTGAAGTCCAAAACACCCGGAGGGCCGAAGTTTGCCCCTGCCTGGTGCAGTGGATTGAATGCACTCTGAATGAATGCAGTCTCAACAAGGCTATGGAATTCTGGGAATTGTAGTTTTACAAGGGCTTGCGCCTTCTTTGCCAAAGGGTGCCAAACTACTGCTGTCAGTATTCTATAGCCTTCAGCTATGTCAGTTCAAGTGGTCCCAAACCGTATTAATTCGACAATGTGGATGCACTCTAGGACTCTGGAGACCATGATTAGGGATTCCTTGCTCAGCTAAATAAAAAAAAAATCTGCAGTGACCTTGGGTGAGTCGCACTCTCTCAGCCTCTGCAATGGCAAACATTTTCTGACCAGTCTTGCCCAAAAAAGTCAGAATTGACTTGAAGGCACATGATAATGATTTCTGGTTACTTTCAGCAGGATGCCTTCAGTTCTGAAAAGGTAATGGTAAAGGGTTTCCCCTGACATTAAGTCCAGTGTGTCCGACTCTGAGGGTTGGTGCTCATCTCAATTTCTAAGCTGGAGAGCCGGCATTGTCCACAGACACCTCCAAGATCATGTGGCCAGCATGACTGCATGGAGTGCCGTTATCTTCTTGCTGGAGCGGTACCTATTGATCTACTCACATTTGCATGTTTTTGAACTGCTAGGTTGGCAGTAGCTGGGGCTGACAGTGGGAGCTCATCTTACTCCCCAGATTTGAGCCGCCAACCTTTCGGTCAGCAAGTTGAGCAGCTCAGCATTTTAACCCACTGTGCCATCGAGGGTTCTGAAAGTCAGGCGCAAAACAAGAAGTACAAAAAGTAGGATGATAGTCTCCCTTTAATTTTTCTTCCTATTTCTGATCTCACTCCCAAAAGAATCCTTCAGGTGTAGTTTCTGCAGGAAGCCCAAGACAATAAGGGATTCGGTGAAACTGTGTAGATCAGTTCTGCACATACGTGGGTCATGCTGTATTACACGGAGTCCCCAAGTAACAAACAAGATAGGTTCAGCTGAATTTGTTTGTAAGGCAGATGTTTGTAACTTGGGGACTGCCTGTATTATTATTATCATCATCATTACATGAAAGTCTCAGTTTCCCAAAACTCAAACAAACCAGAGTTCTTAAGAAATGGGGAAAAGTTTATTGATGTCCGTATAACTGAAATTGCATACTGTATTCACAAAGCTGTTTTTATACTTGTACATTAAATCTGTGTTATGGTAAGTTATTTTTTCTTAATTTATCCTAATTTGCTTTTAGTTACTGTGTTTTAATATTAATATCAAGTCAATGCAGAATTTATGGCATGGTATAATATGGCGTAATATTAGTTAGACCTACGGTACCTTTAATAGTAAAGCTCAAGCAATAAGAAACTACATTTATCCAGCATCTCCCAATTCACATGGGTGCCAGTTAACTGAGATGCTACTGTATTATTAATACTATTATTAGTTTTTATTCAGCAGAGGTGTACACAGTATGGGTGAGGAAAGGAATCCATTCTTATCTGCAATGAATGCAAAAGAGTCCAATACTATCAGTCATTTCCCAGGCTTCCCCAAGCACTCGTCAAGGTCTTGCATAGAAATCAATTCCCTGATACAGTACTCCTTTAGCTCTTAGAGAAAAAACAGCAAAAGGTCTCTTCTTCAAGGCTTTGGGCTTGAATATTTTTCCAAGAAAGCTCATGCATAGAGTAATATTAGGTTTGCTATACATTGGAAATGACTTGAAGCCACATGACAGCAAGAGCAAGATTGAGTTTTTGCCTAAAGGAGGGTGAGAGGCAGGCTGCACATGTTCAGAGGGGTGTTCAGTGTGGCCGCTTTCTGTCGTGCTTAATGTGGAATAATGTTTGAGAGGAGCAAGAACAATAGAGTAATAGTGAATAGTGCATGCCCTTTCAGCATCCCTAGAATGCTGTATTGACTATGCCAAGGGAAGTGACATCACTACCTGGTATGCATTTCTTGGTTATCCAGTGTGTTATCAAGTCTCTTTGTTTTTTACCCTATATACCATACTCATGTATAAGCTGCGAAATAGCAGTCAAAATTTTTGCATTGACTTATCCACAAGTTGGAGCTCCTGGTGGTGTAACGGATTAAATCACTGAGCTGCTGAACTTGCTGACCGAAAGGTCGGTAGTTCGAATCTGGGGAGTGGGGTGAGCTCCCGCTGTTAGCCCTAGCTTCTGCCAACCTAGCAGTTCAAAAACATGCAAATGTGAGTAGATCAATAGCTACTGCTCTGACGGGAAGGTAACAGAGCTCCATGCAGTCATGCCGGCTACATGACCTTGGAGGCATCTATGGACAATGCCAGCTCTTCAGCTTAGAAATGGAGAAGAGCACCAAGCCCCAGAGTCAGACACGACTAGACTTAAAGTCATGGGGAAACCTTTAGCTTATCCACAAGTCAATATGAGTATTGTATTTTAACTCTTATAAAAAAGGGAACCGTCCCCTTTTCTGCGGAAGGCAAGAGTGCAGTCCTTCTTAGGATACCATAAAAGAAGTCCTAGCCCCCGTTACTCTCTCCACAGTGTCACCATTTCTGGCCTATTTGAATGCCTAGGTGGCTGGGCCCCTTGGTGCTTCCCCTCTCCATGGAATTATTATTGGTATTATTATATTTATTTATACTCCACTTTTTCTCTCCACAAGAAGACTCAAAATCCATAATTTTGGTGCCCAACCTCATCCTTCAATTATACATGAGGTCAATGTATACAATTATAAATACATTTATTTTTCATATCCCCTTTTTCCACCTGTGAGTCATGATTTGTTATGCATGGCTCTCTTCAGCCCCACTTTACCCACATAAGAAGAAAATACTGGACACAAGGACAACCAATGAGTTCTATGTTTCAGTGTGGGCTAGAAACAAATCTTCCAAGCCCTAGTGTTACATTTCTTTTAACCAGTGGAATGGTTTCCATAAAGAAAATAGGGGCAGTCAAAGGGAAAGTAGAAGGAGATGGAATCGGACAACTTCACTGCTATCAAAGGAGTTCAGTGACGATGTGGGGTTGCATACAATGATCTTCAAATATACCATTTGTTAATTATCTGCTTCAAATTAATGTTTGTTAAGCATATATGCATATATAGTAAATGTGGTTTAGAGTTGCATTCTAGAAAATATGAGAGGCAAAATATATGCAGCATTGAGTTGTTTTGCAAAAACCTTTTACAGTAGAGTCTCACTAATCCAACACTCGCTTATCCAACGTTCTGGATTATCCAACGCATTTTTGTAGTCAATATTTTCAATATATTGTGATATTTTGGTGCTAAATTCATAAATACAGTAATTACTACATAGCATTACTGCGTATTGAACTACTTTTTCCTCCAATTTGTTGTCTAACATGATGTTTTGGTGCTTCATTTGTAAAATCATAACCTAATTTGATGTTTATTAGGCTTTTCCTTAATGCCTCCTTATTATCCAACATATTCGCTTATCCAACATTCTGCCGGCCCGTTTATGTTGGATAAGTGAGACTCTACTGTATTTTCATTTCAGTGACACACACATTCTTCAATAGCTGTGTTACAGCTATTTATTTCTTTGTTACATTTATATCCTAGGAGCCTCCAGTGGCTCAAGGAGTTAAACCCTTAAGCCAGCAGTGCTGACCGAAAGGGCGGTGGTTCAAATCTGGGGAGCAAGGTGAGCTCCCGTCTGTCAGCTCCAGATTCCTATGTGGGGACATGAGAGAAGCATTCCACAGGATGGTAAAGCATCCAGGTATCCCTTGGGCAACGTCCTTGCAGATGGCCAATTCTCTCACACCAGAAGCAACTTGTAGTTTCTCAAGTCATTTTTGACATGAAAAAAAATTCCTGCCTTTCATTTCAATAAGTAGTCATCTCTGTATTTCCAGATAACATTTTAAAAGCATACTATCCAGGGAAGACCGCTGCTTAGAATTCTGGGAATTATAGTCTCAAAAGTAACTTTCCCATGCTCTAAGAACAATAACTTTAAAGGAAATTTTTGTAGCAGTCAGATTAATTTTTAAAAACATTTGGAAATGTGTTACTTTGCTTGTCTGTTCACAGCACAACTCAAAATATGTGGACAGTCATGGAGAAGCAGTGAAAAGTCAGGTGAAGCCAAAAAAATAATAAAAATCTCACAGTGGCACCCAGTGGGAATTTTCTCACTGCTTTCATTTCTGTGATGCTGTGTAGGAGGTTCAATATTTCATGACACTGAAAGTTCAGTGTTTATCTCTGCTTCCAGTTTCTCTTCCAAAGTCACTTTAGAAAGAAGACAGCTAACTTATTTCCATGAAGGCAGTATTTCTGAAACAATCAGATAGAACAGCTACCATCTAGTCTTATCGCTCTGCCTGTAATGTATTGAGTTATATAATCTGAGGAAGAAAATACTGTAGTTTTCGTTCACTGAGTGTAAAGACCAAACTAGATGTTTATGGATGTATCTATTATACATTGTAGAATTAATGCCGTTTGATACCACTGCCCTGACTGAATGCTATGAAATCCTGAGATTTGAAGTTTTGTGAGGCACCAGCATTCATTTGTAGGGAAAACAAAAAATTCCACAGCATTGAGCCATCCATGTTGGTGCCTTGTGCAGCTGGGGATTGCCACCACTGTTACTGTTTTGCTGGCCAAAAGCAACTCACTGGCAGAGCCTTGCTGGTGACATGACTTCTGTTGGCCATATGACTGGGTGCCTTGTTGTAACCTTATCAGAAGTGGCATCACCCGCAATGCTGTGCTGGAGAACAGCTTTAGGCCAGCAATATGACAGCAGTGGACAGGGCACCAATGCAGATGTGCTATCTGGCCAGCTGTGTGGACCCCTCCAGGGCTACTCGAAGCAGACTACTCCAGATTATTTCCCCTGGTGTAGGTACAGCCCATGTCTCCCACCTTGCTCTACCATCCTTTCACTCAGATTCACAGCTTCCCAGAGCTATTGCAGTAAAGAAGGAGCAACATCTCTTAGAGACACTATACATGTCTCCTGTGTTATATCTAGTTTGGCTCTTAGTGATTTGTTCTGAAATGTGAAAATGCCTTCAGGCTCTGTAGCCCAAGCCTAGGCTAGCTTAGTTCTGTGATGCCCAATGGGACTGTAACACCCCCCCCCCTTCCCAAAGTATTACAGTCTTTAAAATGCCTTTGAATTTTTGCAACTGCAGCATATGTCAAGTGTTTTAATTTCTGATACAGGAGAAAGTGCAGAAGGGAATTCAACTGTCTTACTCATGGGGTTTTTACAGAAGTTGTTATACTGTAATCCAAAAACAGCACAAAACAAGGAGTTACACTTGGTTATTCTTGACTAGACTGTTTTACAATTTTTTGAGTAGGATCAGGGACTGGTTGCAGATGCAGTTAAGAGGCTTCGCTGTCTGATGTCCATGCTTGGGCAGTTCTGCTGAGGAGCTAAAAGTGTTATCTGTTCATGTGTCATGCTTGAAGATAGCGTAAACCTATTCATGCCACACTCAAAAATTGGCTGTCAGAAAAACTGTGCAGACTTACTATCTGCATTTCAGCTTTGTAGTAAGTGCTATATTTAGTAGCACTGTTCAGTTTCATTGCTCCATGGCATTTAGATAGGTGTGGTATAGATAAGGCGAAGTCTAATTTAAAGTCCTCTGTGCTAATATTTCTTAAAGCACGGAAACCAGTTTCTATGCACAAATTGCTTTGCTGAAATGTAATTCATGCAAACAGGAATGGCAGTGGGAAAGAGTGTTTCATTTCAGGGTTTTTTTGCAGCAAAACTTCTGTTAAAACATCTTGATGCTAGAAAGAGTGACAAGATGAACATGGCTTAAATCTCTCAATGTCTTCATAGTGTGAATGTGTAAAATCTGAGGATATGCCCTTATAAAGCCCGATCTCTTCCATAGGCAGGTATTGATTCAAATTAGAAGTGTGAACCATTGTGCTGTATTTTTTTCATTTACTACTTTTAATGTGTTTTAAACAGGCAACTTCAAGACAAACACGATGGATACCATTTCAGTCACAGGGATGCCTTTGAGTTCCTTGCCCGATCTCAGAAATGCCACCTCAATGCCTTTGAATGAAACTGCCTGTGAACACTGGAGAGAAATCCACCATCTGGTTTTTCATATGGCCAATATCTGCTTTGCAGTTGGATTGGTTATTCCAACCACTTATCATCTCCATATGATTGTCCTACGAGCCTTGCTAACAATAGGTAGGCCAAACAATGTATGAATTATAAATCCGAATGTTGCAAATATATTAGGTTTGTGGAAACGTAAGTGTCTTCAGGAATATCCAAGAGCTGTATGGCAAGCAGATCCGGTTTTGTTGAATGTTACCATCCCTCTTCTTTCATGTTGTTTTGTGGATTCTTTTTTACTCCCAAGTGTTTCAAAAACAGGTAGCCATGTAGCACAAACTTCTTTTTTTTGACATGGGTGAGTTAAAACCTGGTTAGAATGCAAAGCTAAGGCTACCTCAGATGCAATATCTTTATATCTGATAAACTATTCCTTTGGAATACTTATTCTAGTTGAGATGACCAGAGAAAAGAGACTTCTCAGTGGTGGCACTGAAATGCTCTTTGCTGATGGTTAATCAAAACCTTTATAAGAGGGGTGGACATCTGTGGCCCTCTGAAGTTTTGAAACTTTTACTTCTATATGTATTACCCAACAAATCCACTGGTTCAGAAATTATGGAAGGCCCCAACTCTAAAATCATGTTGTTACTAACTTTTTAAAAAATTTGCCTTTACAGTAAGGACCTTATCCCATTGGGGGATAAGGATGGTAGCATCATCTAAATATGGTGTTTAGTCATGTAGCATTGCAAATTGCTATGTTCTGTATTCATAACTTATCACATGTCATCTGAATTTGCTGGTTTACCTGTTACTATACATTTTCATCCTTATCCCATGAGCAAGTGGATTCCCTATTACTTCCCCTTTAAAAACATTGTGTCTGACTTCGACAATACAAAGGATCAAACTCTAACATTAAAGGCAAAGAAAAATAATGACCTAACAAAGTTGTGATATTTCTTACTTTCAAAATTTTTAAAAAAATTACTGAAAAGGATCAGGCAGCTGCATTATGGCAGCGTACCAGGAACCCACTGCCGGTTAGGAGACAGCCCACATGACAGCCCATTTGCCCACGTCATCCTATTCAATTCAGTGCAGGTGATTCCAACCGTTCCCATGCCATGTGTTTTCACTACTTTAGAAGTGGAATATCATGGATCCTAAGATTCTGAGATGATCACGACCATCTTCTCCCCTCTCCATTTTGGGACTGTTTTTAACATTTACATAACGAATTGTGACGGGCTCAAACAGGAAGTCCCTCTGCATCTTGGGATGGTCTCCATCACTTTCCATTGCCTATACAGATTATAACTATTTAAAAAGGGGGTGGGGGGGGGGTGGGATAAGGTCCTAAGTCTTTGCTTCTGACAATAATTGAGTCACTCTATAGAGAACATACTAATTAAATCCAAAAATAATTCAATCCACAAAAGCTAACCCCACGAATAAAAAGATTTATCTATTTTTAATGTTTTCATCTGTCATAAATAAATATTTTTTCTTAGCCTCATTCCTGTTTTTGTAATTTTGTGCTAGTTTTTTATGCTCCCATAATGAATGTTTTTGTGTTGTCGATTCGTGGCTGGAATCACTGGATTGTTGTGCATTTTCCAGGCTGTATGACCATGTTCCAGAAGCATTCTCTCCTGATGGCAGGCATCCTCAGAGGTTGTGAGGTATATTGGAAAAACTAAGCAAGGGAGGTTTTTATCTGTGGAAGGTCCAGGGTGGGAGAAAGAACGCTTGACTGTTGAAGGCTAGTGTGAATGTTGTAATTAATCACCTTGATTAGCATTAACAGGTCTTGCCAGCTTCATGGCCTGACTTCTTCCTGCCTGAGGGAATCCTTTGTTCAGAGGTGTTAGCTGCCCCTGATTGATTCATGTCTGGGATTCCTCTGTTTTCAGTGTTGTTCTTTATTTAGAGTTCTTGAATACTGTTCATTTTCAGATTTTGTTCATTTTCATGGTTTTCTCCTTTCTGTGGAAATTGTCCACATGCTTGTGGTCAAGTCTACATAGGGATCGCCAAACGCACCATTGCCCAAACATGAATCAAGGAACATGAAAGGCACTGCAGACTCACTTAGCCAGAAAGGTCAGCCATACCAGAGCACTTGATGAACCAACCTGGACACAGCATATTATTTGAGAACACAGAAATGCTGGGACACTCTAACAAGCACCATGTCAGACTACACAGAGAAGCCACTGAAATCCACAAGCATGTGGACAGTTTCAACAGAAAGGAGGAAACTATGAAAATGAACAAATTCTGGCTACCAGGAGAGAATGTTTCTGGAACATGGCCATACAGCCTGGAAAATGCACAACAATCCAATGAATGTTTTCGATAGACAAGCGGTTTATAGATTCTTTAAATTGAAGTATACTTTATAAATAAATGAATGACAAATATATTTCCCTGCTTTGCCTTCAGTGTAGTGTCTGATATGCTCTTATATATAGGTAACTGGCAAATTATTTCCATACTTTTTCTGTTTGGGGAAAGATTCTGATTGCTCATACATACATAGGGCTGTGTATTGCAGTGGAGTGAACAAATAGACAAATGTTTTTACTGTAGACTTTACTGACAATTATTCAATTTTTTGCCAGGTTGTGCACTTTTTATCATCTGGGCCACACTTTTCCGCTGCGCCCTGGACATAATGATCTGGAATATAGCATTCCTTGTTGTTAACCTTCTGCATTTATTATACTTGCTATATAAGAGAAGACCGGTATGTATATCACCACTAAACTACTGATAAGAGTGTTGAAGGGACATCTTTGAAAGTTTGAGTAGTACAGTTGTTGACATTTGATTTTCCACTTCCACCTTAGTTCATGTTTGCATAATATATTCAAAGCTTTGTTCTGTTTTGAAAATATTTCCTTTTCAAAATGGAGAGTACACAAATTTTAGAAGGCGTAGCTCTTTCAGAGTGGTAAAGGTTGCCCAGCTGTGTTTAGACTAAACATGGCTACCCTTGAGAGATTTACTTATGCTTATCCAATCAACCAGTACTCTGTGAAATCAAATCAGTCTCATGCTATCATGCTCATTTTAATCTCTTTTTATTATACAAGACATAAAAATATTACAATGTTATATTAAAATGAATATTTAGAATATATGATTAAGATGAAATATGTAAGACATAAACATAAAAAGAATCCTTTCTTATATAAAATGAAATCATTTCAAGTTACGTTAACACACATGGTTCAATGACATCTCTGTTTATACAGAATCTCAGATGTCTCTATTTCATTTACTATCATGAACTTGCTGTAAACAGTTAACAGGATTAACTGTTTCCTACAACAGGATTTGTTGAAGTTTACTTGTTTTGAGGTGAACTATTGTGTTTAGCAAAAGAGTAGGTAAATCACGACCTTCCTAATATTGTCAGACTGCATCTCCCATAATCTTTCACTTTTGGCTACATGGAGCCCCTGGTGGAGCAATGGGTTAAATCCTTGTGCTAGCAGGACTGTTGACCTGAAGGTTGGGTTGCTGACCTGAAGGTTGCTGGTTCAAATCCGGGGAGAATGCGGATGAGCTCCCTCTGTCAGCTCCAACTCCCCCTATGGGGACATGAGAGAAGCCGCCCACAAGGATGGTATCAAAACATCCGGGTGTCCCCTGGGCAACGTCCTTGCAGATGGCCAATTCTCTCACACCAGAAGTGACTTGCAGTTCTCAAGTCGCTCCTGACACGAAAAAAAAAAAACCCTTTTCGCTATGCTTGGTGAACTATAATTTATGGACATTTTAGTACAAAACACCTGAATAGCCTCAAATGGTATGGCGGGGGGGGGGGGGGGGGGGAATTGACAACTTTGTGAAGAAAACAAGGAACCTTGTGGATCTCTTCAAAAGGAACAAAGTTTGGTTCCTCCAAAAAGAGTTTCCACCTCTTTTTTACGATGCTTATGGACATTTTTTATCAGGAGGTTGCTTGTAATTTAGTTAAGAGGAATACTGGTTGAAAGGGGTGTTTTATTTTTCTCATCTTTCATAAGTATCCTGGAAATGATTCATCAGTGAATGCTTCCCATATTTATTTATCTGGTTCTCAGTCCTTTTCAGTTTTCTCTCTCAATGTCTCCGTTCAATCTGCCTCTTTACTTTTGTATTGAGGTAGAACAGAGTGTCCTGGTTAGTAAATGTATTGATTCAGAGGGACACCTAGATTTAAGCCAGCTTGTTTGTCCTCTTTCTTGTTTTGGTGTACAATTGACAGTAGAATGCTAATCAGCCTTCCTAGCCTCAGTTGTGTGAGATTGTTGCTTGCTGGCACATACACCACTGACAAGAGGTAAAGTAGAACATTACAGAAAAACAGATAGCAACAAAATTGGATCCAAATGTGCAAAGTATACTGGAAAGTGGCTGGTTTAATGCCAACTTCTGCACAAGGGTCTTGGATGGGATGGAGGAGGAACCTAAAACATGGCAGACCAATTATCTATCTCATAACATGGTATGGAAGCAGAACTATAGAACAGAGAAGCAGAAAATAGAAACGAATTGGCACTTCTTACATTGGAGGGAAGTGTACAGTGGTAGTCCTCAAAGATCTCTGTTGGGGACACTTGTTTTTTCAAACATTGTTCAGGAATCCTATTGTGTTGAGGGTGAGCAGAGAGCAAGATTACAGATGGCACCAAATTACAGAGCATGACATCAGTAAAGATAATTTCAGACATGAAAGACTCATATTAAAATATCTAGTGTGGCTCATTCTATGCAAGCTTGAAGCAAAAAATGTCAACTACACATGCATTCGTATGGAATTATAGGTGGTAATAACTGACCTGGGGATGAGTGTTTGGCATCTTAACAAAAACATGAATCCGCTGTGCAACCTTGTGGAAAGGGCAAATTAAATGTTGGGAAAGGAGTCGAAATAAATTTCTAATGTCACAATGCCTTTATACGAACTAAATATTTATGTGATCCAGTTACAACTTACAAAGTCCTATTCTACATGGGTCCAGGCTGTTAGAATGGTATGTTCCTCTGGGAGCCTGTCAAACTCTAAGACTGTGGTTCTCAACCTGTGGGTCCCCAGCTGTTTTGGCCTACAACTCCCAGAAATCCCAGCCAGTTTAACAGCTGTTAGGATTTCTGGGAGTTGAAGACCAAACCATCTGGGGACCCACAGGTTGAGAACTACTGCTCTAAGACCTTCAAGAGAGGTCTTTCTCTTTGTCCCACTCAGGCTCATCTCAGGATCATTTGGTGCAAACAAGGGAAAGGGTCTTCTTGGCAGATTCTCCCAGATTATGAAACTCCTCTGGGGAGATTAGGATACCTTCCTTTTTTTTTCTCCTTCTGCTAGCAAGTAAAAACTTTCCAATTCCAACAGGATATTAGGAACTGACTGTGATAGGCTTTTGATGGAGTGCTGTGCTGTTTCATTGATTTCTATATTGTCTTGTAATGAATTTTAAATGGTTTTAACTCCAAAAATAGTTCAATTGATTGTTAAAGACTCTCTCATTCTCTCTCTCTCTCTCTCTCTCTCTCTCTCTCTATTTATATATATATATATATATATATATATAGGTGTGGATGTGGGATTCACTGCCTTGAATCTCATAATTTGGAAAAGACAGGGTATAAATGAATAAAATAATTAAAAAGAAGACAAAGCTGATGGTGAAGAAGGGAAGAAAGAGTAATTATGTTATGGCCACTCTGTACAGTTATGGTCACTGCACTTGAAAAAGGATAAATGGTCAAGGGCTGGAGCAAATTCCCTAAGGCAATAGTTATAACATTTACAGTGTTTTAGCTTAGGAAAAAAGAACAAGGGGTACGTGATATAGATGTATAACATTCTGCATGGTGTGGAGAATGTGAATAGGAGGGAAAACTTTTCCCTGTTTCCTAATAATAGTTCGCTCCATTCATTGTAGTTATATGATGGAACATTCAGAACAGATAAGAAGTATCTCATACTACAGGCCAGAGTAAACAAATATGGCATTTGCTACATACTCATAACTGTTAGATTAGATTGCTTTAAAATGATTTGGACACCAGCCTGTTGGATATAGATAGCAAGGAGTACCTATCCTGAAGGCTATATGTTAATGCCAGTCTCAAATGCCAGTTTGTGTGGTGCATGAGCAGGAGGATGCAATGGTAATAGCTTCCTGCCTCTGGTCATCTCATAAGGGTCCTGTAGAAACTGAATGCTGGTCTAAGTACTTACTTACTTAGGCGATCCCTCGTAGTTCGAGGATGATGGTCTTCCAGTCATGGGGTCTTGGGGGTGGGTTCTTAGGTGGCTGAAGAGACCTATTCTTGATCTGCATGTTCTCCCGCAGTGAGGACATCGGTTTCCAGGTGGAAGGCGGTCCCAGTCAAGGTTGGCTTGATGGGCCTTCCTCTTGGCACGTTTCTCCCTTAAGCCCTCCATTTGTGCCTCTTCGAACTCCGCAGCACTGCTGGTCACAGCTGACCTCCAATTAGAGCGCTCAAGGGCCAGGGCTTCCAAGTTCTCAGTGTCTATGCCACAGTTTTTAAGGTTGGCTTTAAGCCCATCTTTAAATCTCTTTTCCTGCCCACCAACATTACGTTTCCTGTTCTTGAGTTGGGAGTAGAGTAGGTGCTTTGGGAGACGGTGATCGGGCATTCAGACAACGTGGCCAGTCCAGCGGAGTTAATGGCCTAGGAGCATCACTTCAGTGCTGGTGGTCTTTGCTTCCTCGAGCATGCTGACATTTGTCCGCCTGTCTTCCCAAGAGATTTGCAGGATTTTTCTGAGGCAACGCTGATGGAAACGCTCCAGGAGTTTGTTGTGATGTCTGTAGACTGTCCACGTTTCGCAGGCATAGAGCAGGGTTGGGAGGACAATGGCTTTATAAACAAGCACCTTGGTATCTCTACGGATGTCCCATCATCAAAAACTCTCTGCTTCATTCAGAAAAATGCTGTACTCGCAGAGCTCAGGCAGTGTTGTATTTAAGTGTCGATGTTGACTTTAGTGGAGAGGTGGCTGCCAAGGTAGCGGAAATGGTCAACGTGTTCTAATGTTACACCATTAAGCTGTATTCCTGGCTTTGCAGAGGGATTGGCTGGTGCCTGCTGAAAGAGCACTTTCGTTTTCTCGATGTTCAATGAGAGGCTGAGCTTCTTGTATGCTTCTGCAAAGGTGTTTAGAGTGGCTTGTAGGTCTTCTTTTGAGTGCGCACGTGTTCTGATAAACCTGCTGGTCTAAGTAGTGCTCCCTAAATGGAAAAGGTAATTTTGAGGGATCATTCTCTTTTGCTAACTACAAAATGTGAGTTCTAAAAGTCACAAGATTGTAAGTCCAGTTTATGATCTTGAAACTATTGAATAGGATGCCAGTCATTACATTTCACTAGAAAAATGAGGAAATATTTTGATAATTGTTTTATTTACTCCATATGGAAAGGATAATTACTCTTCTCTTCTTGGGCCCAAGGGAAATTATGTCTTCACACGGAAAGGAAAGGAAAGGAAAGGAAAGGAAAGGAAAGGAAAGGAAAGGAAAGGCAGGGATAGACTTTCAGTTCTTATCTTGGTAAAAGACCAAATGTTACATGTCTACTGTTGTAAAGCTTTCAGACTACTTGTCTACTTCTTTAATATTATTTTGCATTAAGGGAGGGCTCGTATGCCTCTATTTGTCTGTTCTTTTTTTTAAAAAAAGTTTACTAAAATACACTGGATTCTACTGTCTATTTTAACTCAACTAATTAAAATACACTGACTTCTGAAAGCAATTTTCTTTCATACTTCTTTGTTGTTGTGTTTCCAGATAAAGATAGACAAAGAGCTCAGCAGTCTCTATAAGAGAATGTTTGAACCGCTCCATGTGCCTCCAGAGCTGTTCCAAAGGCTGACAGGTCAATTCTGCAATATTCAGACCCTGAAAACAGGTCAAGCATATGCGTCAGAGGACAAAACATCAGTGGATGATCGATTAAGTATTCTGCTAAAAGGAAAGTATGTGCCTGTAAGATTTCATAAAGGAATTCTCCTTTTTAATTAAATAAATTTAAATACACATATGGGAGGGAGATGGGAGCAAAACATTAAAAGATAATGTACCTTATCTTGGGCTGGATCTGGAATCTGCCTCTTAGGAATGGAAGGATTTCTTTCTTCTGTATGAGGTTTCTCACCTGGAAGAAGAATCGTACTTGTGCTGATGATGTTTTTTATTTCCCCTCTTCTGCAATCCCCTCTTCATTTACTCCAGAGAACTGATGAACCCTCTGGAACTGTGTGTGTGTGTGTGTGGGGGGGGGGGGGGGTGTAATGGCAAAACGTGAAAGAGTTGAGAGTGATCTTATTCTCCCTTTCCATTGATAGGAGCATTCTGAACTCAGTTGGTTGGATGCTCATACTAGCAATCAAGAAGCTGTAACTAAACCAATAACTTACATTTTCTGTTACAACTACAGTACAACTCTGTTATCCACAGATTCAATATCCATGGTTTAACTTACTCACACTTTGTTTGTGGGCATCTCTAGGTCCTCCAATGCTATTCTATGGTATACTTCCTGTCCAAGCGATTTGCTATAGGATTTGCTATTACCCATGATTTCAGGTATCAATGAGGTGTCTTAGGATGTATCTCTCCCACTTATGGGAATTATTCTGTACATTGTTGTTTTATCCGTATCTTTCAGTTGTCATACAGTTACAGTTTGCTACTTTCTCATTTCAGTTTTGATCCTATGAAATGTCCTTGTTGATGTTTTCTCTATGAAATGCTTCAGGCATATTTATATAATATATGTCTGGTTTGAAAGAATCTGTGATAAAGAAAGAGTTCTTTAAGATAGCAATAATATTTTGGTAAAGTTGCGTTTAGTTGGGTTTTGCAAAGTTTCTCCCTAACTTCTTCTCCTTCACAGAGCTGTACCACCTTTGCATGTGGCCCTATGACTTCTTTGCTGTTTTAAATTCATAGATTGCTTGGTTAACCTGGTAACTTGAATTTAAACCTAGGAGTTTATTGTAATGACTTTATGGGATAGCATCCAATCTGCGAAAAAGACCCTGGCTTTTAAAGAAGGTGCTTTAAAAAGTTAACAATCAAGTTTGAAAATATACTCAGGGGTGAGAAAACTGTCTCTCCAGATGTAGTTTAGCTCCAGCTGCCATCAGCCCCAACTGCTAAATGGCTAACTGTCAGGCATGATGGAAGTTGTTGTCAAGCATGTTTATTTTTCATCTGCTCTCAAACTTCTTTGTTGGTGTTAATAGAGATGCTCATTACACTCATCCATTTGGCTAAAATGGAATTAGTATTGAATAAGAGTGGAATTAAAGTGAGATGATGATTAAAAATAAGTAGTTTTTTTAATTAATTTAAATTAATTGCCCCCAAAATGGAGCATGTGGATTGTGTGCATTGACACAACATGATACAATTAGATGGCCTTTTAATAATGACTTTAGCTTTGGAAATATTAATCCCAGATTTGTGGAGAGCCTCAGAGAGGAAAGTATTTTGTGCTGGATACTTCATTTCATACATCACATGTGTAATATAAAATAATAAAACTCTGAATTAGAAATTGACAAAGCTGTTGTAGCACTGTGGTATCGGTTTACTCGATTCCATTGAGTAATTGAAGCTCTATTGGTAATCCAAAACTGATTCATTTTAGTTTTTCTCTACCCATCTCTGTTACTGAGAGTACATTTTATACTGCTAAAATTCTGAAATTTTAGGAATATATCAAGGTTTTGGTAGTGAGAGGCTGTTATATGTGGGGGCAGTGGCGAGAGGAAAAGAAGGATGTTGGCCAGAATCCTCTTGGGCAATTAGGAATGTGGAACCTGAAGTAATGCACTCATCACTCTTTTCGATTCATGAGTTCTTTGTAGTCCTTTTCTATGAACCACATGGCTCCTTCCTTCCTGGGAAGCAGCTGCTGCAAGCAACGACAGTCAGTTCCTCTGCTGATTGGGGAGCAGCTAGCTAATGGTCCCATCCCCTCACAATCCCAATGAGACTAAGAATTATGATGGTGTCTTCTTTTTATCTATTGCACCCAAGATCACATCTGGGAGACGGTTGACCAATCAGTTCCTTCCCAAGTGAGAAGGAAACAGATAGTTTGTCTATTGCAGTAGCTGATTCCAAGTAAGTGGGGATTGGGGGAGGATCAGAATAGGATTCGCTACATAACACCACAGCTATAATTTTTGTGTATATGTAACTCCCCAGAAGGTTTCTGGCTATTAATAGGATTTGTGCTTTTGTAAAGTCTGTATTAAGCCCAGCACTTGTAGTGAGCACCTGCAGAAAGATTTATGATTCCTTTCTGTTCGGTTCTCAGAACTCATTGTGCAGGAAGGTTTATTAATATTAACCAGGTGAACAGATTTTCCAAATGAATGATTGCTTTCTCATCTCCATTAAACTGTCCTCATAATGATCAGTAGATTCATATTAATCTTTTTACAGAGGCAGACTGAATTGTTATTTTACCAACACCACCCAGAAAAAGACACAGTTTTATGCTGCATACTTTCTCTACTGTGGATGATTATCAAGCTGTAACAAACAATAAGAAATATATGCAGTCATCAAGGGCTAGATTATCCCATGCTGATTCATTGTGATAATATGATGGCTGGCAGAAAAATTTCTGTTCCCAGTATCTTAACCATAATTAAGAAAGTGTGACTATGCTCTAGGATGGCATGTTATGCTACTGTATATTAATTGCTGTACTTCAGATCTTTTCAAATGTGTTTAACATTTTTTATCATCAGAATGAAGGTCTCCTATCGAGGGCATTTCCTGCATAATATTTACCCCTGTGCCTTTATAGATTCTCCTGAATATCGTTCAACTCAGATGAATCGGGGTGAGAAATTCCAGGTATGGAACCATGTTGTATTATATGAAAATAGTAAGATGTAAAATTCATTGATGAAGTATGATAAATATGCAGTGTCATAAATTCTAATGAGCAACAATGGATTCATTGACTAGTCTAACATATGCATATAACCTTTTAAAACGTTTATGTAGATACATACAATATTTCAGATGCAAAATGTCATTGTTGTGTTGCTTTCAAGAGCAACTTTTAGAGTTTGTTAATTTTTTTTACATTCATGAATTTTAAAGAAGCTGGAATTCTGTCCCAGGAGATGTAAATAAAGCGATGGAGCTCCATTGCTGTAGCTACATCTCTCAAAGTTACTCTCTACCTTTGAAATAAGGCAGCCCCACAACAGCATTGTGCCTCATTGCTGGAAGGGAGGGAGCGGGGTTGCATCTCCATTCAGTAGCTCGGAATTGCCTCTTTTGGAAGGGCTTCCTAAATTCAAACACAGGTTTTTGATGGCACTTTTTATCTTTGCAATAGTGCAATTACTTTAACTATTAATTCTTGCATTAACAATGCTGTATTATCAGCTTGCAATGGCATAAATACTAAGCAGAATGCCAGCCAGTGTCTTCTGTTTCAGAGGATGTGTGTCTTATTTGTCAGTCAAAGCCATAGCACCAAGTGTTTAATCTTTAAAACATTTGAATTTCTTTAAATGTGTGCATACAATACCATCTTCAGTCAGTAGTGGACAGACTTACCTAATTGGCACATAGCTTTGCAGTTGATACCAGTTGGCATTAGTGGGCAGTAGTCCAAAGGAGAGAGTTATAAGGCTGTCTCTCAACTATGGTATCAGGAAGTCCTCTCCTGGGAATGGAATGGGCAGACGACCTCTGTCAGTAACTTGAGACAGGAAACCCTGCAGAAATTCACACCATCAGGGTTCTAATGTAAGGCAAGTCTCTGCCCCAAATTAAACTTTTAATGTGCAGCATAGACTTTCTCGGATGCCATCATTTTCACATGTTGTGAAGAGCATGAACTGAATGTGGAATATTTGTTTACAAGGACTACCTGGATCGTGAGTTGCAGCCTTTAAAAATAATTGTTTGTTTTGCCATTTTGTGAATGCGCAGTAGCTGCTGATAGTAAAACAGAGACAGAGGGCTGGTACAGAGTGTAAAAATGGTGACTGATGTAATATGTTCCAGTCAAAGACTGGGCTTAGTGCCAATATCATATTCCTCTCTGCAGTGGAGGACAGTTATTGGATAACTGAACTACCACTAACTAATACATCCTCTGTTTTGGACACTGATTTGTTTTGTGTGGGATCTAATTGGAATTAAATCTTAATATTCCTGTTGTGCAGATCAGCTTAAGTTATAACCAAACAAGCAGTGGACAAGAAGAGGGCTGTAATCCCTCCTCCACCCGAAATGTTTATTAGGATTTGCTGCCACCTAACAACTTAAATCTCTTTTTGCCAATATCAGTTTGACCTGTCATTCAGTTTTTATTTGTATTGGGCATCATTCTTGTTATAAAACTGATTGCAGAAGTGTTTATTTTTTTAGTCTGCTAAATATTTCTCCCAACGTTGCATTTCTATATATCTATATCTATATATCAGTCTTATATAAATATGGAAAAGTGTACACAATATTAAAAGTAGTACATGATATTCCCTGGCATGCTTATATATTGGCTATATAGTGGTCCCTTGGTATTCACTGGGGTTTGGTTCCAGGATCGACATGGATACCAAAATCCATGGTTGTTTGTGGCTTAGTGAAATGATGTCCCTTACTGAAAATGGTGAAATCAAGCTTTGCCTTTTGGAGGGCTGTCTAGTTTCTTGTTTGGCTTAGTTGTGGGAATATCATACTTATCATTTCCTTTGAGGATCCCTGATTACTTGTTCCACATATGAATGAATCTGTTTTTCTTCTTGAGAAGATTTGTTTTTTTGCTTAGTATGCTGGTGCCATCTGCTGGATGCAAGCTTATATACATTGAACTAAACAAAATACAGTCCTGTGGTTTGCTTGCATGTGTGAAGAAACCTTTAGAAATGAGGATACAATCTCAGTTGTGTATGACTCAGCATAGGCAATAGAATTCTCAGTCTACTGAATTGGAACCATGTGGCCCTAAATCATAATCCTGTTTATCAGTTGTTGTTGAAATTTAGGCCTAGGATATGGTAACTACTCTATTCTCAACTGTGAGTATTGCCATAACCACAAATAAACATAAAACCCATCTTAAAAGCTAGTCACCTATCTATAGTAACTGTGGTCTGGTCTGCTGCCATTGGCAAGTCAGGCTGAGAGGAGTAAAAGCAGGAATCCCTGTGGGCACCCTTTGCAACTCTTTGTTGCAGCCTTTGTTGTTGTTTGCCTTCACACAATGTTTGGCTTATAATGGCCCTAAGGCAATCCACAACATGGGGTTTTCTGTGGCTGAGAATGAGTGCCTCACCCAAGGTCATCCAGTTGGTTTCCATGGCCAAGTGGGGAATTGATCCATGGTCTCCAGAGTTGTAAACTAGCTCTCAAATCACTATATTGTGTTGGATCTTTCATTGCAGCCTTGTTCACCAGGAAAGTCTTCCAGTCCTTTAGAGAGTGTTTCCTGCTCTTTCAAATTCAGTGATGCTCCCTACCTTTTCTCTTTGTGACATTGGAGCTCTGACATCAGTCACAACTTCTGCTTGGACCTTGAAATCCTAGGTGGCTTTATTGCACAAGTGGCAAAATGTCAGTCCTCTCACAACATACCGTAGTTCCTTCCATGAGCAGTTTATTTTGTAGGATTCTGACCACACAGCTTCCTTGAAGACTTGCTGCTTTTGTTACACACATTTTCAAGCAACCTGAGACAGTTTTAGAATATTTGCAGAGTTTTTCTTGCAATGAAGATGACCCTATCAGAAGATTTTTTGGCAAAATTTGTTCAGAATGAGTTTGCCATTTCTTTCCTTTGAGATTGAGGGCCCTTCCACACAGCCATATAACTCAGAATATCAAGGCAGAAAATCCCACAATATCTGCTTTGAACTGGGAGTCCACACTGTCATATATTCCAGTTCAAAGCAGAAAAGTTCAAAGCAGTTGGTTCTCGCAGAAGCAGAGGCAGCAGGAGGACATTTTTGCTCCCTGGCTTCAGGTAGGACTTGGCTAAGATTTGGCTAAGATTTTAAACTGAGTGTGGGCTTGGCTCCTGTGGTCAAAGTCTAACTGTTGGGTGACTGTTGTGTTGAAAGAGAGCCAGGTACTTAAGTTGATTGACAGCAGGCATTGTCCCCTGTTAATTGAGTTTCTGGGAAAGCTTTATTTGCCACCTTTACTTTACTTTACACCTTAGTAAAGGCACCTTTACTAACTATCCTTTGCTATCCTGTATGTACTATACAGGAAACAAAGCAACATAAACAAATACACAAAGAGGTGGTTTGTTGCAGTCTGCACATAAAGTGTGTGCATATTACTTAACTGTACAAAGATCCCACTTGGCCACCACGCTCACCAAGAGATGCCACAAAAGCAAAACATTCCCATCACATGCACCAACTGTGGCATGTTCCGCTTTTTCACACAAAAACTAGACAACTACATCTGCTCCAAATGCAAACAGATGACTCTGATGGAGCAGAGGATCCAACAGCTCGAGCACCGTATTAAGACCCTTAAGGACATTCAGGCACTCGAGCTCTTCTTGGACACTGCACAACACGCTGCTGTAGATCTGCAGCCTGCATCACACCAACACCACCAAGACCATGATCAGGAACCTTATGGGGAGATCAACTCAAAGGTAGACAACCCTCAGGCTTGGAAGGAGGTCACCCATAGAAGGAGACACAGGACCAGGCAGCCTCCGCAGAACTCCTCTGCTCAGCTGCATTTACACAACAGATTTGAAATTCTTACATCATTAACATACAATCAGGAAACACATCTTGTGGAGGACCACAGTTTCTTAGATACCACTCAGTGGACCACCCTGGATCAATGCGCAGGGGATAGCCCTGACAGGGACAGTGCATCACCACAGTCACACTTATGTAATCATGCAAATGCTCCATCCCCAATCATAGACCAGGAGCAACAGGAACATTTTTGGGAGAGTAATGGGCTCTCGGATGTATCTCAATGGATTGTCATTGATGAATGCACTGGGGATGTTGAGGAGGAGGACAACACTTTACACCTACATGATTCACTTCAACAGGAACACTCTTCAGGGGACATACACACTGTCTTGCACAAAAGGGACCCTGTCAATCCTCAAAGGAAACAGGTCTTGGTAGTAGGTGACTCCCTCCTTAGAGGAACGGAAGCCATCATTTCCAGACCGGATGGGATGGCTCGAGAAACATGCTGCCTCCCGGGGGCAAAAATACACCATATCACTCAGAGGCTCAGCAGGCTCCTAAAGCCCCATCACCCTCCCCACCTTATGTTGATTCATGTAGGTACCAATGACACCGCTAGGCATACTTTTCAAAAGATCAAAAATGATTTTCGAGCTCTGGGAACAAAGCTAAAACTGTATAATGTACATGTGATCTTTTCATCCCTCCTCCCCGTTGTAGGACACGGCTCTACAAGGGCCGGAAAAATAGTACAGGTCAATAACTGGCTCAGAAAATGGTGTCAAGAGGAGCATTTTGGCTTCCTTGACCATGGTCTACTCTTCCAAGAGGATGGACTACTGGCAAGCGATGGGGTGCATCTCACACAAGTAGGAAAACATCTTTTTGCACACAGACTCACAAACCTCATCAGGCGCACTTTAAACTAGATCCACTGGGGGAGGGGAACAACAGCCTGGCGAACACTATATTACCCACGACCACAGGGAACCGCCGAAAGGCTAAACGGAGGGCTGCACAAACACAGCAAGGACCAAGTACAGAGAGCACAATAATCCCAAATAAACAGTTCGAGGGGAGGTCACAGGGGCTTACATGTCTTTACAATAATGCTCAGAGCATGGGAAATAAGCAAGACGAACTCCAACTCCTAGCACAGCACCACACATACAATGTCATAGGCATCACTGAAACCTGGTGGGATGACTCCCATCACTGGAATTTAACCATTGAGGGCTATAACCTCTTTCACAGAAATAGAACAAAGGGGAGAGGAGGGGGAGTAGCTTTATATGTCAAAAACAGTTACGTTGCAGAAGAAATGCAAGACTGTAATCCGGGAAACCAGCTTGAAAGCATCTGGATAAGAATCAAGGGAACCGGGACTCAAAAAGATCTTGTCGTGGGTGTCTACTACAGACCTCTGAGTCAGGATGAAGGACTTGATGAAGCCTTCTGTCAACAGCTGACCAAACAGGCACAAAGAAGAGATATAGTAGTCATGGGCGATTTCAATTATCCCGATATCTGCTGGAAAACAAACTCAGCCAAGAGTACAAAGTCCAACAAATTCCTCACTTGCCTTGCAGATAATTTTATGGTCCAGAAGGTAGAAGAGGCAACAAGGGGATCAGCAACTCTTGATCTAATCTTAACAAATGTGGAAGACCTGATCAATACAGTTGAAGTGGTTGGATCCTTAGGGGCAAGTGACCATGTGCTCCTGCAGTTTGCAATACAAAGGAATGCTGAAACTAAGACAAGTCAAACACGCATTCTGGACTTTAAGAGAGCTGACTTCCAAAAAATGAAGGAACTACTGAGCGGCATTCCATGGACGCCGATATTAAAAAACAAGGGAGTTAAGGATGGATGGGAGTTTTTCAAAAGTGAAATACTAAAGGCGCAAATGCAAACAGTGCCAACAAAGAAGAAAAATAAGACAAGTGCAAAGAAGCCAGAATGGATGTCCAAAGAACTTCTAACTGAGCTAAAGCTCAAAAGTGACATGCACAAGAAGTGGAAAAGGGGAGAAATCACCAAAGAAGAATTCAAACGTATAGCCAACACCTGTAGGGAAAAGGTTCGCAAGGCTAAAGTGCAAAATGAGCTCAGACTTGCCAGGGACATAAAAAACAACAAAAAAGGCTTTTTTGCTTACGTTGGTAGAAAAAGGAAGAAAAAGGAGGCGATAGGGCCATTGCAAGGAGAAGATGGGGTGATGGCGACAGGGGACAGGGAAAAGGCAGAACTACTTAATGCCTTCTTTGCCTCAGTCTTCTCACAAAAAGAAAGCCATCTTCAACCTCAGAAACATGGAATGGACGAAGGATTGGGGGAAATCCAACCCCAAATAGGGAAACAAGTTGTCCAGGAATACCTGGCCACTCTAAACGAATTCAAGTCCCCAGGGCCAGATCAGCTACATCCAAGAGTACTGAAGGAACTAGCGGAAGTTATTTCAGAACCACTGGCAATTATCTTCGAGAGTTCTTGGAGAACAGGAGAAGTCCCAGCAGATTGGAGGAGGGCGAATGTGGTCCCTATCTTCAAGAAGGGAAAAAAGAACGACCCAAACAATTACCGTCCGGTCAGCCTCACATCAATACCAGGCAAAATTCTGGAAAAGATCATTAAGGAAGTGGTCTGCGAACACTTAGAAACAAATGCGGTCATTGCTAATAGTCAACACGGATTTACCAAAAACAAGTCATGCCAGACTAATCTGATCTCTTTTTTCGATAGAGTTACGAGTTGGGTCGATACAGGGAATGCTGTGGATGTAGCGTACCTGGATTTCAGTAAGGCCTTCGACAAAGTCCCCCACGACCTTCTGGCAAACAAACTAGTAAAATGTGGGCTAGACAAAACTACGGTTAGGTGGATCTGTTATTGGCTAAGCGAACGAACCCAAAGGGTGCTCACCAATGCGTCGTCTTCATCATGGAAAGAAGTGACAAGTGGAGTGCCGCAGGGCTCCGTCCTGGGCCCGGTTCTGTTCAACATCTTTATTAACGACTTAGACGAAGGGTTAGAAGGCACGATCATCAAGTTTGCAGACGACACAAAACTGGGAGGGATAGCTAACACTCCAGAAGACAGGAGCAGAATTCAAAACGATCTTGACAGACTAGAGAGATGGGCCAAAACTAACAAAATGAAGTTCAACAGGGACAAATGCAAGATACTTCACTTCGGCAGAAAAAATGGAAATCGAAGATACAGAATGGGGGACGCCTGGCTTGACAGCAGTGTGTGCGAAAAAGACCTTGGAGTCCTTGTGGATAACAAGTTAAACATGAGCCAACAATGTGATGCCGCTGCTAAAAAAGCCAATGGGATTCTGGCCTGCACCAATAGGGGAATAGCGTCTAGATCCAGGGAAGTTATGCTCCCCCTCTATTCTGCCCTGGTCAGACCACACCTGGAATACTGTGTCCAATTTTGGGCACCACAGTTGAAGGGAGATGTTGACAAGCTGGAAAGCGTTCAGAGGAGGGCGACTAAAATGATTAAGGGTCTGGAGAACAAGCCCTATGAGGAGCGGCTTAAAGAGCTGGGCATGTTTAGCCTGCAGAAGAGAAGGCTGAGAGGAGACATGATAGCCATGTACAAATATGTGAAGGGAAGTCATAGGGAGGAGGGAGCAAGATTGTTTTCTGCTGCCCTGCAGACTAGGACACGGAACAATGGCTTCAAACTACAGGAAAGGAGATTCCACCTGAACATCAGGAAGAACTTCCTCACTGTGAGAGCTGTTCGACAGTGGAACTCTCTCCCCAGGGCCGTGGTGGAGGCTCCTTCTTTGGAGGCTTTTAAGCAGAGGCTGGATGGCCATCTGTCGGGGGTGCTTTGAATGCGATTTCCTGCTTCTTAGCAGGGGGTTGGACTGGATGGCCCATGTGGTCTCTTCCAACTCTACTATTCTATGATTCTATTTTATTCAGCTGTGTGGAAGGGGCCTGAGAGTGTGACTTGCCAAAGGCCAGTCAATAAATTTCCATGGCTGAGTGAGTTAAGCACATCTTGTGTTGTATTGTTGAAATGGCATTTGATAAGAGAAAACACTGTTAATATGTTTATGTTAAGTCTCTCTTTGCTGAAGATCCCAACTAAACGTATTGTAATCATAGATACCCATTAGTGTGGTGCTAATTTCATGAGTGCTGTTTCTTCATAGGTCTCCATTACTGCTGA
This sequence comes from Anolis carolinensis, assembly GCF_035594765.1. NCBI lineage: Eukaryota > Metazoa > Chordata > Lepidosauria > Squamata > Anolidae > Anolis > Anolis carolinensis. The sequence continues at coordinate 103,435,851 of NC_085841.1, forward strand.
TGATAACTGCAAGTTCTTATGCTGGTCTAGAGAAAGACTTGCATATTTTCTGGAATCCGAGTCATTTCTTTTTGAAATATTTAAGCATCTCATTGGAAAAGATATTACAAACAAGCTATATTCATTAAATGACCCAACCCTAAATGATAAGGTAGGCAAGTTCCTTTCTGTAATAATGTGCTGTAATATGTAAGCTTGCTTGCATGCTCTTCTCCACAAGATATACTTATATACTCAAGTATAAGTTGACCCGAATATAAGCCGAGGCACCTAATTTTACCACAAAAAACTGGGAAAATTTATTTACTTGAGTATAAGATGAGGGTGGGAAATGCAGCAGCTACTGGTAAATTTCAGAAATAGAAATAAAAATAGATATCAATAAAATTACATTAATTAAGGCATCAGTAGGTTAAATGTTTTTGAATATTTACATAAAACTGTAATTTAAGATAAGACTGGACCCTCACTTAAGTATAAGCGGGAACGGGGGGGGGGGGGCTTAAAAGAGTTGAAATACTTGGCTTATACAGGGGTATATACAGTACTCTGTGTTATATCTTTAAATGTCTTCCAAGATGCCCCATTATATCTTTATTTTAAGTGATACTGTTCAGAATAAACAAGAGACAGGCATGGTGGTCATGCCCTACTAATCACTGCTTTGAGGAGTTTGGGTATATGAATTGCTAAATTTGATGCAAATCTATTGTTACAGAGTCTAATGCTAGAAATGAACCAGGCTTGGCATCCAGATATTATAATGGATGCCTTTTAATTCTTTTTTAAAAAATTCTTTAAGTAGTCCATGGTTAATGTGATTACAAGTTTACCATTTTTATAGGCACTCCAATGTTGTTAAGTTTACGTGCACATATTTGGCTTATGTCTCCATTTTTTCTAGTTTCCTTTGCACTTATATTACAAATAACAAAGACTGGATAAACATTTTATATCACTTTTCATTCCAAAAAACCCTATTTGGATATAAATGTCTTATTGAATGTTGCTTTAGCTATAGATTAGTGGTTCTTACCCTGTGGGTCCCCAGATGTTTTGGCCTTCAACTCCCAGAAATCCTAAACAGCTGGTAAACTGGCTGGGATTTCTGGGAGTTGTAGGCCAAAACACCTGAACACCCACAGGTTGAGAACCACCGCTATAGATGATTTTAAGAATAGTATGTTTCTGTCTACAGACATCTCAAAAAATAGATCGGCAGCCCAGCCTGTGTTCACAGCTCTCTGTGATGCAAATGAGGAACAGCATGGCTAGTTCAAGTGATGGGGAAGAGGGCTTGCAGCATTTTCTCCGTGGGACTTCCTCTGTCTGCTCTCTTCGTGAGTCATGAACCAGTTGCTCACTATTTCTAGGAATTCCTTAAAGTTCTTGCAAACAGTATGTCATGATACAGCCGCCTCTTAAAGAGCCACACACACAATAAAAGTTCTTAAATGTTTATTAACTGATGTTTTAAACTCAAAAAACACTTAACTGCAGTGTTTCTTTTAAAAGGTAAAAGTCCTAGTTCAAAAGAAGTCAAAAAGCAAGAACAAAAGGATAATCTGGATTATCTGTCTTGATAATCCGCATCAAACATAACACAAACGCCACCAAGGCTGACGCCACATATTGCTGTGGCTCAAAGGGCTAAAGAGGAGCTAAACGCTCCCAAAAGGCAGCAAACAGAAGCGTAGCTGAAAGCCAGGCCGAGTTTCAAAGACCAAAGGAGGAAACTAGAGACGCCAAGCCAGGAGCAAGCACAGACGTAGTCAGGAGTCAGACTGGGTTCAGTAGCCAGAAACGCCGAGGTGGAAACGCCAAAGCAAGGGCGCTAAAGCAGGGACACCTAGGCAAGCACCAAGCTGGAAATGCCAGAGCAGGAAAGCCAATGCAAATACCAAACTGAAAACGCCGGAGCAGGAACACCAAAGCAAACGCCAAACTGGAAACGCCGGAGCAGGAACGCCAAAGCAAATGCCAAACTGGAAACGTCATTGTCAGGAGCCGAACAGGAGTCAGAAGCCAGGAACACCAAAGCAGGATTCAATCCGGATTATCAGGAAGCTGTACAGCCAGGACCCAAGGAGAACAGGCAGCGACAAAGCAATGTCCCCAAAATGACACCTTGCCTTCTGCAAGGCAATAGCTCTTGAAACTCCACTTTTAACTTACTCATCGGAGTCCGATGCTGATGAGGCCTCCACCCTGTCCTCATCATCCTCAGCTGATCTTGATCTCATTTGTGGACCTCGCCTCTCATCCCTCCAGTCCCTCCATCTTCGTTCAAGACTTAGATCTCCCCATGTCCCAGGAGTATGAGAGGCTTGCCAATCCCCTGATGTAGCCCCATGAGCTGGCTCATCATCCACATTTACTTCAGTCCAATCAACATTCTCCATCTGACTCCCAGACCCATCATTCCCAGAGAACCCCTCAAATGTCTCCTCATCCGTGGGAGCAGTGAGTATATCCCAGATCTTTTTTCCTTTCTCTTTCCTCATCCGACTCCTGCTCTCGAGTAGACCTTTTAGTTCCTCTACTCTCTGTGAAACCATCATCCTCCAACATGGACTCCTCATCACTAGAAAACCCATAAAACGTCTCATCCTCTGAAGGAGCCATAAGTATTTCCCGGACCTGCTTTACTTGTTCTTCATTAAGAACCTGCTCACTATTAGCCCTTTTTCTCCTTCCAGCTGTTTCACCCATAGAACCATTACTGCCCCTTGACCCAACTACAACACAGCAGAAATCAGAGAAAACATGGGGAAACTGTGGCTAGATCTGTGCCAACAGCAAGAGAGAGGAGTCCCACTAATATGTTCATAGATTGCTTTCTATTTATTCAGTTCCATTTGTCCTCTTACATTGTATCATTTTTCAGAGGAAATATATAAAAAGAGTGGGTGTGGGTGTGTTGGGGGGGGGAGGGACAGCATTGTCAGTCTTCACAATGATCACATTAAAAGTAGTAGGAGTGGACCATTGCAAATCAAATTCCATACACCACTTCTACACATGGAAATATGTACGTATATAAAAGTATGAACAAGGAGATAAATACATATACAGACAAACACAGAGTCTCTTTGCTCATAATTGCCCATGTGGGGCAATTTTCAGATTTAGTTGTGATACTATCCCTGTGCATACATCTTTGGATATGTTGTCTTAGTTCCTGACCTGCACCTCAGGCAGTGCACACAGTGGTTGGGAAAACAGAAACCTTTTTTTATTTCAAAGTGAAGGGAATATTTTCCAACAAAATGTATTAATTTTTGTCTCTAGAAAAACTGTGGAAATTAAATGTGTCTTGGACTAGCATTAGCAAAAAGTACAGTATAGGAGTTAATTTCCTATCACATTGCAGGAACTCTTAGTAGAAATTGTATGTTTATTTATTAGAAGTATGACTTGCTGCTTTACAGGTCTTTGCAATTCTGGTTCTTCTTTGTATATCCTAGAATATCAGTGTACATGGAAATCTGTGTGTTCATGTGCCTTCAAGGCAGTGGAATGGCATGTAGATTTGCTCAGACATTCGTGTCACTACTACCGTATTTGCAGTGGTGCTTAATTCCTAAATATTGTATATAGTTCTGTGGCCTGAAACTAAAATTACTTCTAATGAAAGTATGTGTGTTAAATAGTGACTGATATAAACCCTAACTCTTCCTTTGTGTTAAGGAAATAACCAACAAGAAATGTATGTTTGTGGAGTGAATCCTTTACAGCATGATGTTTTCCGTTGACACCATCACACACTAACAAAAATTCTTTTTAAAAAAGGTATTAATGTTTTTAAAATAAAAATAACAATTCTCAATTCATAGAAATAGTGTGGTTTTTTTTTCCAAACCTATGCTTTATGCAGGCATGGGCAAACTTTGGCCCTCCAGGTGTTTTGGACTCTAACTCCCACAGCCTATCGGCTGTTAGGAATTGTGGGACTTGGAGTCCAAAACACCTGGAGGGCCAAAGTTTGCCCATGCCTGCTTTATAGTAAAATTCAGAGATTTAGTAATGTTAATCTGTTCCATAAACAGATATTAAGTAATCCTATTGTGTGTTTAGGCTTAGAACTGTATCCCATGAGACTAATAAAGCATCATTATGGCAGAGTAAAAGCACTTTTGGTTGGAGTTTACCACATGACATCACGTCTCTCCTGTTGTTGCATTGTGTTTGAATTGTGATCATCGTTTTTCATTGACAGGAAATTCAGCCAATTAAGCTAGTACCACTGTTTTACCAGTACTTTGTGGGGTGCAGTCATTTACTTCCACTGCAGTTCCAGTTTTACAAAGTGGAGGAAGGTCTCATAAGAATACCAACACTGAGCAACTGCACAGTTGCAACAAAATTGCAATAGAAAAAGAAAAAGAGGGGGAACCATAGTGTACACACTGAGTAGGGTGAGCATAGAGACGAATTCCTATCAAGAAAATGCTAGCAAAGTCAGTGCCATTGCACCAAGCTGTGAAAGGGATTGTTCCAATAATTCTAGGTTTCTGTGTAACGCAATTTTTGTTCCTGGGTTATAAAAGTTATTCCTAATTGGATCTATCATAAAAACATGGGAAACGTTTATTAAACTGCAAAACCTTTGTTTTTGCAAGACATCCTGCAGCACATTTTGCTATAGTTTTCCAATGAATATCTCATAGGTCCTCATCATGCTTGAGCTTTATCCACTTTGATCCACTTTAAATGCTGTGACTCCCTCCTGAAGATTTCTGGGGTTTGTAGTTTAGGGAGGCCCAGGGCTTCTCTGAATGAACAGTTTAAAGGCCCCTCCTTAAACTACAAACCCTGAAATTCTGGAGGAGGCAGTCACAGCATTTGAAGTGGGTTAAAGTGGATAAATGCTCAAGTGTGATGAAGCCCATAGAGTCTTAACCAATTCAACACAGTTTGCGACAGCCACAAAAACAAAGTTCCTGGAGTATAACAACTACTTTCAAAGTAAGTACTGTACACTTAAACAGGAAATAACACTTTCAAACCAGGAAGAGATTCCCCCAAATTTTGTTACTTAGTGTTACTTGTTCTCCTATGTGAATGTGAACTAGTCAAGTGCTGTATTTACATTAACTGGGGCCTCATGCATCCCTCTGAGGCAGTTTTTGTGGTCCAAAGTCCCCAGACTACACTTTTTTCTGGCAGTCCTCTAGGAGGAGCCATTCACCTTACTTCTAGCAAATACTTGTTTTGTCTAGGTCGTTTTGTTTTTGTCTTGACATTTTGGGGAATCTGTGTAAACCTATGGAGGGTTCTAGGAACAAGACCTTGGTACCTTCATATGCCAAAACACTCAATTCCTGCTACAGTTCTGAAACCTGTTTGAGGTCCAAGGGTATTCTGTAGTTATGCTGTAAAAGCAGCAAAGAAAATTAAATTTAAAGAAAATAGTTCAATGCATGCATTTAATTGATGTAATGCTTTAAAATGCTGCCTGGATACAAATCTTTTAAAAATCCTTTCTTTTGCATACATTTTAGATAAACTCAAAAAGAAGGACATAGAGCTATAACTATATATATTTTAATTAGTTTATATTGTTTGAATTTTCCTAATTCTGTGTGCCCTTTATTGCCTACATTGCCCTTCTTCTCCACTTTCTTCTTTTTTCTTTTCTTTCTTTTACAATGGTTTTTCTCTATGTTAAATATATTTGATGTTTAATTCTATCAGGTATTCATGGTGATGACTGATAATTGTTTTAAGAAATAATTAATAATTCAGGTGTTTCAAAATGATGCACCTAATTTCATGTGTATTTGAACATCAATGTCCTGATAATGAAACCTGAAGTTTTCTGAAAATAATCAAGCAGTAGCAATGAGTCTATTTCATCTTTATCTTATTGTACTCTCTTGCACCTGGATAACTTCTTTTAGCTTGCCTAAGTTTCACCTGAAACATTTCTGACTTGTGGTGACCTTCATGCAACTTCATCACAGGGTTTGGGGGGCGAGATTTATTCAGAGGTGGGCTGCCGGAGACTGAAAGAGTATGACTTGCATAGTCATAGTCCAGGGCTCAAATCAGTGCACTTCGATGAGCCAGACCCCAGATTAAAAATGTGCATGTCCTTTTTAGAAATGAGAATAGCCCATGATAGTTGTTGTTGTTGAAGCATAGATTTAAGGAATTACTTTATTTATTTTTAAAACACTAACAGGTCAGCCATCTCCTCATTTAAGAACATCACCTAAAATGAAACCAATTGAAGAAAGCGTGGAGGATGATGTCTTTGAGTTTCCATCTGCTGTACCATCTAAATCTCACCAGTGACAACAGCGGACTGAATTCTACTGAATTGCACAAACGTGGTAGCGATGGAAGACATGTGGATGAGATTGTAAAAGTTAATATTATGGTTGTGTGTTTTATTTCACTTTATATTGCCACCAAATGCCTACCTTAAGAATGATTATATATTGATCCTAACCATATTGTCTGAAAATAGTGTTTTTTTGTTACAGCATGGCTTAAAGCCATTTTTGCATCCCTCATCTTTGTCAATAGAGAGGGAAACTTCCTGTGTACACACACAAACACATATGCAGTCACCCACACAAGCACACACAGCAACAGAGGAGGCATCCCAGACCTAACTCCCCCCCCCCCCCCCAGAAACAAACACTGCTCATCAATTCTGCATCTTCATCAGAAATCTTGGAAACCCCAGGTTGCTGTTGCCCTTGTGTGCCTTCAGGTTGTTTCTGATTTGTGGTGACCCTAAGGCAAACCAGTTTCAGGGTTTTCTTGGCTGGGTTTATTCAGAGGGGGTTTGCTATGGCCTTTCTCTTAGTCTGAGATAATGTGGCTTGGAGAATCACCTAGTGGGTTTCCATGGTTGAGCAAAGATTCAAACCCTGGTCTCCCAGAGTCCTAGTCCATCGTTCAAAGCATTACATTACACAACCCTTGACTCATTAACACTGTGTACAGTGCAATCCCCCATATCCTTATGGGATACATTCCCAGACTTTCCATGGCTAGCAGAATTACGGATTATAAATGACACCTGTTGAACTAACGTCTTCTGGCAGACGCATGCAATATAATTGCATTGGAGGACTAGGACGTATTTTACTAGGTGCAGTTAAATGAAACCACAGATACGGGTCCCATGGATATGATGAAAATCCTGTTTTTTTGTTGTTGTTTTTTAACATAATAGTTTTTTAACATAGTAAAGGATATATGCAAGCACTAGGAGAAGATGGTGTTAACTCCCAAGCCAGGAAATATATGAGTGCCTCTTATTGTTTGTTCTTTACCATAGCAGTTCCACTAGTAAATACCCATAGCAGTGTTCTCTAAGCACGTGGAAGCTACCTTCTTAGAGGTAGAAGGCACGCAGTGTTCTGCAAGTTTTGCCATGTTCTCCCTGCACAATACAGGGTCTTCTCCTCCGCAGATTTATTAGAGTATCTACAACCACAGCAAATGGTTGTATTGAGGCAAAAATAATAATACACTATTTATATTCTGCCCTTCTCCTCAAAGGGACTCAGAGCAGATTACAGTATATATAAGCAGACAATGGCAAATATTCAATGCCTTATTTACAATAATATACAGTGAGAAACACAACACGAAGGCAAAGACTTCTTTCATTTCTGGCTTTGGAGGAGGTGCTCATCTCTGGCTCTAGGAGGTGCTCTTCTCCATTTTTTAAGCCGGGGAGCCTGCATTGTTACCTCCTGGTCATGTGGTGGCCATGATTGCTTAGAGCGTCTTTTTTTGCCTTTTCCCACCAAAGCGGTACCTATTTATCTACTCACATTTGCATGATTTCAAACTGCAAGGTTGGCAAGAGCTAGGGCTAATAGCGGGAGTTCACCTCATCCTGTGGATTCAAACTGCCAACCTTCAAGTCAGCAGTTCGGTAGCACAAGGGTTTAACCCATTGCACCACTGTGGCCCAATTCTAATTGCATTTAGAATTGAAGTTTTAAACAGGAGAGAGAAAGGCCTTTTGTTTTAAATTATATTGCAGTGAAACCATATGAAATGCAATGCAGTGCAAGTTATAAAATTTTATTCTGGCTTTTTAACCCATCAAAATCAGCTTTGACTAATAGATTATCCTGATTTTTTTTATTGGCTTTGCAACATGCTCTGGCACATTTCCCACAGTTGTAGGCCTGGCACTTTAAAATAAATATGTTTATTGATAATAGTGAAACATGTTCTCTGGCTAAATGGTGATCAGAAGACGTGGTATAGTGCCTTTTTATTTTAGTTCCATTCATAATACATATCTAGGGCATAATTTGATGTACAGCATTTCCAACTGAAGAGAAGCACTTTCAGTCCCATTGGTTTAAACTGGATTTTTTGTGTGTGTGCACTTAAGCATAGCTCTCCTGAAAAGTGTGAGAGTTTAAATGCTTAATTTTCTCTACATTTTAACAGCTGTTATAGTAATATCTGGTGCTGCAAACAAAGCACCAACATCATCTTGTATGGGGCTTGTACTGGCAAACACTTTAATGGAAAGGCTATATCCTTGAGAAGAAAGAATGTCTGTCATTAGGATGTCAGCAAAAAGAGATACCACTACTTGATGTGAATAAGTATATTTTTTCAATTCTACATGTATAGACCCTTTAAACTGATAATTGTGAAATTTAGTATTAAAATTCTAATTTCTGGAACAATCTTATAAGTACTTTTCTTCATGTAAAGCATCTCAAATTGCATCCTTTCCTGATGTAATTCTCTATGGAAAGACTGCTCTCCTCTATAGTCAGACAAATAATGTAAGAATGAATGTGGCTGAACTGGATCGATCAGAATTGTTTCTAAGAGCAATTCACCTCCATATTGTGTCACATCTATAGAGTCAATCTGTTAATAACTGGACTGTTTTGTTTTGTTTTTTTAATGAGTGTATGTATGAGAAAGATACATTTAACTTTTCTGTACAATACCATTATTAAAATGTATTGAACTCCTGCCTTGCCTAATAAATCTTCATTTGTATGCATTTCCTTTACTGGCCATCTTATATGTCACATTGGTACTGAGAATAAGCAAGTGATTCTTGAGTCACATTGACTGTATTCATGATCAAAAGTCTGATGGTAAGTTTTTAAGCTTATCATTCCATGATGAGACATTGAGGGGCTGTTTTGGAGACAACTCAGAATTTTGTGGCAGTCTATCCTATAGACGGGTGGTGGTGGCATAGGGGGTTAAACCGCTATGCTGCAGAACTTGCTGACCGGAAGGTCGGTGGTTTGAATCTGTGGGATGGGATGAGCTCCTGATGTTAGCCCCAGCTACTGCCAACCTAGCAGTTCGAGAACATGCAAATGTACAAGAATCAATAGGTGCTGCTTTGGCGGGAAGGTAATGGTAATGGCGCTTCATGCAGTCATGCCAGCCAAATGACCAAGGAGGCGTGTACGGACAACGCCAGCTCTACATCTTAGAAATGGAGATGAGCACCACCCCCCAAAGTCGAACTCGACTAGACTTAATGTCAAGGGGAAACATTTACCTTTATTCTATAGACCCATTGTATTGATTTCAGTTATGAAAGGTTCAGTTATTTAAAAAGTAGTCTAGTAGCAATGAAAGACATTCTGAAATCACCAAAATATAATAATAATCAGCAGCAATCATATCTATGGCAAACATGCATAGAGCCACAACACTCTGTTCGACAGGTTTTCCACAGAAGAGGGAGAAATTGTATCATCATGTGATTCTGTTTTTGTGAGGTCGCAGTGGTCTATCTCATGTGCTCCATTTTGTGTGTTGAGGCTTGACATTCTCAGGAATTCTCCATGACTTTATGCAGACCTCACAGATTAACTCAATGGACTGTGATGAATAGCAGGGAAAGCCTGGTGTTCAGTAGTTTTTTGTGGAACTTTGGACCATCAATCAAAATTGTTGCAAGAGGCATCTGCAGGAATCTGAGGGTCCTTGGGAGGCCCCTGCAGATGGTGTCCTTGCGGTGCATTCAGCTACAGGAAAAGAACAGAACACCTCCTTGATGTTGTCCCACTCTCTTATAACGTAGGAATGACTTGCATATGAGACTGGTTTTGTGGGGGCAACATAGCTTCAAGGTTCCAATCAAAGTAATGTAAGTAACTTGCCGTGATGTGGGAGCATCACTGTAGACTTGAACTTGAAAATAGTGATAAACTTTGCCTTTTCTAATCCCAAAGTGGAAGTCTGCATTTATCCTTTAAAGGTAGTATGAATGGCAGAATGAATTACAGACCTTTTCTTTTGGCTAGTTTAGCCCAAACACCTTTACAAAGCCCTGAAAGATTTATTAATGCTACCTGGAAGAGTATTCAAAGCATGTGCAGCCTGTTATCTCAGAATATTTAAGACAACAAATGTCCATGACCAACTGCTTAATTCTTACCATTGTTTGTATGCCTTTATTCCTTCAATGGTGTGCAAGAAAAACTTTCTGCTCCACAGAAGTCCTAGAAACAAACTAATGTTTTGCTTGTACAAATTCTGCATAAGAAAAGGGATGTGTGCTTGTGTAATAAGAACAGATGTTGGATTACAAAAACAATTGTTCTCTCACAGGCCTGGAAAGCTAGTCTCTTCATGAGCATTTCTGAGCTAATTTGACCCTCTAACCACAAAAGGGACTTGTGGAAAGAAAGACAAGGAATGCTTCACTTCTAAGCAGTTGGGATATAAAACTGCACTTTGGGTAATGATTTCAGCTATATAAGAAATAGTTACAAAATCATTTTGGGATTCAGCTGGATGTTGTGATCAGAATTTCCAACTAAATCCCTTCCGGTTCTAGTAAATGACTGCACTTCAGTTTGTAATGTACCTCCATAGTTTCCTCCTTGGAGATTAATAATCTATTAAAACCACATCCTGGTTTCCTGAACAAAGTACTCTTGGGACCTGAATTCCCCACCAACCTTTGTTGTAAAAGGTGATGTTGAAGTGAAATTTCACTGATGTATTGACTGAAGCCACAATTAAGTCCAGTCTTCTATGACACAAATAGCATGTGGAGAGTTGCTTAGTGCACATACTTTTCCTTTCAAAAATGAAAAAGAAATACAATAAATATCCTTAGTATTATTACTCTGGAGCTGTTCAACTATGTATCCAACAACCCACTTAAATTAAGGAACGGTTTCTAGCAACACGGAGTAAACTATGACTGACATCCTATTGAGTTACAAATGCGTAAGTTAGACTTACACATTCTATTACAAATATCACCTAAATTTATGGTATTTTAACAAGCAGCAGCTACACTGAGCAACTGTTGGCTCTTAAAGTAGATTAGGAGGGGACACATAGTTAAATATGTATATGTATATTTATGGGCTGGCCAATAATATTTAGTTGCTTTATAACATATAGACATTTACAAATGAATGTTCAAAATATTATTCAGAAGCATTAAATAAATGTAGACATGATGTATTAATATTTGTGGAAATGAGGATTGAATTACTTTTCCTGAGCAGCACACTGGGGGGACAGGGGACATAGTTCTTGGCAACGTACTTCTCTTGGTCTAATTTCAAAAGCCACAATTTCCGATTTCAAAATGCACATGGTCAGTTCAGGTTTCTAGAATACTGATCTTTCCCAAACACATAAATTTACGAAGTGGGGGGGAGGAATAGTGAGCAAGAGTGGTTTGCTTACATTTAGCTTGGGTCTTATCCATCATGGCCAGGTTTAGAGAGGTTCTCCTGCTGATGTATCCTGTAGGAAACACAGCTTCAGCACTGGAACTCCATAGAGGATAACTTAGTATTTGAAGAAGAGTAGAATCTGAGTGAGAAATGTGAGATTGCTGTCATAACAACCAATATATCAAATAGCTGGCTAACTGGATACTTATGATCTGTTTCAGGTCTCATTTCACAAAATTACTGTTTTTTTATCGGTGTACAGATAGGTTCTGTCAAAATAGGTACATTTTTAAGTGTAACAGCAGATAGACAGATAGACGGATAGATAGATAGATAGATAGATAGATAGATAGATAGATAGATAGACAGACAGACAAACAGACAGCTAGCTAGCTAGCTAGCTTTGGATAGCAAAGGGAAAGAATAACACTCCAGTGGTTTTTGTTTTTCTGTCTGGGCCCTCCCCTGTTCAGAAGATTTCACTTCACTTTGTCACTGTGATGATTGGATTTTGAAAAAAAATTGCTTGTTGTGGAAAACTTCAGTTGAGATACCTTTCTCTATGATAACTCTTTCAGGAGTGAATTTCCCTTCTGAGAGGTAGATGTTAACACTGTATTCATATGTGGGGTCTTGTTGAAAGGATGTGGAATTGGTAACAATTCAGATGTCTGTTCGTTTTCAGTAGGCGTACATGAATGTGAATTTGCAGTTACTTTTCCTGCCCCTTTCATTATTTGTTCATTATATCTTAGTGTTCTCAAAGTTGTTTTTAAGGAAACCAGAGATTTCTTTCTTTGTTTAATATATAACTGTCTTTCTTCCAAGGTGAGTTATAGCACAACAGTAAAAGAAAATACAGGGAAAACAATATATGGTGCAACATGTTATAAAAGGTTCAGAACAGTTTAAAACATAGAAAATAGATTGTGTGCTTCTCAGCAAAAGTATAAGGACAATTCCAAAACCAAAGTTAGCTGTCAAATCACTGCTGATCTCATTTTTAAGCCACTTGAAGCCCTCATATGTAGTAGAGGAACCATCTGTCATTTTGACTAGCTTTGCACATGTGTGGCTCTTACTGGCAATCTTCCGCCCAGAGAGTGATTTATGTGGCTCCCACATGTGCTGCAATGGGGCAGCGGAAGCAGTAAAAGCTGTAGACCTCTTTATCACTTTTGTGCATAGAACAATTCTTGCTTAATCGAGCAGGAATTGATGAGGCAAGCAGGAACCTGTCATTTTAGTACGGGATTACCATCCAGCCTATGAGAACCTGCATCTTTTCCCATTGGAATGGACGTTCTGGAATTTGTGACATACGAAAATTTACAACTCTTTTTTCTGCTCACAAAACACTGAAATTACAATTTTACGTATCACTGTCATTTCTATATACTTAATTTCAAATTTCAATTTCAATTAAATAATTTTAATAATAACTTTTGAGCACACTTTGCAACAGCATTTATTTTCTCCTACTTACATGTATTGATTCCTGCTGTTTTGCATAGTTATTAATAAAACATCAATATACTCTTTCACCCTATGCTGAAAATTTAGTTCTAATGATTTGCAAAGAAAATCTGTTTCATATGCATTTTTTCATGGTCTTCCTGTTTTTCAAAATATTTATTTATTTACTTACTTACTTAATTTCTATGCCGCTTTTCTCTCCCAATGGGACTCAAAGCAGTTTCCAACAAATATAGATCAGTATGGCAGGTATTTTATTAAGAATATAGCCATGCATAGGTTTCCAGTACACACATTGTCCTTTTTTGAGGGCTGGAAGGGTTGGTATTTCCTTTCTCCCTCTCCCCAATACACTGAAAAAGCACCAGAGGTGTCCCTCATGTTCATTCATGCTTTGTGGTTGGATGTCAAGGTCTGAAACTTGGCTTCATCCCCATAGCCAGGCACAAAATGATGTTGGCCAGAACTCACTAAGGCAGTTATGAATACTGAATTCTAGGTCACACATTCATGACCGCCTTATATTCATGATCCTCATATTTTCACTAGTTTAGGAAAAGTGGTTCTTTTGATGTAAATGCATCATCCCAATTCCCATTTCGAATGAATTGTAATAAAATCTCAGCAGCTTTGGATAAATGCCAATGTTACATGTTTTATTTTTCATCATGTAATCCTTTTAAACCTCAGTCACATATCAATGATTGATAGAAATACAAACATTAGGCAATAGGCATTAAATGAAAATATAAAATACAGGATATGTAGAAAGGCAATCAGTGCTTCAATCCAACAAGACAGAGACAGTAAGTAAACATGAAGGAGGAAAAAAACGATGTTCCAAAACTAAAAGTTTTTTTTAAAAAAATCAACTGTCTTTTCTTTCAAAAGACCTAAACAATTCAAGTGATTTTCTTTATTATACCTTGTAAACAAAACATGAATCAAAATGGACCATGAGGTAATCTATACACTAGAGAGGACAGGCTTAAAAACACTAGAAAAAAAGACAATACTCAAGACGCATAGATATCAATGTTCACTTTGGTCTCTGGCTATTGGGTTTCCTATGAACAATATACAGATTCAAGCCATTCTGGAAATACTCATTAACCAATTTGTAAGTAAAAAAAAAAGTAATAAAATGCAAGAGGTAGTCAAAACCAATATGATGTCTTCTCAGAACGTGTGTGCCATTTTAGGTTAGCAACTGTTATAGCAAATGCCCAAATAATTTCTAACATTCAGTTTTATTCTGAGTTTGTTGTGCTGGCTGGCAACTTGCACTTTCGAAAGAAAAGCTGTGTGCTTGAAAAGTAGCTTCAAGCTCACGGTCCTAGTCCTAAAAGCCTAAGAAGCAACTAATTTCATTTTAGGACACCTCCTAAAATACTTTGCCCTGTTGTTACCACCAAATCTGCTCATCTTCACCCTTCTTCTGTATCTGGGGTTTCTGGGTTGTGGAGATCAGACATCCATACATCCATCAGAGAGATGAATGTGGCCCAGAGGTCAAAAGTTGTTCTCCTCAAACATTCCCACATCCCATGTTACTGTCTGATAAAGCCTTTTGTTCCTATGCCAATATCTGATCACTAGCTAGTCACAATGTCACAATACAACCAGCATCAAAATGCTGTCGATATACAACAGAACAAAACATATTTAACAAGTCTTTAAAAGTGAGCAAAGACAAAGTAATCAAATCTCATTCGAGACATCTAGTAAAATTAAATTCAGTGCATCTGCACACACATCTTTTTCCCAATTACTTTCATATCTGTCATAACACAAGGAGGAGGAAAACACACACACATATATTTTTTATGATAAACATTTCTTAGAGATAAATTAATTTAAATTAGCTTTAAGACTTAATGAGGTCTTCCCACATTCTTTTTAATTTTTCCTTACAAAGAAGGTCACAAGGACTACAAACACTTTTATGGGTCTCCATCCACAAAACTACATACTAAAGTAACTTTGGGATACCACTAGCACAAATTAAAGATGGTTTTTAAAAAAATGAAAACAAAGAATTGTGTTGCCTTTATTTGGCAAAAGAATCACATTTTAGAGCAAATTTTAGGACTCAAACAGCTCCTAAGTAATTGTCCTGGTTTTTTCTTCTTCCAGAATGGTCTTTCTAAGAGACATTATGCAAGTGTGCATATAGTATTTTGTATCAATTAAGTGGCACAATCCCTACTGATTTCAATATGGAATCTGGTAAAATTCTCAACTGTCTAAAAAGAGATCAGTCACAATACATTTTGAGAGGGCAGGAGAGATGCCAATGGCGAAATGACCCTTCTAAGAGAGTTAGCTTTAAGCCTCCGTGCCCCATTCTCCCCTGTAGCTTGTTTCAAAGTCTTTTGACCGTAGTAACAGAGCAAAATAAAATAAAATGCTGTAATTTTACTGTAGTGAACAGCTAATTAATTTCCATATACTAAGGAAAATCAGTTGTCTTTGTGCATGTTTGCGTGTATCAATTTCTTTTTCAGGCAGAAATAAAACTAAGCTTTAAGAAAGACACTCACACAATTTCAAGTGAATGCATCATTTTAAAAAATGTGAAGCACACAGTTGTCCTAACATTTGCAGTGAAAGCAAGTCACAGAGGCAGAGACTGTTAATTGCCGCATTAAAACAACACTCGGTATGTACCATAGGATCAACAGCCACGTTAAGGCCTGAGCAGCACAAAGATGTTGCTTGTAGGTTTGAGGTAGTTGTTTGCTGTAAACAGAATAACTTTACTATTCCCTATGTAAACAATGTGGCATAGAATTTCAGAAATGGGGAGAAGCTGCCCACTCCAGTACTCTGAAAGTCAGCCATATTTGTCAACGTCAAGTCACATATGTTCACTTTGGAACAGAAATACTACTGCACTTCTTTTGGCAAGGGAAAGTATAATGGGAAAAAAAACAGTTATGTGAGCTCTCACAAACTCATCTCTATGTAAACAGAGGTAGCTTATAATATGTATATAGTAGTAAATAGCTGTATAAAAGTATTTTTGGTTATTTCTGAGCAAGCAATTAAAAACAAGAACATCTGCAAAAGAATAGAAGAAAAATGAATTACATGGCATTTTCCCTGAGTAAGGTTCTTTGTCCTGAGAAGGCTATTTTGGAATAGTGATCATCCTCTGATATATAAAAATAAAACATAAATTTTAATAATAAGACAGGATTGATAGCCTCTCTTAGAAATTCAATCTGAGGTTGCTGGAATTATTCATTTCACAATAATGTCAGGTCTTGAAGTATGTAAACATGGGAAAGTATCAAATCAATCATTTCCACCATACTATATATATATATATATATATATATATATACATATATATATAGGTTGAGGAACTTTGGTTTAACTTTCAGTGATCTAGGTTTACATTGTTGCTGTTTAACACAGTTATCATACCTGCTAAAAGGATATGCAATGCCACTTTGATTTGTCTACATAACTTAAATAAGTTTACAACCCTTACATAAGGCAAGGACGTATTCCTCTATACATATATCACATTCAGTATCGTCAAATAAAACCCTTTGCATTGTAGCACACCAAGAACTTCGGTGTAAACTGTTGAGATTTTCCTTTCTCTCAAACACTGTCATGGAATTCAAGCAAAGTTCCATAGGATTTGTGCCTGTTACTGAGGCTTTTGAGCCTTATACATTTCCTGGCAGCAGTAGCAGCAGCAGCAGCAAAAATATAGCATCTAAACAAATCGGCATAGGGACAAGTGTGCTCATATTCTCTGCTGAAAACCTAGGCAGTGAGTTGGTGTCCTATCAAAACAGGTCTTGCTACTGCAGATGGCACAACGAAGGAAAGTGTAGTTTGAAGATTGTAGTTCAAACCTTCATGGAATATGTTTGAACTCAGAATCAACCAATCTACCTTCTTTCCTTCTTATGTAGAAAGCATTTCTGCAAACTCTTATTTTTCATCTGTAACACATTTTAATGGAAATAACATTACGGCCCACAGAAATTGGATTAATACATCCATACCCAGAATTTCCTTTGATGGTTTCTACAGCATCTTTATCCACAGGCAAATTCAAGTCCTTGGGTTATAATTATAACTGAGCAATCCACACACACAAAAGTTGCTTTAATATTAGCCAAAGCCAAACAAGTCTGACTGTAGCACTAGGAATGGATTCCTGAGGAAGTCTCTTACATTATAACAGGAGTTTGCATGTGAAATGATCCCAACCTACAGTACTATAAATTGTTCCATCAGCATCAGATATTATTTGGTTTGTAGAAGAAATGGCAGCATGTGATCATGGTCAAATGATATGGACATGGCTGACTTTCTACACAAAAGGCTCATCTATACTGACCATTTAATGTGGCTCCAAGCCAACTGGAAACCACAAAACGCACACTGCCAATGTGCACTGCAGCACAGATGAAAGGGGTTACAATGTATGAAAGAAAGTCACAGGAAAGTCTGAAACAAGCCCTAGAATGCACTGCAGCAGATCCCAATATCTCCCAGATCCCGGGCAAAATTGGCTCTACAAAATGCAGAGTGCATTGTAGACTTTGCTGAAGTGCTTCTTAAGATTTGGAATGAGGGGGCAAGGGGGCTGCCAGAAAATGCCCCACCAAAGTGACCAACAAGGGGTTAATTGACCTCTGGGGGAAAAGATTACCTCCACTCCTGTCACTTTCTCCTCCCTGCCGCCCATATCCTATGCCTCTTAAGCACTGGTTGCACATCTCTCCAAGAAATGAAGATCCTGAACTCTGGCATATTAAAAGTAGTCTGTTTTGGATTCCCCCTCCCTTCAAATGGCAAATATGTTGCATTTTTAGTTTGTGTACAGTTTCCAAAACATATCGAAATCAATTCACTTATATAATATCGAAGTAGTGGTAGATGAAGCTGAAGAAGGAATGGTTGCTGCTGCTACTGCTGCCCTCGTAACACCTCCAAGTCTACACAAAATACAAAATTCAAGGTGGTATTTCAATACCACTCTAAACAATAATTTCAACGTATACATTCTCCCTCACAGTCATGTAACCTGCATTAAAACCATATTAATTTAATACAATATATGAGATATCAGCACAGAAAACTACACATTCATTGTCTTTGTGGGAGGGGCAAAAGAGGGGAGCTCCATTTTTAAACATTGTGGCAATAATGAGGCATCTTTAAAGCAAGGCATTATCCTTTCAAGTTGAGAACATTCTTTTAAAAAAAGAACAACAACAACAACAAAACATTGTTGACTTGGGAAGTTGAAAGGGGGGGGGAATCTACCCTGAAGCCTACAGGGATGTCTTAATATCTTTAGTACCACGACCATGGCAGTTTGAAGTAATCAAATTTCTTTGGATTCTCATGAAATAATTTCTGCAGTTATTTTACCCCTTTTCTTTTTTTCTCTATCATGAGAAAAAAGATGACATCTTACATGAAAAAATACAGGAATAATAAGTCAAAATATAATTCAAACTATTGCTTTCCAAGGGATGATGTATCCAAGGAAACTGAGCGTTGAATGTATATATTTGAGACAATACAAACTCAAACAAAGGGCCAGTTCAGAATAACACATTTTTCTTCCCTTCCCCTTCCTCTCCTGCAGCATGCCTTGAAAAGAGCCAAGGTTTTCATTTTCATTTTGGGTTAACCACTGTTTACTAATAATCAAAACCCTACACACCTTAACTGCAATTGGTCTTCACTGTGGTTTAATGAATCAAGCCACATTCACAATTCATTACTTGAAGCGGTTATTTGAAAAATGGAAGCAAATGCTTCCATTTGCTTTCTATTGTATTGCAGTTGGTTTGTATTGTATTTTAAAGTGTTCGAAGCCGCTTTGGGTTCCTATTGTGGGAGAAAAGTGGCATATAAATACAGATTTATTACTATCATCATCATTTGGTTGCTGTAGAAGGGCTTCTTAAATGTTTCCACTTGGAATCCCTTTTGGCCCGAGAAACTTTTACATGAGCCCAGGTATATAGACATTAACTCATAACAAATCAGCATTTACAAGACTTTTCAAACAAGCTGAAGCATCTTCTGCAAACACTGAAAACACTGCACAACAGTGTGAATGTCTAAAACAACCTGTAGATAATGTTTACTGCTGCCAATTTGTTTGGGCTCCAACACTGAGGTAAGAGGATCCCATTTGGGGTCAGGATCCACAGTTTAAGAAGCAGTGCACTAGAAGAGCAAAGGCAGGGGAACAAACAGACCAAAATTTTATGGTGGCTCATAAGCACAATGGAAACCTTGGCTTGTTTGTTTGTTTGTATACCCAAATCACTTCAATAAAAATATTATCTTATGCTAAAATGAAATTTGCTCAGAGCGACTGGTCTGTTTCATTTTGGAAAAGACTGTAGTTTTACAACAGTAGTTAAGAATCTGAGGCTGGCTGCAAGACGAGTGGCATTATGCTCCTTGTGCTTGAATGAGGTAGACATCCCAAGAGGGTAAGGAGACAAAGGGCTGTAATGAAAGCTCTTTAAGTCTTTTTCCTTTTTTGGACAGAGGGCCCTTTTCGGCTTTGTTCTTCAGGTGATAGAGATATCTTACTTGAAGTGGCTTCTTGTGGTGACCGTTCTAAGATTTCTGCCCTTCCCTCCTGAGAATAAGATGGAGACGTGTAGCCATAGGCCCCTCCGCCTTCTCTCACGAACGCTGATGTGGAAGGCTGGGGTTCTGCTTCGTATCTTCCCTGATAACTAGTGGGCTGCTGCGGAACAGTTTTATGTGGGCAGTTCGCCACCATGTGCATGATACTCTGACAGTAATGGCACTTCTTTGGCTGTGGAGGTAGAGTACATTCCTTAGCATGATGATCGAGGCCACCACAGTTGTAACATCTGGAAAACAGAAGTATAAAATTTTAATAGATAGATTTACAGAGATGCCCTTTGGTCTCACATAGAAGAAAAAGTATATGTATCATCATGTATATTCCAATTAATAGCGCTATACGTTGCAGAAAGACAATGCTAAACGACAATAGATAGAATTTTTCTGTTATCCAATAGCTTGGGGTTCTCATTAAGCAGAAACAGCATACGCCCAGCAAGATCTGCACTTCATGTTACAGCAAACAGGAGTTTAGTTCATTATCACAAGCAACAATGTGCATTCATTCATAGTCTGGTAAAGGCTATGAATGGAGTCTTGCTCCCTTCCAAGCATAGGTAGATAACATTCAGTCTATGGCTGTCATGTAGCCCTTCAAGAATAATTTTTGTGGCTCCCAGGCCTTCCCACTCTCCCCCCGCCCAATTTTTTTTCCAAAACTCTTTTTTATACTGAAGTGCCTCAAAAGGAACAAGGGATGGGGATGACTGCCATGCTTTTACCCAGCCAGGCCATTTTAGGCCTAGGAAAAGGCTTTTTTTAAAACAGGAAGTGACATATAACCTGTTAGTGGTAATTGGGGGTATAGCATTCAACTGGGGGGGGGGGGGGCTTGAAGCAGGGCAATTTGGCTCTCTAATCTTGTATTAAAGAAAAGGAAGGGGATGATCACAGTTTCAGTCCAGCTTACTTGTCCAAACATATCTCCCTCTATGATCCGCCTTGGAGGTTAAGATCATTGGAGGAAGCCCTGCCCTGGATCCCACCATTCTCGCAAGCAAGATTGGTGGGGAAGAGAGATAGGGCCTTCTGTGTGGTGTCCCCCCCCCCGGTCTGTGGAACACCCTTCCTAACGAAATAAAGTTGGCCCCTTCCCTTAAAACATGGTTGTGGAACCAGACATTTGAGCAGCAGATGCAGCAATAATAATGAAGTGATTTATGTGAATGACAATGGACAGACCCTGGATAATGACTTCATATTGAATTGATGTAAGTTTAAATGTATATTTTTATAATTGATGTTCAACTTTTTGTTTTAATTGTAACTGTTATTAGAATTGTTGTGTGTGGCATCTAATGCTTGCTGGTTGTGAGGCCGCCCTGAGTCCTTCATCCCCCCTGGGGATGAGAAGGATGGGATATAAATGTATGAAATAACAACAAATAAATAAATAAATAAATAAATAATGATGGCCGTGAAGACTCTTGGATGACTTCTGCAGTCCATAAAAGCTGTTCATCAAGCCGCATCATGCATCATGCTGGAATTTAGCAAGCACGTCTGAGTAGGAACTTAGCACACGTGTCCCTATGTATCAGAGTAGAGTCACTCATTGAAGCATTTGCCAGTTAGGACTTAGTCCAAAACAAACATTATGCACTAGATTCTCAGTTGAGCACCTATGGGGATTGGTAGATTACGGATAAATGTAGTTTCTGGTTGCTTGAGAATTAATGTTAAAAATAGACCTGACAAATCTATCTATCTATCTATCTAAAGGTAAAGTTATTTGCGCCATGACTATAACAACACAACTATATGCCCCAGAACCACCAAACTTGACAAAACAACACAAAACCCTTGCCTCAAGGTTCATACAACACAACCGAACCCCCAAAACGGAACCGGGACCTGCAAAACCGGCAAATATGAAGAGCGCATGCACCATACACGAAAAGGCGCGTGTCCAACACACTCCCCAACCCCTCCCCTCAACGGTCGCTTCCACGCAGCGGCAAGGCCTGCATAAAGCCCCCGCCACCGCCCTCTGGTGAGGCCTGGCTGGGAGCAGGCCCGGGGGAGGCAGCAAGGAGAAGGCCCGGCGGCCAGACCTCCTCCCCGGCCACCCTCCTCCGGGACCTCCTCCACCTCCTTTGCCCCGGCACAAAGGAAAAGAAGGCGTCACTATGCTCCTCCTCCTCTTCCTCCTCATTGTCATGAGGGAAACAGTCTGAGGATCGAGGAAGGGAAGGAGGAAGAGTTCTCCCTCAATTACTTACATTTTCTACTCCTCTTTCCCTCAATTTACCCCTCAATTCTCATAATAACAATAACAACCACAACAACAATAATAAAAACCATCACAGACAACGAGCAGCCAGGCACTGAAGCTGCAAGGCCATTCCGTGCTAATCAAGCACGCCAATGGCAACATTCACACTTGGCCTCCAAAACAAGCATCACTTATCCAATTTTCTCGATTACCCAAGGTAGTCTGCCTTATAGTACTCAATGTTTATCTACTAAATGTGGCAATGTTTGGATGCTAAATTCGAAAATACAGTAATTACTACATAACATTACTATATATCATATGTAAGAATTACTGTGCTCTAATAAGAAAACAGAACAATATAATCTCTAAAATCAGGACAGTAAATACAAACCAACACTCACAAGACAGGACAATTCCAGACAGGGGAATTCCAGACAAGAAACAATCAGACCCAGTTAACATCTCCCAACAAAGAATTCCCTCAACCAGGAAACAGCCAGGCCTTGAACCTCCAAGGCCATTCAATGCTAATCAAGGTAATTAATTGCAACATTCATACTTCCTGCACTCAGACTATTCATTGCTATTCAACCTGGCCAACCAACAATTCCACAAGGTAGAAAGCGGCCAGACTTCCAAGCAGCAAGACTATTCACTCCTGTTCAACCAGCCCAACCAGGCTATACCCTAGATGGATAACCCTCAGGTTTGTAAGCCATCAGGCCACTCCGTCCCATTCAACCAGCCCAAACAAGGAGGCCCCTATATAGAAACCGCCCAGGCTTAGAAGCACAAAGGCTATTCAGTGCAATTCCAATTGGCCACAGCAACGTGTGGCAGGGCACACCTAGTACTATACTATAAACTCTGCATTGCCTTGACATTAGTATTGAAATGTAGTAATTAAAAACAAATCAAGATACATAACGCTAAACTTAATGTAACACAGTTATAACTGCAGTATGCAGTTTTATGATGCACTGTGAACAGTATGAACAGAGCTTGAAAAATGTACTTTTTTGGACTACAATTCCATAATTTCCCAGCTTGCATAGCTCAGATCTAAGTGTTTAGAGAGCTATCCAAAAGTTCATTTCACATTTGTCAGATATACAGTGATCAATTTAAATTATTACTACACATTGCCATAAATATAAACTGTCCTTTACAAAGCAATAGACATTCACTAGAAAATACCAAGGCAAAATTTCAACAGCCAAAGGCACCCAGAAGCTTTTTGGAGATCTGTGACTACACAGCCCACAAGAGGGCAGCAAATATCTAAACATCTGCTTCACAAAGTTTTCAGACTATTCTTTCAGAAGTAGTCCTGATCCACACACAATTCTGACTCACATGTGCTGAGCTATATTCTTCCATGAACAAAAGATGGCAATGAGTATTTATAGCTCCTATTTGCCAGATGAGAAATGCAACCAGCCCAATCTGATGGCTGGCAGGTGTTCTCTTCCCTGGCAGCATCAAGTGACTGTTGGTCTATTACTGCACTGCCTTAACAGCTCCCCTCCCACATCTTCCTTTACACAGTATGGGTCGCTTTGGTTTACTTGACTGATTTGGATATGTTGTTTCTTTTTCATCAGGAGGTTTTGTCAAGAGCTTGATATGTGGTCTAGTGTGCCTTTGGAAAATGTCATTAACATGACAAGAACCAGAAGATGCTTTGGAGGTCTACCACAACTGAGATGGTTGGTAATGGAGAACTTACAAGGTGGCACAGTTCTTAAGAGTAAAGGAACTGACATAAGATTGTGAAGTTATGGTCTTTCACCATTGGTCATATATGCTGCAGCTCGTACAGTCATCCCTCCATACTTGCGGATTTGATTATTAACAGATGTAAGTAATATGTTTCCTCTAGGATTCTCTAGCCTCCAGTGTGACTCTATGATCAGCTTCCACAGAAACTGACTATAGAATTGTGCTGGAGCGACAAGAGATTTCTAAGAGAAAACTACTCTATGTATTTGTAGATCCTTTTCTAGTGTATAATTCTATGGTTAACATTTGGTGGAACTTCATCATATAGTTGCTCTGGATTCCTAGATAGGGGTTTTCTCAAATAAAATAAGTGTTTTTATTTGCAGTTTTTCCCTACCCCAGAAAATGTGGAATAAAAATATAATCTGAAAAAAAATGTTTCCAAGTCTTGCAAACTCAGCAAAGCTCTGTGTGACATCATGCCATAGCATGTGGGCTCTGGTCATGGGATGAGCCAATTACCCACTTCTTCCCCCTTTCCCAAAATCTGTGGAAACAGGAGAATACTTGGCACTGTGAAGGTGGAGGCTATGAAATTTCCTCATCACTAAAACTCTCATTTTAATGAGGAATTTTGTCCTGAGTTGTAACCCCAAATTATGGTTGACAGAATTTTAAGGAAATCTAGTCGTCATGGGACAGAAAAAGCCATGCTGAGAGGACTGTTTTTATTTCTGCTTACAACCCAAGTGCAGTTCCAGTTCAGCTTTGTGCTCATGCGGTACATCACATCACATGGGAAAAGCTGCTTTTTCTGGCCTCCAATGGACAGAGCCAGGTAGCTGTGTGAACATCAGGGCAGAGTTGGAGGTGGGAGTCTTCCTAGTCTTTTCATATCTTTTTGTGTGTGTCAAAATTCAACCCTCTCTCCCACCTTAATTGCTGGTAGCATCAGAGTCAGGAAGGAATTTTCAACACTTTTACTTGGTAGTTTTTGCCTGCCTGACACTGTACCTGTGATAATTGAATAATCAGGTGGAGTTTATTAAAAAATTGGCAGAAAATTGTGGGAGAAAAGTAGCAGTTATGGTGAACACCTTGGCATCCTTTTGGTGAAGGGATGGGTTCTGGAGCTTTCTCATTAAGTCCCAAGAACAGTGGGATAGGCAAAAACACTACCCCTGGAGTGGGCCTGAGAGCTTTAGGTTCTGTGATGGGCTGGAGGGGAGTTCCTCTGGTTGGATTTCCAGTAGATGGCTGGGTGTGGGTTGTCCCTGTGGCTCAGGTGTTTTGCCCAGGGGAAGGCTGAGGAAGATGTCAAGAGGTGATACCCGCCCCAGCTGATCCTGCACTAGGTTGTTTTCCCCTCTTCTTGCTCCTTTCCAGGTTTAAATAAGCTTCAGGTTAAAGTAAGTTTTGTTGTCGAATACTTTCATGGCTGGGATCACAGGGTTGTTGTATGTTTTCCAGGCTGTATGGCCATGTTCCAGAAGTATTCTCTCCTGACATTTCACCCACATCTATGGCAGGCATACCTCACAACCTCTGAGGATGCTTGCCATAGATGTGGGCGAAATGTCAGGAGAGAATATTTCTGGAACATGGCCATGCAGCCCGGAAAACATACAACAACCCTAAAGTAAGTGTTCTTATGTGTCGGGTCTTCACACTGTCACCTTAGGCAAAGCAGCAAAATTGCAACCTGATCACTGGAGAACAGCCTTTGTGCACTGTCCTAATCAGCTAACCATAAATGTGGCACTTCGTGTGATCAGGCCATAAATCTCTTTTCCAAAAGATAGCAGTAGGTATTTTGGAATCTAGTACAAAAACACAACCACTCCCTTTATGTATATTCAAATTGCTTTCTATTCAGTGTCAACCATTTCCAGCTAACATGTGGTTGAAGTCCTCCTGGTCTTCCGTAAAAAAGTGAAGATGTGGCTTTTTGACCAAGCCTTTAGAGATCTGGTGCAATAATAGATACAAAAGATGTGCAACTAACTACTAGAACGGCCTGAACTATGCTTTGGATCACATGAATTATTCTGCTATATTGTGTCAAATGCTTGTAATTGTTTTTATTATATCTCGTTATTTTATTTTAAATGACATTTTATTGTACACTGTTTTTGAAGGCATTGAATTGTTGCCTATGTTGTAAAGCCGCCTTGAGCACCCCCCCCCCCCCCGTTAAGAAAGGCGAGGTAGAAGTGGCATAAATAAATAAATAAATACAGCTCAGATTCAATTGCCTGCCCCAACAACTTAGATCAATTGAATCAGTGCTGTGTATTTAAGCATTGACATATAATCAAATTGGAAGTACAACTAGGGCTATATTTTGCAAATAAAATGAGCAAAATAGCTGAATCTAAAAGGGAGTAAATATAATCAGATTTGAAGCATGCAAAAATTTCACAATTTACTATCTGACAATCCTAAACAACATGAGCTTTGCAGGATCAGTATATGGATATAAAAACTTCCAATAGAGTTTCTACATACAATTTCTGTCACAGAAATTGCAGTCAACCATTGTAAAACTTTAAAAATTTACATAGAAATCATCACTTGCTTGCTTTATCTATATGCTACACATATATCAACTACAGCATTAGTGTTTTAATTATAAATTTGCTAAATTTTATACACCTGAGCTGTTTTGTCTAAATAATAACCCCTACAATACCTGAAATGAAGGACAGCGTGTCTCCTCTGAATGAATGTCTGAAGTAATGGGCACAATGAGGAAAAACAAATTGAAACTGAATGCAGATAAAACATCAAGGGTCCTAACTGAGGGGGGGAAAAACCTGGGGCTGGAGGTATGTCAACCAGTCCTGGATGGGGTTATACTCCCCCTGAAAGACTGTTCGCACCTTGGGAGCACTCCTGGATCCGTCTCTCCAAATGTCAGCCCAGGTAGATGCAACAGTCAGGAGTACTTACTATCAACTTCTGCTGATCTGCCAGCTACACTCCTTTCTAGATTTAGAGGATCAGAAGATGGTAGTGCACACACTGGTAACCTCAAGGTTGGACTTTTGCAACACATTTTACATTGGGCTACCCTTGTGTCAAGGTTGGAAACTCCAGCTGGTTCAAAATACAGCAGCCAGCCTAGTTACAGGAACATCTAGGAGTGAGCATATTACACCGATCCTAAAGTCACTCCACTGGCTGCCAATTATTTTCTGGGGAAGGTACAAGATACTGGTTTTGATCTTTAAAGCCCTATATGATTTGGGTTCAGGTTACCTACAGGATTGCCTTCTCCTGTATAATCCACCCTACACACTTTGGTCCTCGGGGGGCATTTACTTCAACTTGCCAAAATCCAACTGGCAGCCACCATCCAGAGGACCTTTCATCACGACTATGGAACAACCTGCCAGTAGAGCTCTAACACCTGAATCAGCTGCCAGAATTTAAGACAATAGTGAAGACCTATGTCTTCTGGCAGGCTTACCCAGACAGTTTTAATTGTAAATTTTAAACTCAACTGTATGCCTTGTTTTTGTTTCATGTATTGTGATAAGTATTTTATGGAGGAATATTTTAATATGTGCATTTTACGGAGTGTTTTAAAATGATTATATGTTTGTTTATGTTTTAGTAATTCTGTAACCCACCTCAAGCTGTGAGGAGAGGCGGGCAAGAAATAAAACGTATTATTATTATTATTATTATTATTATTATACACAACAGGAAGTTGTCCTGTTTTCTGCTGTTAGTTTAACTCTTTGTCTATTCGGCTACAAAATGGAAAAACTATGTTTTTCACCACAGCAAGGAAGCTTATTTTTAAAGGATTCTAAGGAAATATTTTGGCCATGTAGAATAAAACAAGGAAAAATGGAACTGGATTAAAACAATGTCAAGACAGACATGTATTTTGCATTCTTACCACCCCGCCCCACTATGCTTGGAAAATATTGATTGCAAACGTTACTTCTAGAAAAGAAATGAATTTGTTTTGGGGGAAAAAGCTGTACTTCTATGTAACTTAGAACAAATTTAAGTCAACATTTGTTCACATATACACCACAAGCACAGTATTATTTCCCTAAACCGATCAACAAACATCTCTGAAAGGGCTGAAGTAGGTTAAAGGGCCTCAGCAAAAGAAAGGCAGCAGCTATGGACAAATCAATTTAATCAGTCACTGTGGTATGTACTATGTGATCCTATTTAGTGTACCATTTTACCACCCCAATCAAGAGCAAGAGCCAGTTCTACTTTAGAAGCTTACATCATCTTGTTCTCATACAGGAGAGAAAAGAACTTTCTACAATCATTTACAGTGTTGATTGTGCTCTTTACTATGAAATATCTTGCAGTGTAATTAAGATTAGCTTGCTTCTTAATTTTATTTATTTTGTGTCAAAAGCATTGCATAATAAATAAATTTAGAAGTGATGAAATAAAGGAAATCACAAGCAGCTAAATAGTTTTAGACCAAAAGCAGGCAACACTGACCACATTGTCCATAGCTTTAAACAACTCCTCCTCCGTACATGAGGCAGGACATTGTGGGCAAGCATACATATGCGGAGTTGTTTGTTCTGCTCCACAGTCACACAAGATGGAGGATTCCTCCAGGTAGTGTCACCTTACCAAGTTGTCTTTTGATCTGCCCACTCCACTTCTGAGTCTGTTCAGGGACTTCCAAATTGCCCATTCTTGGTTTGCCGCAAGAGGAAGACCCTCATGGGAGGGCATCATTGCCTGGTTTAGCTGCCCAGAGAGACACTCTTGCTGTTGCTGGAAGAACATCAAGAGGAGTGGTGGTTCTCATGAAGCCCTTCTTAATTGTCTACGAGCCAGTCAGCCTTGTGCATAAGATATTGATTTACATGGGCACACATCCATTTGAACACCTTCAGATATAGTGGATTTGGGGTTCTTCTGATTTTGTTTATACAAGCCACACCGGTTCAAATCCCTGTTCTGAAATACTCTTGTTCTCCAGTGTAACCAAAATGAAAACTGAAAGCCTTTTTTGCACACACAAATTGTATCAGAAGGCATCCTTGATGAATCTTAAGATAGGGATTCAAGGATCCAAAACAGCTGTATTTCTTTTAGTCCATGTGCTCAGCTGCATTTATGGAGCAACATGTGAAAGCCATTCTGTGAACCCATGCAAAATATTTATTGTTTCTTTTAATGTGGCCTATATTTTTTCCCCTGAAAACACCAGAGTAAATGCTGCTGTTAACAGTGGGAGGAAGTATAAATTTATTACATGGCAAAGAAGTACTGAACCATTTCATTTTATATGAAATATGAAATATTTCCAAGATAAAAAAATGAATTGCTCATTCACATGCTGTTCTACTTTTTTTAAAATGGCTTGAAAAGAGATAAGCAAACTACCAAACAAGAAGGAAAATAGAGAAAAAATTTTTCTCTGATACACAATTGAAAAGAAACATCTTCATGTAAATGAATGTAATTTAATAAAGTTGTCCTTTCCTCATTACATATATAAGTTACTGAACTGCACCTGAAACTTAAATCGTCCCACAAAATCTGCTTCAGTGTACAAACGTAGGGAAAGCCTGCCTATTTTGTTTGACAATAAATGTAAAAAGGTGGCTGATATTCATTTACGTAATTTTGAAGTCTTGAGAGACTGAATGCTGTGTGTATTTTATAAAGGTGCTTTAACACTTACGCGTATTAAGGTCAAATGTGTTCACAATGTCTGAAGGTGGTACACAAAACTATGATGATAAGCCCAATTTTAAAAATATTTTGTCATAAAGCAAAAGTATTTTATTCATTTGTGTGCTACAGAAGTGGATCAGAGAAAGAAGATTTCAGTTTGCGGATGTACCTTTTCATTAGAAAACTCCAAAAACCATTTAGAACCAGATGAAAAAGAACTCTAAGCACCAAAATTAAAATTACAGTACCATCTTTTTGCACAAAATTTACATTTCTGATCATGGCAAGAGTCCTCTATTTAAGGAGTATAATTTGAAGGCTGGGTCTTTATGCAGGAATAAAAACTCCTTGCTGATCTTCTTCAGATCACCCAGTTAGGAAATCCTGATCTATAGTACCTTCTTCTCTTCCCTGATGTAGAGGGAAGAAGAATACGAAAACGTTTACTGCTTTGTAGAATTCTTTAACAGAGTTTTGGCAGTCTTCTTCTTACAGAATTTACTGTAACTCAAGAGAGAATAAGATGTTTAATCCATGGAGTAAGACCAGGTTTTATTTTGTTCAGTCTAAAGTACACTGCTATTAAAAAGGAAGGAACGGAGGAAGGAGCTAAAGGCCAATAATTAATTTCAGTTAAAATAGACTTATTGTATCAGTTGTTATTATGATGTAAGGGCAACCATTTTGTCTACTCAAGTTGGCACTAAGTAGAATTTAGCTCAGGGGTGGGAATCATGTAGCAATTGGACTGCAACTCCCAAAGTCTTTACCATGGCTGTAGTGGCTAGGGTTGGTGGAAATTGAAGTCCAAAAACATTTGAAATAAAATTACAATAAAATTAATTTGAAGCTAACTTCTATTACACTTAGTTAACGTATCTTCTAGCATAATGATAACATTGTGTGTGTTGTACACTGCCTGCAGCATTTATTCGTAAATAATACTTGGCTGTAATGATTACTCAGCTGACTTAAGCAATGAGGAAAGCAAACACAATTGTCTTTTTCATGTTGACCTGTAATACGATTTGGACTATTAATCCAATATACATGGAAAGTCATGTTATCATTTCTGATGTTTTGCAATATTATTTGTTGTCAGAAAAACATTAGCAACAATTTAATGAAAGCTCTGAATTGCTTACTGAAATGCTCTTCAAACAACCTTCTTTCATGCCCCATAAAAGTCCACAAAATAACATTTGGAATAACAGTGATTCACACTTTTCTTCTGCTGACAGGGTTGTGAAAACTTTAAAATGTGTTTTTTTAAAAAAAAAGAAGAAGAAGAAGAAGAAGAAGAAGAAGAAGAAGAAGTAGTACAACAAATTAGGGCTTAGATTCAATTGATAGTACAACTAGAACATCTCATCAAATCAATTGCTGGAAGGTAAAATAATGTATATAAATGCTATTGTGTTAATATGTCTATTCTAGAATGGTTAACAAACTGAATTTACACAATCTGAAGAGAAATCAGAGGGTATTTAAAATTTGTCCATCTTATTTCTGATGCCGTTAATAAAATTACACCTAAAGTGGCATTTTTGCATGTCCTTATGTTGGAATATTTCCTGGACTTGATCTATCTATCTATATGTTTATTTCCTAATTGGAAAGAGTGGTCTCTGACTATGATAAAGTGTATACAATTAGAAGCTGAACTAATGTTTCTTGTATTTAAAAAATCAGAAGAAACAATTAGAATTGACATCACAAGGATATTTATTCAAGAGTAATTCAGTTGAAACCAGCAGGATTCGTTTTTACCTATGTCCCATGGTTTATGAAAATAAAATGAGAGTGTCAAATCATCAAGTTTACAATGTCCACTTAAGGAAATTAGTCTTCTAGAAAGCAGAGCCCGAGAGGATGTCTATAATTACTCTCACCTACCACAAATATACATTACAGAAGACGGAATGGCCAAAAAAGAAAAAAGAAAAGTGGGTTCACTGTTGTTTTAAGACCACAACTTTTCCAAGCTAATTACATGAATACATAAACCACTGTCTGATTATTCTTTCAAGTTACCAAACAGCTGGCATAAAAATAAAATAATGCAAGGGTATAGCTGAATTGCAGCATTTCATCACAACATAAAGATTATTATAACATCTTGTTTAAAAAGTTCTCTCCATGGACAAAGACTGGAAGTTATTTTTTTTCACCCACTGCTATAATAAATATGGAAATCTCACAGGCAATTCCCCATGAGATTTCCATTAACAAAAGCAAGCAAAGCACAATACTGAAGATTTTCCTTAATCATTTTAATACCATGCTTGCATTTATTGTTATAACATACACACCTTGTTTTTTAAAATACAGTAAACCTAATTTTTATGTTCTCAGTATGCACCACAATATTTAGCAATTGTTAAAATATTGTTTAATTGTAAATCTCATCAGTATTTGAGAAAAAAGCATATTCTCGAGAAAACCTGTTGAGGATTTCTGTAAACACAAAGGTAAAGGTAAAGAACTGAAAGACTATTTACTAGGCATGAACAATCCATGAAAAAAATGGTTCTAAACTCGCTTCTAAAGTAGGGGGTGCTGGCGCTTCATTTCTGAAACTACTTCCAAAATTTGGCACAAAAAAAGTTTTGAAACTTAAGAATATTCGTAATATTCAAAATTAATGCGTTAATGGCGGACGCGCATTCGCAGTGGCCAAAAACAGCACAGGGGGAGATTTACAGGACTCTCCCACCCTCATTTTTTGAGCTATTTTTTTCAAACTTGGTACAGTGGTAGAACCCACTTAACACTGCTAGATCACCAGAATGTTTCCCTTATCCTCTGATTTTTGGCGATTTTTCATAGCTTTTATAATAAACCATTTTTTAATAATTACAGAAATCTGTTCCTGGTTTGAAAGTCTTATTTCCTGTTTAATTGGGTTGTCTTTACTTTGAAAGTCATTGTTCTACTTCAGAAACTTTGTTTTTGTGGCTGAAACTTTGTTAAATTGGTGGACAGTGTCCCAGAAAACCATATTGTGCTCCATGCCCCCTGCGCAAAGACAAAGTTCAGGCAGTGTCATAAATTTTGCCATGTTTCTATGACAGAACCAATTAGGAAATGACATTTATCACCCAGGAATAGAAATCATAGTACACCATCAAATCATTCCTGACAGATAGCCATCAGCCTCTGATTAAGGAAATCAGTTCCTGGTTTGAAAGTGCTATTTCCTGTTTCATTGGCTTTTCTGGGGTTGAGAGTGTGTGACTTGCCCAAGTGGGTGGGTGAGTGGGGAATCAAGCCACAATCAAAGTCCAACAGCCAAACCTCTCCCTCCCCCCCTCTCTCTAAACTTCTCATACCTTCCAAGAATTCACATACCTTATAAAAGTTTGGTCAAGATGGTCAGAGGAGGGCAACTAAAATGATCTAGGGTCTGGAGAACAAGCCCTATGAGGAGCGGCTTAAAGAACTGGGCATGTTTAGCCTGCAGAAGAGAAGGTGGAGAGAGAGGTGACATGAGGAGGGCCATATATAAATATGTGAGGGGAAGTCATAGGGAGAAGAAAACAAGCTTGTTTTCTGCTGCCCTGGAGACTAGGACGCAATGGAACACTGGCTGCAAACTACAGGAAAGGAGATTTCACCTGAACATGAGGAGGAACTTCCTCACTGTGAGAGCTGTTCAGCAGTGGAACTCTCTACCCCGGAATGTGGTGGAGGCTCCTTCTTTGGAGGCTTTTAAGCAGAGGCTGGATGGCCATCTGTCGGGGGTGCTCTGAATGAAATTTCCTGCTCCTCGGCAGAATGGGGTTGGACTGGATGGCCCATGAGGTCTCTTCCAACTTTATTATTCTATGATTCTATGATTCTAAGTGAGGACAAAAGGGGTGGGGAATGTTAAGAGGAGAGAGGGCCTGGGACATCTGGGAATTGTAGTTTTAAAGCGGGCATAGTACTATTGGAGAAACGTCTGCTTCAGCCCAATAAATGGGGAAAATTCAGAGGCTTCGTTCTGCTTAATTTTTAAAGCTTTTGAGATGAAATTTGCTAGAATGGAAGCAAATATTCATAACTCTTTGCCTATTAATTTTCATAATGTTTGACCCATCCACTGATTTTTTGGGAATTTTCAAACAACATTTTTTTAAAATGCTACCGGAACGATGGCCCTGCCTCTCTGTCCCTCTTACTTCCACCCTGATTGGCTGAGAGGCATGCCAACATGACTTCACCTCTCAGAGGGGCTACAGCTACATCCAAAGACAGCTACATCAGAGACAGATGAAAAAAATGTGCTTTTTGTTTCAAATTCTTAATATTAGGAAGGCAGTGAGCAGATATTTTAAAACTCACTTCAAAAGTGCTTTCGAACCGAATTTGAAATGAATTTAACGGACAAACGAAAAATTTGCCCAACCCTACTATTTACTTACAACTAGCATAAATACAGACAAATTGTGCAACTGGAGGAATAGTGCATGAATACTTTTTGGCAGCTTCTCTCAAATAAACAAAATGGGTTTTATGTTTACAACTGAGAATCTGGAGATGAGGAGATAGAAATATCAAGGAATTTTTATTAGCTTCAGATTGTATAACATTCCATTTTTAGTTTGTTTACCTTTCTGCTTTTTTATAAAGACATTTTAAATTCTTACAAGTAAGAAAAAGAAGGAAAGTTGAGTATCTCTTATCTGAAATTGGAACCAGAAGTTTCCTTCATGCAGAAAACAAGATGGAACTCTGTGGTATACCACAGCTTAGTGGCTATGGTGCTAAACAGGAATCCCACAGTGCTACTCTCTGGATCCAGCCCTCCAAATGGGAAGGAAACTACTATAGAAGCAGATCTGCTACTCCCATTCCACAGACCCAGTCTAGTAAGATACTGTGATCAATAGCAACAAAAGCCATAGAGATCCAGGAGGATCAACAAGTAGCTTCCTGTTACCCCAAAATGAGTAGTCAACTGGGACAACTAAAGCCAGCTCGGTGCTCACCCATGGCTTGAAACCAGAATGAAATAGGTCAGACAATCTGTTTCCTCCAACATGCCAAGAGATCTTGAAGTACCCTAGAGCCAACTGAGAGAATGAAGTTGGTAGCATAAGCCTTTGGAAACTCAAGTCTACTTTCTTCCGTGCATCTTCTATGGTGCTACAAACTAATCTGTGGTACCCTTTCCCCTTCTGAATTGCTTCTAGTGTATCTTCATCTACACTGCCATATCATTAACTGCATTGAACAGATTGTATTAATCTACACTGACATATAATCCAGTTCAATGCAGTCACTCTGCATTTTGAAACTGCATTGTATAGCATTATAGATGGGGCCTCAGTCTACATACTTACAAAGGTACAGAAGTTTCCAAATGTTTCATATCTGTTGCCTTGTAGTTCTTATAAGAAGCTAACAAGGGAGATCAATATTATCATTCCCTTTCCCAATATTGAAGACAATGGTTAGAACTTAGATTGAAAGTCAGTGTGAGCCCATTAGGAAAAATGAGTAAGTTCAAAACAAAGTCAAAGTCTAAAATGGGCAATGGTTGATTTGCAGCTTAGTCATAGTCACTATTTTATACTCTGCACTAAATAATAATGAAATATGGAGAAAGTTAAATCTTTAAAATTCACACTTGTCGTTTTTCAGTCTTTCTGCCACTCCAGGAGTTTAACCATAAAGGGTTGGAATTATTTGAGACAACAAAGATACATGGAACTATGTTTATAGTTTCACATTCTAAGAACAAATTCTAATAATCTGCTATAGACCTTAGGGCTACTATTCAAATATACCTGAGGGTGTGTTTATCAAGTATCACCAGGGAATGTAGGTGTAATTGCAGAACACGAGTCTAGATTTTGTATGTAGTACAAGGTCAAACAGGCAATTCTTTCAAAAAGGTAATTTCATCATGCAAGTGCAAAATACATATTTCTCCAAGCTGAGACCCCATTTAATCTTCTCCCACCGTGAAAGGCTGAATCAACATATATCCCAAATATTTTTGAAGCCGTAAAATCAAAACTGAGGAAGGAAAAGAGCTACTTTTTGTTGGCAGTAGTAGTTTCTCCTCAAGGAGAAATATGTCTGGATACAAGCCAGTGGTTAGGTTATATCCAGTTTACAGAAGACCTAATAACCAATGATGGAGTGACTACAAGTGCAAAATGCCATTTTCCCCACAGGGGTTCAAGACTAATAATTATTATAGAATACATGAAAGGGATGGACATTTTTAAAAAAAACGTAAACTACAAATGAGGACTGCTAAGAAATCTGAATAGACAAACTATATTTATATGGAAATCATAAAAAGAAGCATACCAAAATTGTTATATCATATTGATGCTGAAGATCTAATAACATTAGTATTACTGAAAGCTAGCACAGTGTTATGGATTCAGTACTGGACACTATGACTCTGGAAAGCCCAATATGTATCCCCATTCAGTCATGGAAATCCCCTGGGTGAACTTGGGCAAATCATACTCTCTACACCTCAGAGGGAGGTACAGTGTTCCCTCACTTATTGCTGGGGTTAGGTTCCAGGACCACCCGCAATAAGTGAAAATATGCGAAATAGGGACACTATCTTTATTTTAATGTTTATACATTATTTTAGTAGTTATACACTATTTTAAGTCTTTATCAACCAATCGTGTGTTGATAAATCGCCTCCTTCTCCTCCTGTTGCCACATGGGCTCCTTTTCTCTCCCTTTGGCTTCTCCTTCCTCCCTTCCTTAGGCTGTAAATTGTAATTTTTTATTATTTATAATAGTCTTTTAGAGTTTATTGAAAAACCGCGAAACAGCGAATCCACAAAAAGTGAACCGCAAAGTAGTGAGGGAACACTGTAGTGGCAAACCCTCTCTGAACAAATCTTACTCAGAAAACCCCATAGTATGTTCACCATAAGGTCAGGAATGACTAGAAGGCACACAACAACAACGATATCACTTGAATGCTTTCTTGATAACTCAGCCATTGGAAAATCTTTCTAAAATTATATGTGCCGAAACTTTTGATGTGCGCTTTCTCCTAGGCAAACTTTCAAAATAAACAAATACAGACCTTTATAACCTGTTCTAGGCCCTCTTTCATTTGGCAAACAATTCAAGCCCTTAAACTTTCACATAGAGTAGCCTTCCCCAATCTGATGTCTAGAGCTTGTGTGGTTTGTTGTGAACACCTGAATATGCACCACTAGATTTTGCCATTCAGTTAGAATAGACTCCTGGTGGTATGTGAACTGGTGACCCAGTGAAGTCATGCCAATGCAGGAGTTTTGCAAATATGTTTGGAATATTAACCAAGTAGAGCCAGTGGAGGGGCAGGACAGGAAAATTAGGCAACATGCCTGGCAGTTCTTTGCTTCTTGCTGTGCAAGAAGTATCCTGTTTCATTAAGCAAACAGCAGTTGCATGTTAACAGTACAGATTTAGCTATACCAGCCATGGAGTATGAGAGCAAGACAGCATTTCTCTGTAGTGACTAGCTTTCCAGTATCAATAATTCACACGTATAAAGTGTACATTTGCAGACTTTGTGAAAAGCTGGTGAATAGATGGAAGTCTGGGACTATTTTATGGGAACCCTGGCTTCCTGTGAATATGCAGCATGATAGTGCTTGCAACTGTTTCTCCTATTAAACAAACCGAGTGTTTTGTTTGTGGTTAGATTATCATATGGCCTGGCAGCAGACAGCTTCCTTTCTCTAGCTTGTTCCTTCCCAGCAAACATGTGAAGAACAATCCAAAGAAGGAACAAACTAAAGAATGACAACATGCACTAGCATACTGCTTTTCACCGCTCACTCATAAAAACTGTATGAATCTACATAATCTGCATAGCATTTTGGAGCCTTAGGATTGATTGTCTGTAAAGAATACCAAGTACTGGGATACCAGTCAAGAACCAATGGTTAGACCAGTGGTGGGAAAACTCTACCCCATCAAGTATTGTTGTTGAACTGAAACTTTCACCAGCCCTGTCCCATAGAGTCAATGATGGGGGATGATGGAAATCACCATCGAACAACAGCTAAAAGGCCACACATTCCCAGTTCCTGACACACAGGGCTGTTCTCATCATGGCCTCTGGATGACTTCAGTCTTTAACTACTCTCCAGTTGGGTCAAAATATACACTGCAGACAAATGGGCATGTTGAGTTAGAAAATGACTCTCTGAGGTCTATAATGTTAGCCAGGGTGGTTCTCTTCAGATGCTTTGGGCTCTCCGTTTCCAGAATCCCATCAGCTGGTTGGGAGTGGTGAGCACTGGAGTTCAAAACATACAGAGGACATGGGGAAGAGGGTTGTTGTGGAAAAACAACTCCAAACTGGAGAAGGTGCTCATCTGCAACCATTTTCATATGCTTCATTGTCATTTTTCACGATTGAAAACCATGTGATGAAATAGGAATCTTTTTTTAAAGTTGGTAAATATGAGGCTTAAAAGTCTGTAAAATACCATTCAGTTTCACCATAGAAAGATTAATCTTAATATTTCAAAATAAGAATACAATTTGCCACATAACTTCAGATCTGCTACCTTTTAAGTAAAAAGGTGATTTAGGGGACAACTATTAAAAGCTGTTTTAAGTTTTTCCCTAAATTTAAATCATAAGTTTTCTAAAATAGTGTTCCCAATTTGAGGAGAAATATTTCATTCTGTCCTGAAATCACTGTTTTGCTTAAAATGCAACACATAGTAAGAGAAGAGACAATGAAATCAAAACATCAATGTTCTTCTTTCTGTTAGTATTTCCTTCTTGTTGCCATAGTTAGCTGGTAAGAAAAAAAGATTCATGAAAAGACCAGGGTATTTTAAAAGGCCAGGAATCAATTTTCGCAGCATGACTGATGAAGTGTGGATCAGGAGATTTAGATAAGATGTCTCATAGATTTATAGGAGATGCTAAAAACCAGGAAAGGCCTGATAAGAGCTCCACTGTTATGGTTAAAAGAAACTTACAAAGAAGTCTTGGGAATTGACAAAATACACACTGAAAACAATACATAGCAAAATGGTAAGTGAATGAACTATTTTTAATATATCGATTTCATAGCGGAGGATCCATAAGCAGGACTCTTTCCATGACCACGTAGAAGTCCATATGCCGATGGACCAGATTCCTCCCTTGACAATCCCATTCCCCCAAAATGCTCACACAATCTATTCCAGACAGGAAAAGAGAGTAAGATGAAACCAAGTTGCATGGGAAATCAATAGCAATAATCTTGATATTTTCATCTCTCAAAGGTAGTAGTCTAAGCATCAGCTAACTTTTAAAATTCCTGCTCACACTTGCATGAAGGATGGAAGGAGAGACAAGCAAATAAATTATTTGACTTACTCTAAAGAACAATGAAATATACAAAGCATATGACAAAATAGTTTTTGGAGAGTCTGCCCTTGATACAAAAGCAAAAGCAGGGAGTGAAGTTAGCAGCAATAATTCAGATCAGATAAATGAAATAAGAACAGTTATTGTCTTAGCTAAACTAGACAGTATCAAGTGTAGGTGCTGTCTCCCTATCTCCCTTCCTAAAACAAAGAAATTACAACTGGCAAAACTACCCGGTGCTGCAGTGTATATAAGAGCACCTATAATGCCAAAATAGCTTTGTTTACAAGGATGAGGAGGGTATACAAAACTGCCTTTTCTTCCTGATGCTTTCCTATGTTGTTGTTACCCAAGTACAATTGAGTGTATGGATCTAAACTGATGCTGTGGCAATCACAAAGTGCAGGAAGGCTGACTTTAAGCTTGGTTGTGTGAAACCTTCACTGCTTGATGTGTAGTAAAGTGTGGAAGAAAGGAGAGAATGGGGTTTAGAATCAAAAGGCAGACCCTGAAGTGGGAGTAACAGTCCTAACAGAGATGCAGAGCATTATCTGAGGCACCTCGAAGGGACCAAAATGTGAAAGACAGATGCTGGCCCGCTCAAGCCGATTCTAGGGGATTAGTTTCTGGGTGTTTAAGTGGAAGCAGCTGGGATCCTCTGCAGGAGGCTCCCTTGAACGGAAAATTTAGCTTGCAGAATGACAAGCCCAACGTGAATGTTGGTGAGGTAGAGAGACCCAAAACCAATAATAAAGTGGAGGGAATAAAACAGCGTGAAAGGGGGCTGAATGGGGAGGGGGTTAGTGAGTTGCTCACCATAGGCTTTCTGCACACTTAATGAGCAGCCAGCATCCAAGAATGGCTGGGCAGGGAGTCCTGGAAACAATGGTGGACACAGCCGTGCAACTATCCTATAGGGTGGCAACACAGCCAGCAGCGGACTTAGCATACTCCCATCAGGAAAGAGAAAATAGGATTTCAGGATGTAAGGAGAATGACTCAGACCTTTTAGACTTAAAGTCAGAGAGATTATGCCTTCTGCTGTGTCAGATGGCAGGTACAAATGGGTTCCTGTCTTCCAAAGGATCTGTAATTTGAATCAGAAAGAGAAAAAAAAGCTTCTTTTTTTTACTGAAGGATTCTCATCTTTTTTGTGGCTGTAAGGAAACTCCAAATAAAATATGACTGGATAGAAGGAGGAGAATTAGTACTGGTGTCTCCTCAACACAATTGATCTATTTTGGTTAAGTTGCAAATGTATTGTTTTTGTTAAATACATTTAATTGTAACTTTTAATTATGTTATTATCACATATTTTTTATCTAGTTGGAAGATACAAAGTCAATGGCTAATAAAGATGACAACCATGAAAAGGAGTACCATTTAAGACTATGTTACTTCTTACATGTTCTTCTTTCAAAGCCCTTTTCGTATTATGTAGACAATAATCGCTGGATCAGCTGAGGCAAGAGTATTGTAGTTTTGCTACAGCAACTGACAATAGGAAGGCAGAAGTAACACTGCATATGACATAGCTGACTGAAGAATATTATTGTTCATGTGCTTTACAAAAGTTCTGTAATCCACAATAACATCAGGAAGAGGAAAAAATAACCAATTGTTAACAAAATTATAACACATTTTTAGAAGCCAAAATGCATGATATGAATCACAAATGTAAAAATATGTATGAATAAGATGAAAAATGATGAAAAGAAAAAGTGGAAAATGGGAGGGAAAAAATGCACTCATATGAAAAGAATTACAGGGCAATCCTATTCACAAGGAAATGTGTGTGGTAATCTACGCCCCCAGATGGCGTAGTGGACTAAGTGACTTGAAGGTTGGGTTGCTGACCTGAAAGCTGCCAGGTTCGAATCCCACCTGGGGAGAGTGTGGATGAGCTCCCTCTATCAGCTCCAGCTCCATGCAGGGACATGAGAGAAGCCTCCCACAAGGATGGTAAAAACATCAAAACATC
Source organism: Anolis carolinensis (assembly GCF_035594765.1). Taxonomy (NCBI): domain Eukaryota; kingdom Metazoa; phylum Chordata; class Lepidosauria; order Squamata; family Anolidae; genus Anolis; species Anolis carolinensis. The sequence goes on from NC_085841.1 coordinate 103,476,577, forward strand.
CGGGCGTCCCCTGGGCAACGTCCTTGCAGACGGCCAATTCTCTCACTCCAGAAGCAACTCCGGTTGCTCCTGACACGAAAAAAAAATAATCTTTAGTTGAAGAACTGTTTATGAACTCACACTATGCAATTATAACTTTATATCCACTTTATCTGGGTTCGGAGGTATCAGAGCTCCCTGACATGGAATTTCAACTACCTCTATATCAGCGGTTCTGAAGTTGGGGTCCCCAGATGTTTTTGGCCTTCAACTCCCAAAAATCTTAACAGCTGGTAAACTGGCTGGGATTTATGCGAGTTGTAGGCCAAAAACATCTGTGGACCCCAGCTTAAGAACTACTGCTCTACATGTACAAACCTGGATGGTTTTTTAAAAACACTCTCCCCATGTTTGCTCTCTCCATTTCTTTCCTCTCATATTTCTAAATATAATATGAAGAAAAATTATTGCCATAGCATGTCTGGGAAATAAAGGACTTTGGATTTAGCAGATCCAACACCTTTCTTGATTCTTCTACAGATCTACACAGTGTAGATGTCACAATGTAGCAGGAGTGGGCAATTTTGGCAACAGTGGCAGCCAAACATTTGCCTCTAGCATCTGCTATAGACTGCATCGTGCCTGGAAGTGAAATAAAATGAAGTGGGGATGGAATAAAAGGAAATAAATTAAAATGCTTGGACTCTCCGATTTTAACTTTTCAGTCTGGAGACCCCCTACAAAGCAAAAGTGACACTCCTCGAAGACTCCTGGAGCAAAAACACTTCTTTCCATGACAAAGTACAGGTTCCATGGGGTCAGGAAAGGAACCTCACTGGGTTGAAAATATGGACCTGGGGGACTACACACAACCTGTGGCCCACTTATGCTCTAAAGCAGGGCTTCTTAAACTTTTTTCACTCACGACCCTTTTTACCCAGAAAATTTGTATGCAATCCCAAGTATATAGTTATACAAAATAGTTATACAAATTAAACATTTACTGATGATAAACTGAAAATAATTTTTGTATACATATACTTTTATCATTTATTAACGATTAAAACAAATTTGCATACTTATGAGATGGATGTGCCTATTTATTTTTACATAAAGCTGAATATTTGATACTTAAGGACATAGAGCAACAGCGGTTCCTGCATAGTAGATCTATTGATGGTTATTAGGGTGTGTCATTATTATGTATATAGGCATAATAGTGGCACATGAATGCCACTTTCTACTAAATATCAGGCATAACTAGCCATCCTTTTTCCTGCAAGCAGTTTCAGCTGAATATCATCATGGAGTCTTAGCCATAGCCTCTCACTCTTCCCTGCTTTATGCATGTGCGTTTGTCACCACTTTAGCTGTCAGACAAGCAAGGGCTCACATTTCTTTTTTTCTGCAAATGAACACTCAGTTGCAATCCCTTCTTCCCTACAATAATAGCTGTACCATGCTATAACACCTCATCTCCAACACAAAGAAGGGGAGGGCTGACAGATCAAGAATGGAGCTGCATCTGTAGTACTTCTTTGTGGCAGAGAGAAAAGATGCAAAATGAAGCAGAGAAATAGGCAGGCCATCTCTAGCTCTCAGTAACACTGCCATCGAAATAGAAATAAAATTTGATACGTAACTAACCAATGTATAATTCTCTGTCTTTGACTTCACCTGACTGTCAGCTGTTCTGCTATCAGCTATCCCTTCATGGTAATTAATTATTACCATTTAATAAGAATAAGAATAGCAATTTTAGGAACATCTCATCCAGCCAGTCACCCATGTAGATGCTATGGTATCAATCAATAAAACCAAGGGGTAACTGGATGCAGTAGCCCCAACATTATCAATATTATCAAATAATAAGAATAGCAATCTAACATTATTATTACCATGAAATAGCATTTCATTCAACCACCCACCCTTAGTTTTACTACTCGAAAGCATCTGTGGCAATGAAACCAAGAAAAGCAATTGCTAAGGATTCCCACTCCCACCGCTCCCTTCTACCCAGAGGCCAAAGCCACTTCCACTACAGGACTAACAAACAAGCATCCATCTCTCTCTCTCTCTCTCTCTTTCTCTCTCTCTCTCTCTCTCACACACACACACACACACACAACCAGCAGTCTGAACACCCACTCAAAAATATCCATCCTTCAGCCAACACACCTGGCACAAAAAGTGCTTTGAGTTTTTGGGAGAGGTAATGTATATGTGTTGTCAGAAATGTATCTTGCCTAATTTCTTGCCATTAAAACATCCATATCAATAGGATGAAGGTGCCTATAGCAGCTGCTGGATGCCTCTTTAAAGAATACAGAGAAAGAAAAGTAATTTTTTTTGTATTTTTAGAAGTCCTTAGCACTTTCTCTATCACTATCAACTATCTCAGTGATGTACACTCAGGTAACATTGGGAAAACCCAACCAAACTGGAGAAACCCAAAGCAAACTGAACACACCAGTGCTTGCTTCAGAACAGTTCTTTTTCCTTTCCTCAATCTGCACCCTCTTCCTTCTCCTTCACCCATATATGTCGCTCCCTCAACCTATGCCCCTTCTTTTCTTCCTCCTTCACCCATATACATCTCTCCTTCTTTTCCTCAACATGCACTCCCTTCATTCTCCTCCTCCTTTGCCCATACACGTTGCTCACTCCTTTCTTCAACCTGAACCCCCTTCTTTCTCCTTCACACATATACATTTCTCCCTCCTTCCCTCAACTTGCACCTCCTTCCTTCTCCTCCTTCAGTCGTACACATTGCGCTTTCTTTTCCTCAACCCACCACATGGCTGACTGCCTTGGCCTGGTGCCTTTTCCTTTCCGCAGCTGCTCAGGCTTGGCTTCTCCTCTGCCTTTGGTGGCAGCAGTAGCATCACCAGTCATTCCTACCCTATGCAGCAGAAGGCTGTGGGGCATGCACAGGTGGATCAATCAGTCTCTTCTCCAGAAGGAAGGCTTGGAAAAAGAGTTGCCGTCGCTGCCACATATAGTGGCAGATTAGAGATTACAGACAGCTATGGTTGCTTCTGTGACTCCTCCAATCTTGTGGTCACAGTTTTTGCGACCCCCGTCATTCACTTATGCGACCCCATTTGGATTTGTGGCCCCCAGTTTAAGAAGCTTTGCTTTATAGCACATTATCAGAGAGCACAGATTTCCACCATCAATACAAGCAAACCTCAGTTAACAAAGTCTCTGACAAAGAAGCTCCTTTTTACAAAGTTTTTAAAATACATGCCTATACACCATCCTTTCCTTCTTATTTTCTGTCCAGCTACAAGCTTTCTTAGCAGCACCAGCATTGGATCCCCTTATGGTGCAGTTGGTCAAACCCTTGTATGGCAGGACTGATGACTTGAAGATTGGGTTGCTGACCTGAAGGTTGCCAGTACGGATCCAACTTGTGGAGAGTGAGGATGAGCTCCCTCTATGTTCTATTCTGGAACATGAGAGAAGCCCCCAGAAAGGACAGTAAACACATTAAAAGAACCAACAAAATCCAGGCCTCGCCTGGGGAACGTCCTTGTAGATGGCCAATTCTCTCACACCAGAAGCGACTTGCAGTTTCTCAAGTCGGTCCTGAGATTTTTTTTAAAAACCCAGCATTGGAGAAGCACAGACTTTTCCAATGCAGCCAGGGCCATTTCAACACCATTATAGGTACCACGGGCAAAGCAGTACACTAGGCCCAGCCTACACAACCATTCACAGGAATAAAAATGTAAATTATTGATATAATTGATAATATTGATATAATATAATCTAATATTGATATATTTATTGGCACTTTCAACAAAATCAGTGCTTGTTTTCTCTTTCTCCTCTGTAGCTCATTTCCTTTTTTGTGGTCTGTGCAAAATATTATGTTTCATTTCTGTTCAAAGGGTAATTTATGAATTTTACTAAAGTCTACACTTGCTTTTCCCTCACTCCACTTTCTTACACTTCCTCTAACCTTTCAGCACATGAACAGAATTATTGGAACACAAACAGCGGAGGCTCTACTACTAATAGTGGAAATGCACATTGTTAGCAATTGTTGTCCCCAAATGTTAATTGCCTCCTGCAAATCTGTTACAACATTCTGCTTCCATAGCATTGCAAGCAATAAAGGTGGTAACATTTATTTCACAAATACAGGCATGCCAACTCTCTTCTACAAGTCATAATTTGTCTCCTTCTACCCAATTAGTGGGAGATTTGAATGTTGAGGTAGGTGATTGGAAGATTAGTGTAAATTCTGATCTGTGCATAGATTAATATGGGGCCGCTATGTTCCCGGGGCTCCTGGGAAACTATCCAGCATGCCATGCATTAAAAGGGCACTGGTTGCAGCTGCATGTCTACAGTAAACAGTACAATAAAGCTTGTATTGGTAAAGAACCAGATTCTACTCTAGATTCTACTCTTCTTCAGCTCTTTTTGTGTACTATCACAGTTAGTAGTGGTACCCTGTTTCCCCGAAAAGAAGACATCCCCTGAAAATAAGACCTAGTAGAGGTTTTGATGAATTGCTAAATATAAGGCCTCCCCCAAAAGTAAGACCTAGCAAAGTTTGTGTTTGGAAGCATGCCTACCAAACGGAACACCAGAGCATGCAGGATTGGTAAATGTACGTACCATAGATTGTTGTACAAGGAAATAATGGTAGTGACAAGAAATTCTTGATAGGATTCACAGTTTGTCTGGTTATGTTGGTTTGTGATGACAATTACTATACTGTATATAATAAATGTTCATTTTTTGTTCAACAATAAATGTGAATTCTTCATGGAAAAATAAGACATCCCCTGAAAATAAGACCTAGCACATCTTTGGGAGCAAAAATTAATGTAAGACATTGTCTTATTTTCGGAGAAACACGATAGAAGTAGTACACTGGTTTTCGCTCTGAATTGAGACCCAAGGCAGCTACACCAGCCAAGACAAACAACAGCAACCTCCAAAATCCCTAACTGAGCATGTACAAACCATGTTTGTTTTTTAAAAAAAAGCTAGAATCTATGACTTTTAAATAAGCAAAATAAAAACTGTCTGACAAACTGGAAATTGTTTACAGACATTTGAGCAGTAAGAAATCTAATTATACAATATTACGTAAATTTTCGTAAATTGTTATGGAAATCTAATTAGTTGAATTTAGCTAAATCTATAATGGTAAATTCATATTTTTCTATTAATTTGGGGGTTTTTTCACTACAGTTAGTGAGGAGATCAGAGTTTTTTTCTACCTTTAACATAAGTCAGGTTGTGTTTTCATAATAGAGTTTTACTGTATTATATCTTTATCTTAGTTTAGTTTTGAGAGTGGTGGGAAATGAAGAAATGCGTCTCCCAGAAAAAAATCTATACAAGATATCATGGCATGCTGTAATTGGTTAGAAATGTTCTTTTTCTTTTGAGGTACAAAGCACCAATTAACCACAAACATGAAGAAAATCATCACCACTAAAATTTTCCCTTTGAGGGTACAGGATAGTCTCAGTGGAAAATTTAAGTGAATATTAGTATATTGGACACAATAACTATTTAATGAAGGACTGTGAAATTATATATTACCCTGGGTGGGGGAAGAATGGAAAGCAGGGAAGGCAGAAAAGACATTTGATTAAACACAGCATTCTGAATGATTACAACAGTCTCCAGTATCTATCAATTTTCTATCACCTTCCTATCAAATCAATAGCCTTTTAAAGACCAAATGAACATGTTCTGATGCTCAAATTAATGTGTGTGTGTATGCCTTTAAATTGCCTGTTGACTTATGGCCACCCTATGAATTTTACAGCATTTTCTTAGGAAAGGAATACTCATAGGTGGCTTTGCTGGTTCCTTCCTCTGAAATACAGCACAGCCATTGTTAAAGAGGATATATATTACTGAAAACAATACAAAATCAAGCCCTGTTTTATGACCATTTTCTTTTTAATACACCACTCCCTACTAAGCATTTCATAGTAACCAAATCAGGCAATGTTGACTTCCCTATATTTACCAAAAACATGCTTTCAAGGCAGTATCACCAGGATTAAATTAATGGCAAAGATTTGAAGAGAGAGTGTGTGTATATATGTGAGTTTTTCTCTCCCTCCGCCTTTCTCCATATGCAAGAGGGCAGGCGCACACACTGCTTTTGTTTTAAGGGTGTTAATGATGAGCCAGATTGAGCCACCAAGTCATTCATTGTCCAAGCTTTGCATTTATTCTATAATGCCAGGGTATAGGTCCATAGGGCGTCATGAATTCTCCTCCTCTGAATATATTCTGTGAAAAGAATCAGGCTCTGCTCTGGAAGCAGCTGGCTTTTTATTTTCCTTTAATGGCTCTAAGCAGCAGGTTTTGTCCTCCCCCACTTTCTTTCCTCTTCCAAGCAGCAAACACTGATCTATCAGGGCCTCAGGTCAGAACAAGCTTTAACTGGGTCTTGTCAATCACATAATAAGCTATTCAGATACCCTCTACCATTTCCTTTATCATATATAAATCTATTCAAATATACCAAATAGTGTACCAGAAACCAAAACTATCCTGTTTAACAAACAAAATATTTGAAAGTAACAACACAGATACTTGGTTGTTGTTTTTCTGAGCAATCCAGTGCCTTTCCCCATACACGCAAAAGAGAACAACTAGCAAATCTGTTCACAATAGCCAAATTAAGACCCCGAGGGTATAAAATACTATTAATGACTTCTATTGTCAGAGATAGGCTCAATTTAGTTAAAATCCATTAAGTTATCCAATGCATTTGAAATTTTCTTATAAAATGTGGTATCTTTATTAAATTTATTTTTAACTGTAATGACAGATTTCAGTTGGATTTTCAACATTTACTTAATTTCAGAATTGACTGATTATGTTTTACTAGCCTCAGACTGGGTGAGTACAAAGTTTAGGTCACATGATCCAAATCTACAGGTGAAGTATGTCAGAATTTTTTCCCCAAAAAAGTATCTGCAACTGTTGGTTTATCTCAAGCTAAAGGAAGGAAAGTAGAAGTGAAATCAGCTTCATTTTACTTAGAATCATAGAATCATAGAGTTGGAAGAGATCTCGTGGGTCATCCAGTCCAAACCCCTGCCAAGAAGCAGGATAATCGCATTCAAAGCACCCCAACAGATGGCCATCCAGCCTCTGCTTAAAAGCCTCCAAAGAAGGAGCCTCTGCCACATTCCGGGGCAGAGAGTTCCACTGCTGAACAGCTCTCAGAGTTAGAAATTTCTTCCTAATGTTCAGGTGGGATCTCTTATCCTAAACTTGAACTTAAACTTAAATTTAAATGGGAATTTAACATGAATGTAACAATTAATGCTCCCTTGTAGTATAACTGCAATTGAACTATTTATGTCTACAGACATAAACCACTCACCAATGGTTACAAATCTATGCCAGAGGCTTTACTGTGCTTATGTCATGCAGAAAAATACAATAGTGGGTTTTGAAACAAATGGGATCCACAAGAAGAACAGCCTCAAAAAGGCAATGCAGGTCCAAAGTTCATCAATATCAGGTAACGTGTATTAGCAAGATAGCACAAGAATGAATGAATTAATGTAGCCTGTCCATTAGTCTTCCTTCATTCTGTGATTCTGCTTTTAATCACCATGACTAAGTCCTGTGGAATCCTGGAACTTGTAGTTTGGTGAAGCACTAGAGGTTTTACTCAGAGAATCATAAATGCCCCATTCTAAACTCCAAATCTCAGGATCCCATAGGATGGAATTCTTTCACTTAAGGTTTCCTGTTGTTTGTGGATATGATGTCTGACTATAAAATGCCCGTTAACCTTTCAGAACCACAAGTACTGTTGGTTTGCAATTCCCCTTACTGCCAAGCCTCATAGTGGATAATTAAAAAATTGTTGTCACTGAATAACATCTGGGGATCCAAACTGGGGAAAAACTAAAGAATATTGACCACTATGTAAAAAAAAAACATGGCTGGCCCTCTGTATCTACTAATTCTCCATCCATGGATTCAACTGACCTTTGAAGGCAACCATATGGCTGATGTGGCCCTTGATGAAAATGAGTTTGACACTCTGTAAGGGGATGAGAGATATGTGATTCTCCAGCTGCTGCTGGTTTGCAATTGCCTTCATGAGAAATCCATACCTAAGAAATTATCCACAGGTATTTTTTAATTTAATGTTTCTTCCTCCATCATTCTCTATTGCTCCATAATGCAACTAGCCATTCTGATTTTGTTACTCCCGAACCTTCTTCATTACTAGCATATCAAATGTCTGTTTCTAATACACATTTTACTTCCTGGCTTGTCTTGTTAGATAGACTATCCAAAATAGTGATATTTTCTAATCATTCTACCTGCTCTCTTGATCCCCAGAATAAGAGCTGTTTGACAGTGGCATATGCTGGCTTGGCGGATGGTGGAGTTTCTTTCTCTAGAGGATTTGAAACAGAGGCTGGATGTCCTTCTGTTGGGAGTGCTTTGACTGTCCCTACTCTGTGAGTCTATGATTCCTCTCCCTTCTCACTTCTTAATTACTGTCATTTTCCCATCTCCTTTGTATATTATCAATCTGTTCTTTTCTACTGGCTCATTTCCTTCTCAGTTTAAACATGCAACTATTTTCTGGTCTTAAGAAGCCTTCACATGAACCATCTTCTCTTTCTAATTATCACCCCGTTTCACTGCTGCCTTTCCTCTCCAAAGTTTTGGAATGTGCTGTTTATGTAAGTTGGCTAGACTTATTTTCTCGTATTTCTGTAATGGATACTTTTCAATCTGGATTTTGCCCTTTGCACTCTATGGAGACAGCTCTTATGAAGATCACAGATGATCTCCTTCAGGCCAAGTCAAAAGGCCTATATCCAGTCCTTATTCTTCTTGATCTTTCTGCAGCCTTTGACACAGTTGATCATGCTTTTTGTTGGCTTCATGACACAGGTTTTCCTGATTCAGTCTTCAGCTAGTTCACATCTTATCACTCAAGCCGATCATTCTGCTTGATGGAGCAACACCAGTATTTCACAAGACTTTTCAGTATGGCTCTTCCGCTATTGTTATTTAGTGTGTTTCAATTATGTCAAAGGGAGTACGGTATCTAATTTAAATCTTTCTTTCTAAAGTAAGCTTTTCAGTATTATAATTGTTTATATCAAAAATAACTTTGCATTGTTGAAGGCTTAATTGACACAAATGAGGGGGGCTAGCTGACTTTAGAAATATGAACTAACATTATATATTGCATCGCTGTGAAATCATATTATTACAAATATAATGGGTCCAAGTCCTGTAATATATACATTCTGCTTTTGGTTGTTGTAGTTTTGTTTTTGTTTTTTTTGTTGAGGGCGGGTGATGTTGGCCATGAATAATTGAATCTGAAGTTACAGAATCCATGAATACAGAGGGCTGACTGTGCTAGTATCCACAGCACAATCTAATTTTTCTCGAGCCCCTTCTACACTGTCATATAAAATCCAGATTATCTGCTTTGAACTGGATTATATGACAGTGTAGAAGGGGTCTCAGACTCTTCTACTTAACTCAAGGTGAGTTTGTTCTGTTTTATTGTCTTATAATTCCCTGGCTCTATACCCCCCCACTATGCATATTTATACACAGAAACACAGCGGTATTGTTCAATAAATAAGTGCATAACAAAATGGGACCCTTGGATAAGATTAATCATTTTCTTGGTGACCAATTCCAATTTAAAAGTTTTTTCTACTGCATAGTCCCAGCCTCCCATTTGCTTTTGATCTACCTAATCCATTCATAAGGCTAATACCAACACTGCTACTACCAGTATGTAGCACTTCACATATAATATTTTCAGAAATCCACACAATAGTCTTGATATGTAGATTGCTATTAAAATCAGTCCCATATTTCAAATGGCTACCTAATATATTTACAACAAAAACCTCAAGTCTTATTATTCACCTTAATAGCATATATTCCAGTAATAGCAGCCTAATATCATGGATCTACCTTACAGAATTTGTAGTTTTGTTAGGTATTTATATTCATCTCACTAAAGACTTCTTTTGTCTCTGTGAAATAATTTTAGGTGCCTCACCCAATTATAAATTCCACAAGATGGAGCCATGAGAGCTAAAATTGTGAAACTACTATAACTATGTAGGCATATTCATTGTTAAGCAATACATCTTTAACAATAGATTAGTGTATTTTACTTATTCTCCCCCCTCCCCCAACACCATCACCAAAAAACCTGTTGCAAAGTACTAGTAGGAGAATCACTAAATTCTTTTAATAATGCCAATCAGATCCCTAATTATAGGACAGATGCATATTTTTTTCAAAAAAAAAGTCTGTGCATTAAAGTAATTTTTTCTTACTTTCTTTAAACGTAAGACCAAAGCATACTTTTTCACATTCTGTGTTTTTTGAAACAGTGACAAAAAGGAAAAGTGTGTGTTTCATATATCTTCTGTCTATATTGTATTCTGATGTTGATTTGTGTGAATATATGCACAGATGCTTCTATACTCATAGTGCCTTAAATGCAACTATACAGATGGCATAAAGGACATATGTAGTTCCCATACAGATAGAATATCCTGGATATACTGCTGTGTAAAGAACTATATTACTACTTTTTTTGAAATAAATGAGCATTTCTCCCATGGAAAGCTTATTCATGGGAAGATTCCTGTGTGCACACCACTACACAGAAAATATTTGCATTAGTAAAATAGAAATAGAGAAACCTTGGTTTGATTATTGGACATTCTAGTAATTGCAGCACATGATCTCAGAAGTCACTATGAAGCCAACTCCGAGTCAGTGCTGCAGCTAATGACAGCAAGAGGTAATTGGGCAAAGAACAGTTGCAAGGCCAGATTGTATTTCATACTGCACATTGCTTCAGAAATCTTAATTGTGCTACTACTGAAATATGCAGTACGTAATGCCATACAAAATTTCTTCCATGCTAATGTTCTTTCTCATATGTTTATATATGCCAAACACAATATAATTAGCTTGTTACACTTAAACTACATTTTAAAATAAGTAAATTGTTGCAAGACTTTGATGTTTTGCAACCAAAATGCGCTGGCTAATTTTTCCATTCCAGTTCCCATTCCAGTCTTTAAACTATCTTAATCTCCTGCCCTCAGATGTTGACCTTGTAGGAACAGGGGTCATAGGTTAGGAGAGACAGACCGCAAAAGATCTGGACTATCAATTCATGCCTGAAAGATTTCTCTCCCACAAAAGAAGCCACTAAAAAGCAAATTCCAAAATCTGACAAAACAAGCTTTATTAAAAAAAAACCCAAACCCATTACTTTTAGAGAAATGAGCTAAAACAAAACTATTTTTAAAAAGTGTTCTTTTGTTTTTTTAAATGCTGACATCGAAGATACACTTTTTGCAGGCAGCAGAAGAATTTAAAATATGCTTTAATAATTTTGAAATATAATTAAAAGTTAGTTACAGAGCTCAAAATGTTTGTTCCACCCACCCACTACTGTTTACTGAGTAGTAAATTATGTGTCTTCAGAGCAATTAATCTCTAAACCCTGGCTTCCTTAAAACTGTTGGGACATAAGGCAGGATTGAAAACATGTCAGTCTTCTTGTCAAAAACAACAAAGTATAATCTATTTCAGTTTGGCTCCCTTTGAGAATTAACTAACAGCTTTCTTCAGGTCATGTGCATAAAAAGCTGTTTCTTCACAATACTGCACCACATTTTGCCTTGAAAAAAATCAAGCATAATATTGGACAGGGTCTAATGAATTTGAACAAGTATTACAAACTTCCCAGCATTTTTAATGTGTATGTATGTATGTATGTATGTATATGACAAGAAAGCAATCTGCTGTTCCAAAAACTAGCCTGAAAAAATCTACTTTTTGATTTTTCAAATTAGGAAGTATTAGTTTTGTATCCTGCATTAGCTTTAAAAAGCTCAAAGCACACTATCCTGACATTACAAGCAAGTTTGAAGTAAGGGAGGTTGATAGACAGGGGCCCACCATCCAGGCCACCCAGTGAGGAGCATACCTGAATGAGGAGCTGGAATTCAAACTCTCTTCATTCAAATACAACCTTTTATCAGATTGATTTTGTCCATAAACATCCAGTTACACATTGATGCTATTTTCACTCCCCAAATCTAACACATAGCTTGAGGCCAGGAACATGATTGAAAGGTAATCCTTAAGAGACTTGCAAACAACCATGACAGGGCAATGTGTATGAACACACACAAAAATTCATGCATTTGTTTTTTGTGAATTATTTTATAGAAAGGCAAAATGTTTCATGGGTTTCATTAGTAAAGGATCACGGTTAAACTAACTATTTCTGATGTTTTAGGTTTTCCAAACCACTGTGCCATTCTCTGCTGTGCAATAATTTGGTTCACAAAACATAATAGATGAGGATAGCAAACAGAGGTACTTCTTGCTTTGTATCCCAATTAGATAAGTATTATTAATTAAATCTACAAGCCTCTCTCCTGGTTTCAGCCAAATAATGTCTCCTTATAGTTTTCTTAGGAACCCCGGTGGCAAAGTGTGTTAAAGCACTGAACTGCTGAACGTGCAGACCGAAAGGTCCCAGGTTCAAATCCCAGGAGAGGAATGAGCACCTGCTGTTAGCCCCAGCTCCTGCCAACCTAGCAGTTCGAAATCATGCAAATGTGAGTAGATGAATAGGTACTGCTCCAGCGGGAAGGCAACGGCGCTCCATGCAGTCATGCCGGCCACATGACCTTGGAGGTATCTACGGACAACGCCGGCTCTTCGGCTTAGAAATGGAGATGAGCACCAACCCCCAGAGTCAGACATGACTGGACTTAACGTCAGAGGAAAACTTTTACCTTTATAGCCTTCTTAAGACAATGGGCTGTACCCCTCTACTCGCTGTTACTCAGTCTCCTCTTTCTCATTTAGGAACCACATATACACTCCATGGGCATTTTGAATTTTCCCAACTTGGGACTACTCAAAATAACAGAATTTTTGCAACTGACAAGGAGGTGTGACCACTGCATATAATATAGTATTATCAAATAAATTTCACAAACTCCTTTAAATGACCACAAAGTATTTTTGACAAAATAAATAAATGTAGTACTGTATTTCTTAATAATATCAAACTTTCAGCATATGCGTAATTTAACTTTCATGCATCAATTAAATATAATGATATATCACAGAAGAAATCAAAGCAGCCCAGTTAACTTTGATGTAAAGGGTACTGCAACATTAATCGCAGACAATGAAATGAGAGAAGTCTGTGGTTTGCCATTGTTTGCCAACCTGCCTGAACTAAAGTAAATTGATCAGCATTTAAACTGTCCAAGAGCTAAAGTGTAAAAACGAATTCCAGTCCCTTCTAAGCCACAGAATGCAATTCCTTTGCGAAACTAATGCAGTTTAAACCACCTCTTACACCTTATGATAAATGCAGTACTTGAAAATAGCGTCATGGTCTAAGAACTCAAACTAAAATTAAAAACCAATGCAGATCAAAGACATCAAACTGCTTAAGTCATGCCTATTTTTCATCGTAGGCCTTCTTGGCCAGGTCTCTCTCCCAGAAAAGCTAGATTTTTTTGTTTGGAAACTTGCTGAGCACTACCTCGTTTGGCCATTCCTGAGCCCTTCCTTCCTTCCTTCCTTCCTTCCTTCCTTCCTTCCTTCCTTCCTTCCTTCCTTCCTTCCTTCCTTCCATACTATTTCTTTCACAAGAATGGTCTTCCCGGAAAACGTCTGCAAGGTCACATTACCTACTTTTTTGCTATCTTTTTATCAATACTCACTGTGTCATTAATATTCCATAGGAGCATGCATTAAACTATAAATGTAGTGATTAGACATTCCAGTAAACTCAAGGCCCATCTTTTTTCTTGGCATTAAGGCACGTTAACTTCAACCCATTACCCACCATCAATGGATGCTAGTTACTCTAAATGTCAGGGCTGTTTTTTTCAGTACTAGCAAATCAAATGCTTGCCTAGCACTCCAGGCAGCTAACAGCAATTAAAAGCAATGAAATACCCCGCAATAGATAATATAACATAGCATAAAAATTAAGAAGGATATTCCTCCTTAATTACGAAGGTCTTGTTATAAGATTAAACATAAACCAAAAGACTCTAAGGTACAGAATTCTAGAGTTTCTGGACAGGTTCTAAGACAGTGGTTCTCAGCCTTCCTAATGCCGCAACCCCTTAATACAGTTCCTCATAACTGTAATTTTGCTACTGTTATGAATCATAATGTAAATATTTGATATAGAATCATAGAATAGTAGAGTTGGAAGAGACCTCATGGACCATCATCCAACCCTCTGCCAAGAAGCAGGAAATCGCATTCAAAGCACCCCCGACAGATGGCCATCCTGCCTCTGCTTAAAAGCCTCCAAAGAAGGAGCCTCCACCACAGTCCGGGGGAGAGAGTTCCACTGCCGAACAGCTCTCACTGTGAGGAAGTTCTTCCTGATGTTCAGGTAGAATCTCCTTTCCTGTAGTTTGAAGCCATTGTTCCACTGCGTCCTAGTCTCCAGGGCAGCAGAAAACAAGCTTGCTCCCTCCTCCCTATAATTTCCTCTCATGTATTTGTACATGGCTATCATTTCTCTTCTTAGCCTTCTCTTCTGCAGGCTAAACATGCCCAGTTCTTTAAGCCGCTCCTCGTAGGGCTTGTTCTCCAGACCTTTGATCATTTTAGTTGCCCTCCTCTGGACACTTTCCAGCTTGTCAACATCTCTCTTCAACTACGGTGCCCAGAATATGCAGGATGTATTGTCATTCACTGGACCAAATACCCAATACACCCAAATTTGAATACTGTGAAGTTGGGGGGGGGGTTGATTTTGTCATTTCGGAGTTGTAGTTGCTCAGATTTATAGTAAATCTACAATCAAAGAGCATTCTGAACTCCGCCAACAATAGAATTGAACCACACTTGGCACACAGAACTTCCATGACCAACAGAAAATACTGGAAAGGTTTGGTGGGCATTGACCTTGAGTTTTGGAGTTGTAGTTCACCTACATCCAGAGAGCACTGCTGACTCAACCAACGATGGATCTGGACCAAAATTGGCACAAATACTCAATATGCCAAAATGTGAACACTGGTGGAGTTTGGGAAAAATAGATATTGACATTTGGGAGTTGTATTTGCTGGGATTTATAGTTCACCTACAATCAAAGAGCTCCATGAACACCACCAATGATAGAATTGGGCCAAACTTCCCATGCAGAACCCCCATGAACAACAGAAAATACTGGAGGGATTTGAGAGGAATTGACAGTGATTTAGGGGAAATGTAGTTCACCTACCTCCAGAGAGTACTGTGAATTAATATGCGGTTTTTGGCAACCCCTCTGACACCTCCTCATGACCCTCCTAGGGGTCCTGACCACCAGGTTGAGAAACACTGCTCTAAGAAACCTCTTCATATAAACTATATTCATATACTACATTGTATACTTAGAACCACTGCAAGTTGCTATTAAAATTGGAATTGGGCAATCTGTGGCTCTCTATCTAATATCATATGGTTCTTGGCCTAAGCTCCAAAGACTTCTACTAGGTCTCAGTTCAAATGGAAGAGGCATCTGCACTTCTCCATCAGAGAGAGAAGAAAGAAAATGCCATTCTGTTCACCAGTGTTCTGTAATGAGCTTCCAAGTTTCGCAAAAGCATAAAGGTAAAGGTTTCCCCTGACGTTAAGTCGAGTCGTGATCGACTCTGGGGGTTGGTGCTCATCTCCATTTCTAAGCCGAAGAGCTGGCATTGTCCATAGACATTTCCAGGCCATGTGGCCACATGACTGCATGGAACACCATTGCCTTCCTGCCGGAGCGGTACCTATTCATCTACTCACATTTGCATGTTTTCGAACTGCTAGGTTGGCAGGAGCTGGGGCTAACAGCAGGGGCTCATTCCGCTCCTGGGATTTGAACCTGGCACCTTTCGGTCCGCAAGTTCAGCAGCTCAGCGCTTTAACACACTGTGCCATCAGGGGCAAAAGCATAAACTGGTGAAAAACATGCAAGTTTTAGTCATTGTGTGGGGGAAAAAAACTCTTCCCGCTTTGGAGACCAAAGGATTGAAAACATGGGTATTCCACAACAAGGTCATATTCCTCTTAAGCAAGTTTTTCATGCAGATAGTTTATAAATACGAAAATTCAAATAATACAAACAAGCAAACACTAAAGTGTGAAAGTATTACCGTATATGCTCAAGTATAAGCCGACCCAACCAAATATAAGCCAAGGCACCTAATTTTACCACAAAAACTGGGAAAACTTATTGACTCGAGTATAAGATGAGGGTGGGAAATGCGGCAGCTACAGGTCAAATTCAAAAATAAAAATAGATATTAATAAAATTGCATTATTTGAGGCATCAGTAGGTTTAATGTTTTTGAATATTTATATAAAACTGTAATTTAAGATAATAATAGGACTTTAATAAGATAAGACTGTCCAACTCTGAATACCTATATACTCAAGTATAAGCCGACCTGAATAGAAACCGTCCAGGACCCTCACTCGAGTATAAGCCGAGGGGAGCATTTTCAGCCCTTAAAAAAGGGCTGAAAAATAAGGCTTATACTTGAGTATATACTGTACTCATGATAAAATCTAGACATATATTGACTATGTTCAACCTGAGAGGGGTATAATCTGGTTACATTGAGAAAATGATGAAGAATGGGAGAACTCGAATTTAGACCTATGATCCTTATTATTTTCTAGGAGCAGCCTCTACTGGAAACAACAGAACTTCCTTTTGAATATTCTGGCAAACCTTTTAGAGATGGAGCACCCAAACCATGGTGGGGGGGGGGGGGGAGGTTTAGGTACTCCGTCTATAAGATGGAAGTGGGGAGCGAGGAAAGGGAATGGGCAAACGACTGAATGAGTAAGCAGGAGGGATTGGCAAGCAGAGGCAGAATGGCAAATGGGGACAGTTAGTGAGCGAGTGAGTAAAAGCGGTAGGCAAACAAGCGAGCAAGGGCGGGATGGCAAGCAGGACGGGCAGGCAAATGGGTGAATGGGCAGATGATGGCACAAGAGGGGGCATTGCGTGCCCTTCTGGCACACATACCATAGGTTCACCACCACTCTTACCCATTATTGTTTTTCTGCCCAATTGAAATAATTTAAAATGTTTTTTTTGGCATTGTAGATGATCTTAAAAGCTGAAGTGGAGCTTTTATTCAATGTAATGGTTTGTTGAGAACAAAAATGATTTAAATGATACCATTTTGGTCACACACTAAAAGCAAATTATTCAGCACATTTTTACATTCAGATTGATGATTCCTGAGCAGAGCTTAATTTTCAAGAGCAAAATGGCTGTCACTGTGGGCAGTGAACCACAGCTCTGGAAGCCAATAGAGGGTAGAACTATTTTATATTTCTTTTCCGTTGCTCCCTCTAATATCTATCCTCTAGACTACACCACTTCCTTATGACCCTGTTCGCTATGGTTTTTATTCTTATGTCTTTCTCACCCCGAGTTTTAACTTAATGTTCATGTGGTCCGCCCTTGTTTTTATTGTTTCCTTGATTTGTATTGTAATGGATATTATTATTTATTGTACTGTTCACTGTGTTGTGATGTGTTGTTCTTTTATATGCTGTTTATATTGTATTGTTCTGGGCATGGCCCCATGTAAGCCGCCCCGAGTCCCCGTTGGGGAGATGGTGGTGGGGTATAAATAAAGTTTTATTATTATTATTATTATTATTATTATTATTATTATTATTATTATTGAAGACAGTCCATTAATTTAGAGGTGCGGTTCTCAAAGTGTGCTCCGCAGAGTCCTTGGGGCTCTGTGAGAAATACTGAGGGGCTCCGCAGTTCCCTCCTCACCCCTAAAGCTTTCTCTCCTCTTCCCTGCTCCTCTCCCTCCCTGCCTCTCTTGCCATCAAAGGCCTTTTTTCCTCATCTCCCTTGCTGCCGAGATCCTTTCCCCCTTGTGTCCCTTGCTTCTAAAACCCTATTTCCCGCCCACCACTCAGGGGCTGCTTTGATTGTGCTTTTCCTGCATGGCAGAAGGGGGATGAACTGGATGACCCCTGGGGTTGCTCCTATTAATACTACTACTACTACTACTACTACTACTACTACAAAGGCCAGGTGGCCATCTGTTGGGGGGTGCTTTGATTGTGCTTTTCCTGCATGGCAGAAGGGGTTGGCCTGGATGGCCCCTGGGGTCTTATTTTGGACTGGATGGCCCCTGGGGTATCTACTGAGCTACTCAATTTTCATGTTTTTGAACTGCTAGGTTGGCACAAGCTGGGGCTAACAGCGGGAGCTCACCTCGCTCACCAGATTCGAACCACTGACCTTTCAGTTGGTATGTTCAGCAGCTCAGTGGTTTAATCTACTGCACCACCGGGGGCTCTAATATAATATATAATATATTAATATTTATTGGGGCTTCACAAGAAGCTTTTGCTTTAAAAAGGGCTCTGCGGCTGAAAACTTTTTAGAACCCCTGATTTAGAGATACACGTTAATAGTAGATTTTCTTTATCTATAGCCTCTGACTTAATTCTTTTCCTCTTGTATGTGTTCACAGATATCCCATTGTCTGAAGATTTGCTGCTACTTGATGCTGAATGAAAATGTGTAAAGGATTGTGGTAGTTGTATCCAGTAGACCTGGAAGGTCATAATGTTCATAGTCTTGTCCATCAGAGAAGTTTAGCAAACCCAACCACACACACACACACACACACATATATATATATATAGGATAGTCTTCAAATCAATCTCCTCTCTCACTATATTTCTGGTAGGGTTCCTCTCAATATCTCAAAGTAATCCTAGATCATATTCAGGGTTTTAAATCTTTTCTTACATAACATGAAGAATTGTACACTCAAATAAGCAAGTAAAACTTGTTGGCTTCCATGTCTAAAACAAAATGACTTCTGTATGGAAAAGTGGAAATACTTCAAAACTCCAGACATGTTGTGCCAGGACACAATATTTCAGACTTCTACAATAATGGGAAATTGCGAAGTCCCTGTTACAGTCACCACAACAATACAAATAAATAGAAACACAAGTTTATTCCTTATCCAAAATTCTTAGGTCCAGAAGCATTTGGGGTGGTCTATTTTTTAAAAATCCATGCATTTCCATATAATACAAAATTAGGTATCTCTGATATGAAACTCAGGTCTAAAGATTAAAGTCCTTTATGTTTCATATACACCATATATGCATAGTCTGAAGGTGATTTTATGTAGTATTTTAAAATCATTATATGTATGAAACAAAGCTTGTGTTTCATGAACCCTCAGAAAGCAAACCTGTCATTATCTCAATCACCCATACAGAATTTGAATTTCATAGTGTTTCAGTTTGAAATTCTGGATAAGGGATGCTCGATCTGTACCTCATCAAGGAAAATATACAACCAATGTTTTGAACTGCATATGCCACACACTATATTCCCTTCACATGCATACAAAAGCAGGACAAGAAATTGCTATGTGAAAACTACATTTAAATATAAGAGAGGATATACAGTACTTAGAATCCATTTTCTGTACCAGAAAAAACCCAGAAACATTATCTGCAAGAAAAGTGTGCTTCTGAACAGAAAAATGCTACTTTTCAGTACAAAAACACCAGCATCATCTGTTATTAAACAGGAGTAATCTGAGCTCAGGAAACATTTAACTTCAGAAAATCCACTAGTATTTTAAATGTTAAGTAATTCACAAATCATAAACGTATACGAATTTGTCAGAGTCTGCAGAGTTGCCATTCTTTACACAATTTTAACCTCCATGTAAAAAAATTCAGAAAAAAATGCATAAATTGAAAAAAGATAGTAAATGAATTACCTATCTCCCTTTGGCTTTCTTTTCTGTACTGTTTTTCCTTTGGGTCGTCTCTCACTTCCTAAACAAGGAATCCCACCTGGACCTGTTACCCGTATTGATTCAAGGCCTTTGGAAGATTTCTTAAATGTAAATTCCACTGGTTCTCCTTCTTTTAGGCTTCTAAATCCTTCCATGTAAAGCTTGCTCTGCAAACAGGAAAAATATTCTTAGTTACCATAGACTTAAAAAAGAAAGAAATTTTCTTGAAGCCTGTCAAAAACAAAAGCACAAGACAGGATTATATTTGCAATCCTGTTACATAGTTCCCCTAGAGCACAGAATTAGTGTGGGATTTCCTAAATAAAATCCAGCTAAGTAACTTGGGACTTACTGCTCCATTTTGGAACGGATTTATTTGACTTCTAAATGCCCACAACTGAGTGTCTATAAGAAACACTGTGCCATTGCACATGGAGTGCACTTTGATGCCAAAATATATAAGCAAAACCTACGGACTTGTGAGCAGCTTAGCTTGTGCATAGCAGAATAACATGTAAACCTCTGAATTAGATGCTATAGAACTAATAATTTATATCAATAAATGACTCTTTAATTCTTTTCCATTCCTAGTTTATTTACATGGGCATTTCAAACAAAAGGAATTGACAATATTACCACTGTTCTCTTATTGGTTTTTATGTCAGAGCTTTCCAAACTGTTGGGTTTGTGTGTCACATGAATTTAGCAAAATACCTCTGAGTCTATGTGAAATAAGCAATAACTAATCTTTTTTTAAAATATATAAATGAAAGGCTTTTATCTATATATATAAAAAAGAGTGATGGAATCCTGGTGACCACCAAAACAACAAAACTAAGCACCCCACAACCTCGAAAATTGACAACACAACCCATCATCCATGCCTCCAGGTTGATACAACAAAAAGAAAAGAAAAATAAAGTCCTAATTAGAGGGAGAGGAATAATTGTTTTTATCTAATTGCTGCCAGTTAGAAGGCTAAGCTCCACACACTTGGTCTCCTAGCAACCCACTCACCCAGGGGACAGGCAGAGTTAGGCCTCACTTAGGCCTCTTCCACACTGCATATAAAATACAGATTATCAGATTTTAACTGGATTAGATGGCAGTGTAGACTCAAGGCCCTTCCACACAGCTATATAACCCATATAACCTTATATTATCTGCTTTAACTGGATTATCTGGATTCCACACCTTTACCCTTTACCTTAACTACCACCAATTCCTCAATACTTTATTTCCCATAATACCATACTTCACCACAGCAACGCGTGGCCGGGCACAGCTAGTGATATATATAGTGTGCCTGTACATTTCCTTGTTACAATTTATGTATTTATCTGTTTCTCTACATTGGGTTGATTTAAACCAGGCATGGGCAAACTTTTTTGCCTTGGGGCTGCATTGTGAGGCCGGATAGGAGGTCCAAGCTGGGAGGGAGGGGGGCCGTTCATACGCTGGGCAGGAAGGGCCCATGAAAAGTAGGGCCCAGGAGAGGGCTGGGCCAGGTGGGGGCAGGGCAGGGCCTGGGCCATCCTCAGGTTGTCCTCCCAGCATTAAGATGGGGCTGCATGCCCCATTCTTATACCAGAAGGAAGACAGGACACACAGCAACTGCCCCGATCCTCCTCCCCGATCTTCGGGCTGTCCTCTTGGCATTAGGTACTTACATATCATACAAAAAAAGGAGGCTGAGACAGGTGGCAGCTGAGAGTGCTCCAGAGGGCTCTCAGCTGCCACATGGCTTCCTTGATCTGTCCTCCCAACATAAGGATGGGGCCGCTCGCACCATCCTTATGCTGGGAGGAGGGCGAGATACATGGTGGTTGAGAGTGCTCCAGAGGGTTCTCACTTGCTGTGTGCCTTCTTCCCTCATTTATTTTGGCATAAGGACATGACAGACTACTGTGTCCTTATGCCAAGAGGTTAAGGAAAATGAAGAGGGCCTGAGGTAAACACCTGGGGAGCCACATCTGGCCCATGGGCCTTAGTTTTCCCATGCCTGATTTAAACTCTGGTTTGCTAGTAAAACTGAATTACTGTGTAAAGAAATGATTCATGTCTACAATATGAAAGGTCAGCATGTCACCAACATGAAATGTTTGGAAAGCTCAGTTTTAAGTTATACCATTCCATCATGTTTACAGGGTTACTAGATATAGATTTTAAGTTGGGAGCTCCAAGATTTTAATGGATTTCAAGGCTTTATAGATCACGTTAGGAACCTGTCAGTTTAAAAAATAGTTATAAAATGGTAACACATGTACAGATTCAAATCATTTGCATTTAAAAATATTGGCCCAGAAACTTCTGGTCAATTCTAAAATATTTGGTTGTTGTTGTGTGTGTTTGTTTTTATAAAGCATATCAGAGAAAAGTTGCATAAGCTTTCAACTAAATCTATCTTCTATACTTACATGTCAACTTCTGGGGTTTGATTCAAAAGCTTTTTCATAAGAAAGATACATGGGGGAAGGGGGAACAATAATTTTCCAAAGTAGAAGAACTACCATATGTTAACTAAAGGAAAATGTTGGAAGAATCCTTTGAGAAGAATAATCGCATTAATAATAGCCTTTAGGAAAACCATTTTGGTACTATGAAGCCTATATAGATTGTGGTCCATACAGTAAATGGTTTAAAGGCCAATTAGAGCTATGACCTGAAAACAGCATCACTAATGTTCCTCTGGGGTTTCATTTTTACTCTCAATTCTGTTACTTGTTCGAGAAGACTAAAATTGCGCATTGTGCCTAGCGAGAGTGGGTGCTTCAGATTCTGACTTAAATTCACAAAAGGAAGGAAACTCGAAGTTGGGCTCATTATGGATGGCTATTCTCCTCTTGATATGCGTGTGTCACTCCTATTAGCATGGGCACATGGGAGGGAGAAAAGGCCCCTATAATGAGCCTTAATTCAGAATTTCCTCTCTTTTGTGGGCTTCCAGTTAGGGTCTAAACACCTGCTGATGCAGCATGGAAAGCTCAGAAGAAAAACACACACATTTTGCTTTGAGAGATTCTACTTACACTCAGTCTCTCAGTTTCCTTACTTTTAATTTAATTATCTGGAAGCATAACACGGCCATTAAATCAGCGTGCTCAACAACTTTACAGCCAAAACGTGTATCAACTAATTTTAAATATAAAAGCTAATCACTAGTGCTTGCTCATATTTTATACTTGTCAAGGTTGTTTTTGCACTCCAGAGCTATCCCCCCTTCCTTTGTCTGTGTCTACAACAAGCAAAACAACATGTGAGTCAAACTATGACATCTTCTGTGGTCCCCAAAATATATTGTAGAGCAACTGGATGTTAAAGTCATTGCTTGGGTTGAGATCTGCTACTTTCAGAAATGCCTATTGAATTACTTCTCTGAATGGTTATCATAATATATTCACACTCCCCGCATCCCAAAGGATTGAGATGTTTTCAAACAAACAAGCGAAGTGTAACTGTCAGAATGGAAAGTGAACTTATGAATCTACAAAGCTTTGGAATGGAAATGCGATTTCTCTGGCCAACACAGAAGGATTTTCTTAAAGCAGTGAAACCATTTCTTAACTATTTCTTGCCTTTAAAAATCCTCTGAAATTCACAGGGTCACCATAAGTTGAAAGACAACTTACACGC
Organism: Anolis carolinensis; assembly: GCF_035594765.1. Taxonomy (NCBI): domain Eukaryota; kingdom Metazoa; phylum Chordata; class Lepidosauria; order Squamata; family Anolidae; genus Anolis; species Anolis carolinensis. Next base: position 103,500,057 of record NC_085841.1, read on the forward strand.
ACAGTGAACCACCAAACAATTTGCATCAGAAGAACTATATTTATGGATCACTTTACAAGGAACACTGCTCAGTTTACCACACACAACTCAAGAAAGCATTGAATTGTTTTGATATTTAAAAGCAGAATCCTACTTGTTCTAACTCTGTCAATAAATTAGATTTCCAAGCCAGCCTGTCATGTCCTGTCCTAAACCAAGGCTAAATCAACTACTTCTTGTATAAAAGAAACATGCAAATATTTTGCAACAGAAATGGCAAAATGTCATTTGCTCCACTTGTATACCTTCTATAGCAAATACCTATTCACAGGATTAACAAGAGAAACTGCTTGTGCATATGGCCACATTATCGGGTGCATATGTAACAGCTGGGATTTTGCTCTTTCTTTAAAGTCCTCTCGACAAAGATTCGAGCCTATTAAAGCCCTCTTAGGTCTGCATAAAGCTAATAAATTACTTGGGAGCCTAAAGTGCCACCAAATTATATAGGTCAGCATATTTACTTAAAAATGTAGAACAAGTTAAACTTACTTTCAATTATTATCATGGGAAATTAGTTTTTAATTAAAATTATTTGCTCTGTAACTAGCTGTATTTTAAAGGCATGCTTTCACGAGCTATTAAATAATATTTTAATGGCTATGTAAACACAATTTGCATTGCATTATAAGTTTATTATTGCCTGTTCAGCCTAATCATCTATTGTTTTATCATTAAAAAATGAAGAAAAGCTCACAAGTGAAAGTTCCGGAGAAGTCCAGGTAAAGTACAAATATATAACCTACTATCTCCTTCAACATTGAGAGTGATGATCACAGCCAAAGCAAATTTTACTAATGATGCATTTAGCTTTGAGGAAATGATTTTGAAGAAACCTTGCCTTGTATGTTTGGCTCTTTCAGCAATGTAACTAGATTAGCAGTACAAACACACCACATCTTGAAAAAAAAACCAGGAACAAAGTAATTAGACTTTGCTGACTCTCTGGAAAAAATACTATTTAAACATGTAACAAGTATCAGAACACTGGAAATTTATAATAGTCACTACCTCACTATTTGAAACCAATCTAAATTCCAGAAGTAGATCAGCATCATCAGTGGTTCTCAATCTGTGATGTTCTCAACCCCAGATGTTTTGGCCTTAAACTCCCAGAAATCCTAACAGCTGGTAAACTGGCTGGGATTTCTGGGAGTTGTAGGTCATAACACCTGGGGACCCACAAGTTGAGAACCACTGATTTATACAGACTTGGGAGCTCTCCAGATCAAATCAAGAGACCTCCAAAGCAGATCAAACCTAAACCTACATGCTCTTTAAAATGGATACATAGCTTGTACCTACATATGCCAAAATAATCTGGAGTGCTGTATTCTGGAGCTGCCTGAAATACAGCATGGAAAAGCCCGTTTTGAGTTCAGCTGGGCAGACTGTGCACTTGGGCTGCTGCCACTGATTTGCTGGCTAAACCCAGCTCCCTGGCAGATCTTTGCGAGAGATGTCCCTTTTGATGTCACGCCATGTGTGTGATCAGGAGAAGCACTGTTTCCAACAAGGCTCTGCCAGGAGCTGCTTTTAGCTGGCATCACAGCAGTGGGTATATACACATGTGTGTGAGGATTTGTAAAAAGGCACCATGATATAATGGGTTGTCTGGCAAGGCATGTGTCAACAGCTGGTTGGCTGTGCCAGCCAGGAGCCAGAATTCCGATTGGCTACTGTCTTTAGCTTGGTGCTGAGACAAATGGTTTTAACTGCCACTTTTACCTCGGAGAATGAAGAGGGGGCTGACTGGAAATAGTCAGGAAAGGAAATGGCTGCCAACTCTCCAAAACCTGATTATTTATAAGGCAAATGAGGCAGATTTAAAGACTGTTTAAAGGAACTATTTATCCCCTATGTTCTCTGTGTGAATTCTGACAGACTGCTGTATATATTGTTGCTTTGTCTGATCTTTTGAATTGAAGTAAAGATACTGTTACTTTTTACACAAGCCTGAGTGACCACAAATACACCAGGGTAGACTATTGCAATGTATTCCAATTAGACTATTGCAATGTGTTCTATATGGGGCAAATTATAGGCTTGCCTCTCCCACTAGCAGTTGCCTTCACTAATACCATTTTTGGAGTCTAAGATGCATACTAATTTCAGTATAATAGAAAAAGCTCTATTTGTATATACTAAAAAGCACCTATGATTCTAAGATACACCCCGTTTCTCGAGACACATGGGGGGGGGGGGGGAGAATGTCTTACAATCAAAGAAATACAGCAAATTAAAAAGCTACTCTCATTTTACTATATTTGAATAATGTGCTTCTACGAAATACAGTAGTAACCAATACAACAAATTGTCAAGCATTCATTTAATTGATGTTCCTTTCTATTTGGTTCTGGGATACATCAATTAATTGCATTATCATCTGAGTTCTAACACTGACCCATTTAAATGGACGTACACCCAGTAATACTGAGCTTCAGATCCTGCTATAAGGAGATGTTAATGAACATGGTTAGGTGGATAATTTGATGATTTTTTTAGACATTAATTGTCCTATCTATCTATTCACACACACACACTGAAAATTACAAAGGGCTAGTAACTTAGGATCCATATTATCATGTACATGCAACATAGTATTTGCGGATGCATCTTAAAGTAGACATATACACACACAGGAACCCCTATGTACCTGAGATCATTTTCCTCATCATCTGAATAAGGCTTTTTGTGAGCTATAAAGAGCTATTTCAAAAACTTTACAGCATGAACAGAAGCTCCAATGAATTTATGCAGGATAATAACTATCATAAACTGGTATTTTAAAAGGCTGAAAGATGCATGTTCATTTAAAAGGTAATGATAGATATCTCGCCTCCCTTTTCTTTCTTATCCATAAACTGATGTCAAAGGTTTATTCCAAGTGTACAAAGGCAAACAGAATCCACCATCCCCTTGCAGAAAATGGGTAAGAGTTTTATCTTCATCTATATGAACAAGATCCAGACATACAAAACCTTTTCAAAAGTAAGAGAATAAACACTTTACAAAAACAACAGATGAAGTTCCACAATGGGTTCTACGTATTCAACCAAAAAGAGCCCAAAATTTAACCACAGGCAATGGTGAACCATGGATAGCATTCATGTTTATAGAAGCAGCTTAGAACACATCTTCCACTGATTCATATAAGCCTAGCCACCAAAATAATAAGCTGTATGTATTTTGTTATAATACTATGGGAGAATTTTTTTTATTAATTTTTATTAGTAAAAGTGGAAAACAAAAAATAGAGTAACATGTATCCATATACAGCCGCAGAAGAAAAAGGAAGAAAAGAAGTAAAATAAATAAATAAATAAATAAATAAATAAAAATACAGACAGGTATAACAATTTGCACTGTAGTGTCGCTAAACTAATGGATGAACACAGATTTGCTATACCATTGTTGTACCTTAACTTATCCTTGTCCCCCTTGCCCCTCACCCGTGAACCCGACCCCCTAGACCTCCGATACCCCTCAGTAAGTATCACGTAACTGACCGTCAACTACCCCTGTATCTTCTTTCGCTAAATCCCCTTTATGGCTGTCATCAAATCTACCTTTGTCTTCTTTTCCAAATACCCAAGTGCCAGCCTCCATTTATTTGCAAACTCCTCATTATTTCCTCCTCTGTTACTATTTGTCAGCTTGGCCATTTGGATATATCCCCCCAGTTTATCTCTCCAGTCTCTAATACTTAGCTCTTCTTCCCCCTTCCATGTTTTTGCGATTAATAGTCTTGCCGCAACAAAACAATATTGGCAAATTTCTTCATCTCCTGCGCTAATACGCCTTCTAAATAAACCTAATAAGCATGTCTCGGGGTTCTTCTTGACCTTATTGGTAATCATATTATTTGTTTCTTTCACCACTTTTATCCAGAATTCTTGAACTATATTACAGGTCCACCATAAGTGGAAAAATGTTCCTTTTACTTTCTTGCATCTCCAACAGGCCCCTCTTTCTGTTTTCTCTATTTTCGCCAGAAGCTCTGGAGTTATGTATGTTCTATAGAACATTTTAAACATATTCTCTCTAATTGAGCCGGCCAGAGAGAATTTAAACCCCTTTTTCCAGAGATATTCCCATTCTTCCAGGTCTATGTTTCTACCAAAGTCTCTGGCCCAAGAGATCATAACGGTTTTTATTTGGTTGTCTGCAAGGTTGTAGTCTAGAATAAATTTATAAAGCCTTGAGAGTAAGCCTTTGTTGCCTCTGTCTAAGATACATTCTAACTCGGATTTTTTGGATGCAAATCCCGCCGCCGCATCCTTTCTAAATCTATCATGCAGTTGGTAAAAACTGAACCAGTCTTTTAACCCTAATTCTTCTCTGCCCTTAAGTGCCCATTGCCCTCTTTCTTTAACTAAATATTCCTCATAAGTTCCTACTTCATTACATGTAGCTGGTCTCAAGACTGCTTCAAGTGGGCGCAGCCACAGAGGGGTTTTGGGCTCTATCCCCTTCTTGTATCTTTTCCACGTTGTTAAGAGACTGGATCTTATAATATGCCTTTTAAATTCTTTATTCACCTTGTCCTTTTCATCCCATAGATAAGCATGCCAGCCATATCTTAAATTGTGTCCCTCTAAATTAAGTAATTTTTTGTTGTCCAATTTAATCCAGTCCTTTAGCCAGCTAAAGTTAGCAGCTTCATAGTAGTATCTGAGATCTGGGAGTGCCAGGCCCCCTCTGTCCTTCACGTCAATAAGATTCCTATAGGCAATTCTAGCTTTTTTTCCCATTCCAAATGAATTTAACCAAATCTTTCTTCCAGTTTTCAAACACCTTTACCCCCTTGATAATTGGTAAATTTTGAAACATAAACAGCATTTTGGGTAGCACCATCATTTTAATCACAGCAATCCTCCCTAGCCAGGTAAGTTGGAGTCTTTGCCAATTTTCAAGGTCTCCTTTTATCTCCTTCCACGTTTTGTCATAGTTATTTTGGTAGAGTTTGCTGTTTTTGTTAGTTAACCATAGTCCAAGATATTTTACTCTTGGCACTACCTTGCAGTTAGACAATTTCTCTAGGTCAGCCGTATCACAATTGGATAAATTTTTGGTTAGAAAAACCGATTTCTCCTTATTGATTTTGAAGCCCGACACCATGCTAAATTTGTTAATAACCTCAAATAATGTGCATGTACTTTTTAATGGTTCCCTTAAAAAGCAGACCAAATCGTCTGCAAAAGCCTTCCCTTTAAATTCGTGTCCTTTTACCCTGACTCCTTTGATTTCGCTGGTCTCTCTAATTCTGATGTTCAAAATTTCTAATATCCAAATAAACAGTAGCGGCGACAGGGGACACCCTTGTCGAGTCCCTTTTTGAATTTCTATGTAGTTTGTCATTTCGTCGTTTATTTTTAGCTTGGCCCTTTGTCTAGAGTAAATGGCTCCTATGGCCCTTCTAAAATGTTGTCCCACTCCAAAGAACTCCAACACTTTCAACATATAATCCCACCGCACGTTGTCGAATGCTTTCTCTGCATCTAAAAACAATAGTGCAATCTCTCTGCTTGGGTCTTGTTCGGCATATTCTATTATATTTAGCACAGTTCCTACATTTTGGCTCAGATGTCTGCCTGGAAGGAAGCCTGCTTGATCCCCATGTATTATTTTTACTAAGATTTGTTTCAACCTGTTTGCTAATGAAATGTAGGAGTAAGCAAAAAATTATTCGCTGAGAATGTTACAATCCAGTTTTAAAAAAGGAAGCTTTTAGCCTTTAAAATGCCATTTACATATGGAATAGGCATAATTCTTCTAAATAATGTGGGAAAAGGAAACATGCTAGGCTTTTTATTAGTTTTCATAAGGTAAAGGTTTTCCCCTGACATTAAGTCTAGCTGTGTCTGACTCAGGGGGTGGTACTCATCTCCATTTCTAAGCTGAAGAGCCAGCGTTGTCTGTAGATGCCTCCAAGGTTATGAGGCCAGCATGACTGCATAGAGTGCTGTTACCTTCCCATCTATTGATCTATACACATTTGGATGTTTTTGAACTGCTAGGTTTGCAGAAACTGGGACTAACAGCAAGAGCTCACCCCGCTCCCTGGATTCGAACTGCCAACTTTTCTGTCCGCAAGTTAAGCAGCTCAGTGGTTTAACCTGCTGTGCCACTTGGGGCAGCTTTCATAAATGACTGAATAAAGTAAGGCATTCCATTCAATCCTTCATCCTTTTGATTTTTAATTATAGAGCTTCCATTCTGGAAAATCTGGAAGGTCAAAAAAGACTTGGATGATATGAGCACAGATTGAAACTAAGTAGTGAAATAGTTACCTTTGCTGTTACTATAATTGGATGGAAACGTTTTGTAACAGAAGCCAGTGGCTTTCAAAGTAAAAGTAACTGTATTATATATTTTGGAGGGGGAAAAGAAGTGTTACTTTTTGAATTGTTTCTAGGAGGGAAACTAAATCATGGGAGCGTGGAGAGAGCTTGAATTTATAAATGTAAGAGATTGCTTTAAAAAATAATCTTCCAAACTTTGATGCAAGAGAATTAAATGAGCAAAAACTGACACAGGCTTATCTTCATTCCTCTCCCCACATGATTAATATGATCAGTATTAATGCTATTTTTTTTAACAAATGGAAGACAGATTCACTCCAAAATGGAAATACTGTGAGTACATTGTCTGTTGTAGTCTTCTTCCAATATTATAAATATTCAGGAAACCAAATTAACTACAAAAAGCTTCTGATCATGGTAACAGTGAGAACTGTTGTTCAGATTCTTCTTTTCAGCTAAAACTCTTCTAGGATGCACCATACACCTCCTGGTTTTACAAGCATATCATATGCCCTAAAACCAGGAGTAAATCATACCAAGTAGTAAATATTTTCCCCTTTAAAGTACTAGAACTCACATGGACTCAGTCTCAAGGGTGAATCACCATCAAAAACAGTTTTGGGGACTGAGAATTGTCAATGCAGGGGCAACTGAATTACTGTTTTCTGTACACGTTACATTAGGGTTGTGCTTAGCTTTAATTATCATATATTGCTACTATTTAAAATAAAAGGAAGGCTTTTTTTTAAAAAATGGCTTTTTTAAACAAGAGTCTTAAAAGATTGTCAATTAAACTTCTTCTCTCTCTAAATGGAAAACTTTATCAGAATGGCACCCATGGAAGAAACGTGAGAGCACCAATGTTGAAAATCAGTCCTCACCATGGCATTTATCTGGCAGTGTTAATGTTATATCCTTCAAATAGTTTTTTTTTGTTTTTTTGCTGTCCCCATTGATTAAAGTTTAGCAATGGACTTGCTGCAATTCATTCAGAAAAGTCAACATATAAAATGATCTAATGCTTTTACCACCCAAAATTCAGCCACAGTTTTGATAAGAAAATGTCCATTCTTCTTGAATCATTCACCGCTTTCAGTCAAATTGTAACGCCTCTAAGTTAGAGGAATAGACTTTCCCCATCTTTCTCTGTATTTCCACAAATGAAGCAGTCAAATCCTAGGAGACTTAATAAGCTAAAAAAAAAAAAAAAGCTTCTAGGCTAATGCTGTTAAGTGTTTTGAGGCAGCTCTGAACATATGGGGGCATTTAACACCATTGGCTTCTTCATTCAGTGCTGGAATTCCACTGTGTCAACTCAACGGATGATTCCAGATTCCAAGAACCGGTTCTTACAACCCTGGAAGAGCTGGACATTCTCCTAAATCTGAAGTTTCTTTCAAGCCGTCAAACCAATCTAATGCAATGTGCTCTTTGAACAGAAAAGAGCATGAGAAAAATTTTCATTCCTTTGATTGATTATTCTCACTGTTATTATCTTTCTGATTAAATTCTTCTTTGAATATAGTGGGTTGATGTAGGAATAAAAGTTTTTCAGCCTGTCTGTATCAAATATTTTAGCTTTTTTTTTCTACAATAAAAACCTAGTCATATGAATAGTTAATGGTTAGTGGATATTTTGCCACATCACGATCAGCAGTTCCAATTATAGTTAATGAAAAGCCTAGAACAAGTTGGCTCTATCTGGCTTCTGCAGCAATTAATGAGTTACACTATGGAATTTCTTATCAAAAATAAGGAGGTAAACGCAAACTTATGTTTAGCCTCCTTATTCATGATATCAATCTGAAAAGAAAATTAATTGGGGAGATTTAGAAAAAACACCTTACCCTTAATGAAGCAATAGTTCCCATCTGCAAATGTTGTCATGGGTTCAATGTCTTCAATAATAGAGTATCTTTTAATGATTCACCACTTAGTCTAAATCCCTTGGACAATTGTTCTGTGCAAGACATTCAAAGTAAACTGCTTTGGTATGTGTCTGATTATTGTACCTGGCCACCACAATAAAATTATGTTGAATACAAGTATAAGAGGTCACCTGATGGGAGTAATATCTTGGATTATGTTCTACTTTCTCAGTCATGATGGCCCCTTCCACACAACTGTATAAAATCCACATTGAACTGGATTATATGGTGGTGTGGACTCAGATAATCCGGTTCAAAATAGATATTGTAGAATATCTGCCTTGATATTCTGGGTTATATGGCTATGTGGAAAGGTCCTTAGAAGACTTCTTCAAGCATTCAGCATTGATGACTACACAGATAATGACCACTTCCATCTTGTTACCCTTATGCCACTCTCTTTTTTCTAGGCTCCCTTTCTGTCTACAGATATATCTTGATACACATTTGCTCATGTGCACCATGGTTGCCCCTCTATTTTTAATGCCATGATGCTCATATTAAAGAAGTTAATTGCAACAATTTTTTAAAACTGGTAATAAAAAGGTTTTTAAGTGACCAGCCATATGTAAAGGGCATTGGGAGTTGACACATTAATGTTATTCCCTTCAAAATGTGGGGAAACAATTGCTTAGATTTTGAAGTGAAAGGAAATCTTAGCCTAGAAGTTGGCAAACTGATTGTAGGTCAGTTTCATCCTCTAATCCTTCCATAACTTATGGTGACCACTTTGAGAAATCTACAATGAAACAGATGTATTCATTGAGCAGTGCTCATGGGATATTATGATTTATGAGTGAAAATAATCCAAAATCATACCAACTAATTTTTTTAATATTGTGATGGGGTGAGACTTTGGAAGACTGTTGGGGGTCTTTGGGAACTACTGAATGTAGGATGTTGGGGCCATAACAAGCCCAAAGGCTTCATTTTCTCCACCCTGCCTTAAGGTTTCAGTGGGTTATTTGGGAAATTTGTCCTTAAATGCTTACAACTGGAGCCATTTAGAACTTTAAAGATTACAAACTGCTTGAACTGTATTCAGAAATAAATATGATGGTAAGGATTTAATGATTATATTCAAAATGAGCTGAATCTGCTTAACAACATTTTAAAAACCAGAAATTGAATATGTTTTCCTCCATTGCTTATGGCTTGCCCTCTATGCATAATAGGACTGTAAGTCAGAGGATTGGAAAATCCTCTGGAGCAGATTTTCGAAGCCATATAAAGCTGCAGTAGGAAAAGAAACATCCAATGTAACAGGGTTGCACTTAGAGAGGGAATCAGCCAAGCCCAAACAAAAGCAGAGGCTCATGAGTTGGAGCCCGGAAGAACATAGTGGGGTGGAAAGAGTTAACAGAGACCAATGTGGAGGCTCAGAGAGGGTGGAGCCCTAGAGCAGGCCTTGACCAGGGAAGAGGCTGAGAAAAGCTGGGAGGAAGATGTGAGACTAGAGAAGAAAGACAGATATAAAGGAATTGTTGAAGACTGTTTGGCAACCATTGGAAACCTCCAGTTATTGTGGAGATAAATACATAATAGCTGCAATGTGAAGGTTTCCTATAAAAGTCAGCTAGACCTGAACTAAACACTAGCTCCATCTAATGGTTTCTTGTATTATCATTGCTTTGTGGTGTAAAGCAGAGCTTCTTAAAACTTTTTCCACTCAAGATGCTTTTCGCCTGAGACATTTTACATGACACCGCACATATAAAATAGGTATATTAAAATAAGTATAAATAAGGTAATTGTATACATATAATTTTACCATTTATTAAAGATTAAAGCCAATTTTCATGCTAATGGGGGTGTACTTGTTTGTTTCCGTAAATTAAATCTTGGCTGGATATTTGATACTGCAGGACATAGAACACCTTCAACATTTTTCATGCCATTCTGGCATGCTTGGTTTGCAACCTCAAGTAGCAGAACATATTCTGTTGCCTCTCCTTTTTTCTCCTGAACTGGGGGGACTACAATGGGTGATTTTGGGGGTCCATAACTCCAATGAAAAGGTCCCAGATTGCAAAGTGGGCCATGGGCCTGAAATGGGCTCAGATTCACCTTCTTCTTGTTCCTATCATGGTCTCATAAAATCATACAGTTGGAAGAGATCCCAAGAACCATCCAGTCACTCCCTGCCATGCAGGTACATCTAGTCCAGCGGTTCTCAATCTGTGGGTCCCCAGATGTTTTTGCCTTCAATTCCCAGAAATCATAACAGCTGGTAAACTGGCTGGGATTTCTGGGAGTTGTAGGCCAAATCACCTGGGGACCCACAGGTTGAGAACCACTGACATAGTCAAAGAACTTCCAACAGATGGCTGTCCAGCCTCTGCTTAAAAACCTCCAGAGAAGGAGACTTCACTGTTAAATAGATCTTTAATCAGGAAGTTCTTCCTAATGTTTACGTGAAATCTCTTTCCTGACATTTGAATCCACTTTCCATGTCCTAGTCTTCAGAGCAGGAGAAAACAAGTTTGCCCACTCCTCAATGTGATATCCTTCTATTTATTTATATTTAAACATGACTACCATGTCTCCTCTGGCCACATACATACACACAACCAATATCCTTTCCTCAGACTCAAATAACCCTTTTCTTCTCACAGAAGTTGCAAGCAAATTCTTCTTGAACTTTTAATGACAGGTGACTGCTGTTTTTTATTTCAATTGAATATATATATATATTTAGAATCAAAGTTTGAAGGGATTTTTTTTGAAAGTGAAAAGAAAACCAAGCAGACTCAGCATTTACTGCACATTATTGCAAACAGGTTCATGTAAATGTGTAAAACAGTCACTAGATAGCGTTCAGAAACCTTTTACAGTTGCCAAATATTTCACAACCCTAACATTCAGATAACGTGACCTCACTTGGGGTCGGGACCCACAGTTTAAGAAGCTTTGATGTAGAGCACCAAAACAAAGCAACTGTTGTCTGCTCATGTGGATTCTGTGCCTTCTTGAACATGCAGACCAGTGGTTTCAATGTTCCCCTAACTATAGGGGAAGGCCAACCTGCAACACTCACTTTTGCTGGCCTGGATCTGGGTTACAGTTTTGCAATATTTAAGATCCAGAAACCTATATAGTTTGGTTATAAACAGCTGATTGACCTGTAATGAACTGAAGAAAATTCCATATTAAATGGTTAACAGGTGATATTAAAAATGGTTGGTGTGATTTTGGATTATTTTCATCCATAAATCATAATATCCCATGAGCACTGCTCAATGAATACATCGGCTTCATTGTAGATTTCTTAAGTGGTGAAGTAAATGACCACTGAGTGTTAGAAAGCAGAGTAAAAGGCTAGTGAAACCTCTTTTCCTCATTGGAGGAGACAAAATTTGGAGGAGACAAATTACATAAGTGGAGGCTAGCAGACATCTCTAATTTGATTGGCTAAAGCAAGGTTGCAAATGATATAAAACTGGATGAGAATTGTTCTGCTGTTAATCGATCTATCTGCCTTCTACTCTGGGTTATATGACTGTGTGGAAGGACGCCGAGTCTCTTAAAAGAGTCTTTGTTCTACCTCTATTAAGTAAGTAAAAAAAGGTATCACCTAGATTTTTCTGACTTTTTCTGCGTTCATGCTTTCAGCATTGATTTTTATATCTGAAAATTTAGACCAAATTACCTGTTTCCTCCTCTTGTTTCCATCAGGCCTCAGTAATCATTACTCCACTAAATCTGTTCTGACTCTTCACACAGCAGATATATCATTGAGTCTTCTATTGTCTTTCTTCCTTTATTTTATCTTACCTTCATGTTGTTTTCTATGGGTTATTTTCATATTTAGCCAATCATTCACCTTCACCTTTTTTGTCTCCCTCGGCCCAATCTCCTTTGCTGTCCTCCCTGGGGTCATTGCTAGGGTCCTTCCTTTTTTGTGTTTGTCCTGCCCATTTTCGCTCCTATTCATTCAGAGTTACTGTTTTTTTTTCCCACAGATATATATCTTTTTTGTAACTACTTAATCATCTAATTTTGGGTTATCTTTTGATTCTATTTCATCTTGGTTTTGTTTTCATTCTCTTGAGTTAAATATATCTAAAACAGAACCTCTCAACTGTTTCCTGATAATCCTATAGTAGACTTACTTTTGTTTCACAAACCCTACTGGTGTTTGGTTCTAAATTCCCCCATGGAAATCAAAAATGTTAGATGCTTAAGTCCCATTATATAGAATGGCATAGGAAAATGGTGTCTCATTGCTTATCTTGCTCTTCTACTCATTTTTCTGACTATATATTTTGTTGCTTTCTTTCTAACGGCATCTTTCTCTCCAGTGTCCACATCAAAATTCTGCTTTTCATTTGCAAACACAGCCATTCTTAAAACTTTCTCTTATTTCACTCTCTCCATACATTTTCCTTTAGGTCTTCAAACTGCCTCTTGACTTATGGTGAGACCTAATTTTTTTCAACTGGAACATGGGAATATTATCATAAAAATGAAGGAGCCCCCGGAGGTGCAGCAGGTTAAACCGTTCAGCTGCTGAACTTGCTGACCTAAACATCAGCGGTTTGAATCTGAGGAGCGAGATGAGCTCCTGCTGTTAGCCCCAGCTTCTGCCAACCTAGCAGTTTGAAATCATGCAAATGTGAGTAGATCAATAAGTACCGCTCTGGCGGGAAGGTAACTATGCTTCATGCAGTCATGCTGGCCACATGACCTTGGAGGTGTCTATGGACAATGCTGGCTCTTCGGCCTAGAAATGGAGATGAGCACCAACCTCCAGAGTCGGACACAACTAGACTTAATGTCAGGGGAAACCCTTTACCATTACCTTAAGGTGCTAGCAATTCTTTTTCAAAAATTAGTTCATTGCTTTTTACTAATTCATTGTTCTTTAAAAATGCTATTAATACCAATATATTTACAAAAATGTCCCCAATTTACTCAAATTACATATAGAAACAATGTTCATTAAATATAAGTGCACAGAAACACACTCAAAAGACATAACATTAGTAGTTTTAATGTTGTTTTAATGTTGTCCAATGTTAATGCTTCCAAGCTCTAGTCGTAAACAAAGATCCGTTTGCTCTATCATCAATATATTATGTTTTTAAAAACATTCTTCTTCTTCATATATATATTGCTTTTTCACACGGTGTTTAGAGCACTCAAAACACTTATCTTTAAACAGATGTTTTCTCTTTATCTTTTCTTTGCACTTTTTTATTTTCACATTTTATATTATGAATTTGCATTCATGGTCTGTCTGTTTTGTTCTTATACAGCACTAAGATGACAGAATTCTGAATGTTGTCAGAGTTCAAAATAATATAAGCCTATCATCAGAAAAGCTTCACTTGGGTGAAGCACCAAGAAATAAAACAATACAAAAACAGATAACATTTTTCAGAGCATTCTAACCAAGTAGAATTATAGGTAGTTGAATAAAAGACAGAGAGAGAATGTAGAGAAACATTGCAATATAGACATTACCCCATGAAATACAGGGAAAGGTTTTGTTGAGAAACTATCCTCTTTGCACAACTCCCACTTCTCTTAACTGTAAAAACAAGCATTACCTGAATGTGGTTGATTTCTAACAATATTCAGTTTTTTGTAATACCAAAAAAGTGAACCTCAGAACACAAGTCAGTAAAAGCTTTTTTATGCAATTCCGTTTCTAAAAATCCTGACCACATGTTAAGAACTACAGGGATGGAACTGGAATTTCATAAAGGTCAGTAAATTGAAGCTAGACTTTGTATAGTTTAATATAACCAGTACCTCCTCAGTCTGACAAATCACCACTTCTACAAACCTTTGAATGTTCAAAAAGCAGGGAGACAGAAACGCAAAGTTGTACATGAACATATACAATCAATGTGCATTTAAAGGAGCCTTTTACCACTGAACTTTTTAAAATCCAGTAATTTTTTTTCCACAGGCAAAGTTGAAAGAATGAAAAACACATGTACACTTAACATCTCCTGACATAAACCAGATTTGAACCATTGACCTTCAAATCTCCTTTGCAAAGGCCTAACAGGAGCAACTGTTGGTTACTTTCTAAACCAGCCACTGGCAAAGGACTTCACAAATTGCTGAGCCAATTAAGCAGCTATTTGTTCGTTTGCTGCACCAGAGGGGGCAACATGGTAGCTACTAAGATCTAGGACTACAATTTTAGAAACTTTGGTTTCTATTTTATTGCAAGCGCCTTTGTTTTCTGTGTAAGTCTCCAGTTTCAAAAACAACATGAAACTATTTGTTCTTCCTTGTGCATACAAGGTAACTCTATAGTAATTTTTTCCCCCAAAAGCAAACAACTACAAATTTCACAAAGATAAATAAATACATTATTTTGCCTCAGGTATGTAGGTATTCCCATTGTATGGTAGGATACAGGAGATTGTACACAGAAAACCACTCATGTTTCTTAATATTTAAATGCTACAAAAAGGCTCTCTTATTGATAAGCTTTCTTAAAGCATTCCTAAAGGACAGTTGAAAAACATCCAAAAACTTTTCTGAGTGGAACTAATGGCTCTCCCAGACCTGTATTTTGTTTAGGAAAGTTCAAGATGCTTTAAGTTAAGATAACACAAAATTGAACTCGCTGACTAAAGCAATGCCGCCCCTTTCATCCTTGACAAGAAGATGTATGCGCTGTCTTTATGGAGCTTTTCTGAAAGCCCATTTACATTTTTGCTGAATCCTGAACTCCATGAGAGCATTTTTTAAAAAAGAACTATAAGCTGTGTGTGGCAGGCAGAGCGGGAATTATAATTCTTTTAAAATAATTAATATTTGTTTGGATGCTTCCACTAAATAACAGTGTTTTACAAAACAGCAATTAGGGTTCTTCTCTCTCAAAACACACACACTCCCATAAAACTATTATTATTATTATTATTATTATTATTATTATTATTATTATTATTATTCCCCTCTTTATCTCCACCAAAGGGAACTCAAAGCGGTTAACATAAAAGCATCACCAGCATAGCAATTTAAAATATACAAATATGCAAACATTAAAACAGGATTAAATATTTAACAGTATTTTAAAATTCCCAGTTAAAAATGAGTTGGTATCCAGTTCTGAGATCCATAGAAGATACTTTGAGTCATACCTGTTTTCATTCCTTTAATGCCGATAACATATTGTTTAAAACAAAAATTATTTGCTACTGAAACAACTTCATTTCTTTTTAATAATTTTCATACACAATTAAGCATACAAATAGAGTGCCATCAGATATTGACATGACCACCAGTCTAGATTGTTTTAAAAAGGCAATTATACAAATGCATTGAGGATAGGTCTCTGAGTGGCCATTAGCCATGTGGAATATGGAACCACCATGAAATTATGCTACTTGTTGGGTAAATAGTTTATTATGATCTCATAGCCTGGACTGCCCGACATTAGAGAAGCAAGATGCTGGAGTATACCAAGTTTTGTGTTGATCCAGGAGCTTTCTGATTCCATCCTCATCCACATGTACTGCATTAAATGGGCAATGTTGTGCAAATAAAAGAAGGTTGTACAAAATATTGATCTCACCTCCGAGCCCTGAAATTCTCACAGTAATTGGCCAGAATAATGAGCAGGCTTGGGCCCCTACAAAGGC